>NC_092216.1:14708539-15034633 GCF_030445035.2 Dasypus novemcinctus
TCTTGAAAATCCTAAGGACATCTGTACACCATAAACAAACGGCAAAGTATTAATTAATCTGAAAGACAACCAAATATCGCATCTCAAATATCCACCAACCATAAACAATATATCTAAAATCCTGTTCTTTAAAAACCCTTGCCAGGAAATGCCATGGTGAGATCGGATTTAGGTAGCTACTATGGCTGTGCTGCCCAAATTGCAATTCTACGACCCCAAATAAATGTCTTTTATTGTCTTTCAGCCTAATTCGCTATTTTTGGGTTGACATTACATGTTGTCAGAAATGAGATCCAAAGCAAACTCTGACCTGGCTTCAGAGCCATCTTTGGATTGGTGCATGGTAACAGCAGGAGTCCCCTTGAGATCTGTCATTTTTCTGATGGCCCGTATCCCACCGGTGAGCCCTGTCAGCTCCAAACCTCTCTCTTTGGGGCTGAGGCTCTGCCTTTTCTTTGGGTGCCTTCTGGTAAAGGGCAATTTGAAGTTCGATTATCTGGTTTGGGCTATGACCAGCAGCTCATTTTGTGAACTTCGGTTCCTTTGATTTGGTCTTGTAACAGAAGCACAGTTGGTGTACCTAAGTTCATTTGGTATGAGCTGGTAACAGTCCTGTTCTGGTTGGTCTTGTGACAGATGCCCATTAGCATTTGCCACTTGGGATACAGAAGGGAAATTTCCTTGTTTGGTGAGTTCTGGATTGGGACTTTAAAAACTCCAATTTTGATAACAGCTCTTTTCAGTGGAGGGACGCCATCCTAACAAGCAATTTGAACTCTAATTAGATTGTGAAAATCTAGTTATTTTGGTGGGCACAGGATGAACATTTAAATGTCATTAGAGTACCCCCCACCAGAAAGGGAAGGCAACTCTTCCAAAAGAGTATTGCATGAAAGGGTAAGGTGGTCTAAGATGGACTAGGTTGACACAAGTTCACTCACCAACCTAAAGACAATTTCTGTGCAACAGGGATACATTGTCAAAGGTGGGAAAACTAGAACACAGGCTTCCCTCCAGGTAAAAGAAGTCTTCCATGAAAGGCATACTGTAAAACATAATACTTGCCCAAAACCCAGACAAGTGCAATGAACCTACTTCCAAATAAAGTCACATTCTGAGGTCCTGGGGGTCATCGCTCTTTGGAGAGACACAGTTCAACCCATAACAGTGATACTGATGTTTTTGAAGAGCACAGACCAGCTATTTCCCAGGATGCCTTTAATTAGGGTTTGTCTGGTGTTTATTTATGAATAGGTTCTTGAATTGCTGTTTTTTTTTTAAGTTTACCAACACTCCTGGGAATGGCCATAAGCTTCTGGTGACTGACAGGAAACTGGAGCAGTTGGGCTTGACAGCACAGTGTGATAATCACAACATCTGCTTTTCTGTGGTTCCACTCTGCTACTTCTTGATTCTCAGTGGTATGGCTCTGGACCTTCATGAGATCATCTGCCTCACCATTCTCAGAAGCAGTCATAGGGGAGTGGGTGGGGACTTGAGAGTTACCTGTCATTACTGGCAGGTGTCCCAGATGTCCTTGTACACATCTCTCCCCCACACAGGTCAGTCACAGCAGTCCATGGTTCATGTCTTGTTCCCAGTATCTGCAGTCCACCCTTGGATAGGGATGGCAGTCCTCAGGGACCAGACACTTTGGGGTTAAGCCCTCCACTTGCAACATGGTGTGGTATGCTGCACATAGTTACTACTCTAGGGAGCTATATAGTAACTTGGCCTCTTTTGTTGCATCATAACCTGAAATCTGCCCACTTCCCTAGCAACAGCTAACAGCACAAAACCACAAGTCCACCCACAAGTTTCTGCCAATCCCCAGCCGCCCCGTAGCCCTCACTCCTCCTGCTCTACCCCGCCCTCCTCATTCTCTATATAACCCACTGCACTTCCTTAATAAACCGGACTTGCGTACCAGACCTAGTCTCCGCGGCATTCTTTCTCCCCTCGCCGCGCGTCCTCCACGCCTGAGAGCCCCTCTGAGGCTGTCTGCCGCAACCTCAGATGCCTTTGCAGCCAGCTGACCCCTCCAAACCCCCCCGTCAGCGTCGGGGTGCAAGCCGCCCCAGCCGCAACTGGCGCCCCAACGTGGTGGCAGTTCAAGTCCGGTCCGACGTGAGCACTGCCTCACCCTCATGGGACCTCGCTCCCACCCCTTCGCCGCGCTCTCAAGGTAAGGACCCCCGTTATCGGCCCCCGGCAGAAAAATGGGTGGGCGTCTATCTTCCCGCCAAGTGCCGCAAGTCAGAGCGCTTGCTGGCCTCCTAGACACTAATGGCGTTAGGGTTTCCCTCCGCCACCTGCAAAAGTACTGGGATCTCCTCCTGCCTTTCAATCCGTGGCTGGCCACCTGCCACCTTTGGAGCCCAGACACTTACTCGCGTCTCATTGACCGCGTCACCTCCTCTATGGAGCATGAGGACAGGTCGTTTCCCCCTGGCCTCCTGCCCACGCTTGTGGCCATCCGCGCCTGCCTCCTTGGCGCGCCTGCCCCGAAAGACGCTTACCAGGTTTCCGCCGGGGCTGCTGCGCGGCCGCTGGACTGCGACCCTGATAAGGGGGACACTCCCGACTTAGATACTGAGTCCTTATCTAGTCAGCTCAATGCCGACCTTGAGCTCCATCCTCTTCGGGAGGACCATTATCAGGATGGTGAACTTCCTCTTTCCTCTCCGCCTGAGGGGGGGAGGTCCCTGCCTGGTCGCCAAGATGGCGAACTTTCTCCTTCTTCTTCGCTTGAAAGGGGGAAGTTCCCGCCTGGCCACCAAGATGGCACACTTCCTCCTTCTTCTTCGCCTGAAGGGAGAAAGTATGGGCCCTCAGGCGGAAATCCCGCCTCTCTTTACCCGCCTCTTCCGGTCACTCCGCCATCTTGGCGCAGACCGGAAGGAGAGCGTCCGCCATCTTGGCGCAAACCGGAAGGAGAGCCTCCGCCATCTTGGCGCAAACCAGAAGGGGAGCCTCCGCCATCTTGGCGCAGGGCGGAAGGAGAGCCTCCGCCATCTTATAAATCACCGGAAGCCTTGCCGCGGACATTTTGTCCGCCGGAAACTGCTCCGCAGCCATCTTGTTTGCAACCAGAAGGAGAGCCCCCACCATCTTGTTTGCAACCGGAAACTCCTCTGTGTCCATCTTGTCCCCCCTCTCAGACAACATGGCCGCCACCTCCTCCTCCATTGGCCGCTCCGACGGCACCAGCGTCCAGGCCTTGGACCAGTTCAGACACATGGCTGGGCCACTCCGGCCCACCCATGACAGGGGCCACCCCTCACCTCTTCCCTTTGAACCCGGCGCCCTCTCAAGCGTGCCCCCAGCAATGGCTCCCTTTCACCACTGATGAAATTAAAAACCTTAGATGCGCAGTTAAGGAGGATGGCATCGGGAGTCCGTACGCCCAACAGCTGCTCGAGGAACTTGGGGCACAACTTGTTCTCCCCTATGATTGGATTTCACTTGCCCGGGCCATTCTGGCCCCAGGACAGTTCGTGGAATGGGGATGCCACTTCCAGGCAGAGGCTGAGAGGCACATCGCCGAGAATGCCAGTGCAGGTATCCAGGACCCCCCAGAGGCGTACACAGGCATTGGTACTTTCACCGATCCTGTGCAGTACCGCAATGCGCCCCCCGGTTTTTGGCTCCGGCTTAGAGAACAAGCCCTGCGATCCTTCCGCAATGTCTCCGCCACGAGACCTCAAAAGCTCGCCCAGATGACCCAGGGCAAAGACGAAGATTTCGCTACCTTTGTCGCCCGCGTCATCGAGGCCTGCCAGCGTAAGGTCTGCGGAGAGGAGGCCCAGGTCGCTCTCGCCAAAGATCTCATCGTTGAAGGATGCCTCGATGCTTGCCGGCAGATTATCCTCACCATGCGGGATAAGGGCGTCCATGACTGGGTCTTGGCTTGCCACAATCTTGACCCGCAGGCCACTAGCCTCGCCAAAGCCATCGCCACAGCCCTAGCCGTTTCTTCCGGATGCTTCAGATGCGGTGAGACGGGCCACTTCGCCCGAGACTGCCCACAATTGCAGACCGAGAGACCACCCCTCCCAGCATCCGGCAGCCGCCCTCCATCCCGCCCGAGAGGGCCTTCCACCCCATGCCCTCGATGCAGAAAAGGATATCATTGGGTCCGCGACTGCCGCTCCGCTCAAAGCCCTCGCCAACCTTTAAACTCCCAGTGGGGCAAGCCTCAGCCCCGCCCCAAAGAGGCCACCCACCAGAAAGCCCCCAAGCCTTGATGTGGACGGTTCCCATCAGAAGCTCCTCCAAGCCTGTCATGGAGCTCAAAATCGAAGGGCAATGGTAAGAGGGACTGCTCGACTCCGGTGCAGAGGTCTCCTGCATCCCGTTTGAAATCGCCGCCTTCAACCACTGGGCTCTTGAGCAGGGGCCTCAGGTAATTGGGGCCACAGGCTCCGCTGAGTCCTGGAGATGCGCCACTCCTATCAAATGGGAGGACCGAGAGGGCCGGCACGGTCGCTTCTGCCCCCTCATCCTCTCCACCGTTGGTGGTATTCTCTAGGGAAGAGATATCCTCAGCCAAACGGGAGCCATCCTCACTACTGAGGCCCTCTCGCTCAGCCTGCCCACCCCCTAGCGGGGGCCACTGCTCCCATCACAACGCCTGATCCTATCCCTCTGGAATGGGACACAGAGGAGCCCATCTGGGTCGAGCAGTGGCCCTTGCCATCTTACAAACTGCAAGCCCTCTCCACTCTCATCGAAGAGCAGTTACGGGCAGGACACATTGAACCTTCCACTAGTCCCTACAATTCACCTGTCTTTGTTATTACCAAGAAAAGCAGTGGCAAATATCGCCTTCTCCATGACCTACGTGAGGTCAACAAGCACATCAAGCCAATGGGATCGCCGCAGCCAGGGTGCCCGCACCCCACCGCTGTCCCTCAGCACATGCACGCGGCCATCATCGACATCAAGGACTGCTTCTTCTCCATTCCTCTCCATCCACGAGACTGCCCACGGTTCGCCTTCACGGTGCCTCAAACAAACCATCGAGGTGCAGCCCAGCGTTACCAATGGAGAGTCCTCCCTCAAGGAATGCGCAACAGCCCTGCCATCTGCCAACTCTTTGTCGATCGCGCAGTCGATCCACTCCGCAAGAAGGCCCACAGGCGCGCCCACATCATCCACTACATGGACGATCTGCTCATTGCCGCTAAGGATCCTCGTGAGCTGGAAACTCTCGTCTCGGAGCTTCTCCACAATCTCTCACAGATCGGACTTACTGTTCAGCCTGACAAGATTCGCCTTCAATCCCCCTTTCAATTTTTGGGGTTTCACTTTCACCACCATGTTAAGCCAGTAGCACCAAAGCTACAGGTGTCGCCCAAGATGTCTCTAACGGAGCTACAGCAGCTCTGCGACCAAATCAATTGGCTTCGGTCAGCGCTCCCCATCACCACGGCTCAACTTCAGCCTCTTTTCGAGCTCCTCCAGACTAAGGATCTTCCAGCTGACGCAGTCACCCGCCCCATCGTCATCACTCCAGCAGCCCGAGCGGCTGTACAGGATGTCAACGAGGCCCTTCAGGCCTGCCGCCTCGAGCGCTATGCCCCAGGACTGCCAGTCCTCACATTGGTTCTTCCCACGCCAGTAACGCCCACTGGACTCCTCTGGCAAGACGGGCCACTGCTCTGGCTACACACTTCCAAGAGTAAGCTCCCAAAAATCTGCCCCTTCACAAGGGCATGGATCGCCCTCGCCTCCGACCTTGTAGGGCTATGTGTGCATACCTACGGAGTTCCTCCTTCCACAATCATCTGGCCCTTTGACGCCAAGGCTACTACCAACCTGCTCATCCACGACGTGGACATGCAAGTGCTCACTGAAACTTTCAGAGGCTCTTTCGACAACCACTATCCTCATCACTGACTTCTCCAAGGCCTCTCGCGACTCGCATTCTCCACTCCGTTCCATCCATTGCCGGCCAGGAAACCTCTTCCACACGCAGTAACGGCCTTTACAGATGCCTCAAAGACCTCCTATGCTGCGGTCATCTATTCACCTGGTTCCCCAACGCCATGAACCCTTGTGTTTTCGAACGCGTTCTCCGTCCAAGTCGGAGAACTGCTCGCAGTCGCTGTTGCTCTGCACACCTGCCCCAACCAGCCGCTCAATATCTTCACAGACAGTTTATACACCCTGCAGGTGTGCCATGCCTTGCCTCTTGCCACCTTCTTCCCTACGGATACAGCCATCGATAGGGCACTTCAGTTCCTCCAGCACCAGTTAGAAGCCAGAGACCACCCTTGGTTCATCACTCACATCAGAAGTCACAGCAGCCTCCCTGGCCCGCTAACCACTGGAAATCAAGCCGCCGACCGTGCTGTCCAGCCATCACCAGCTCAGGCGTCACCAGCACAGCATGCTGCGCTCGCCTGCCACAGCATGCCTTGCACATGCCAACCACGGCACACCGCACTTGCCAACCACAGCGTGCCCTGGCCACTTTATCTTGGGGACGTTGTCAATCAGGCCAAGCTACTGCATGCACAGTTCCACTTCTCAGCGCGCTCAATTCATGAGCTCTTTCCCAATCTGCCCATGGAAACCTGTAAGCACCTCATGCGCTCTTGCCGCACCTGTGCGCCTCTCTTACCCCTCGGCCCATTACAGCCACAGGGCGTCAACCCATGAGGTCTTCGCCCAAACTCCCGATGGCAAATGGACGTTACTCATGTCAACTCTTTTGGAAGACTCAAGTTCCTGCATGTTGCCGTCGACACCTTCTCGCACATGTGCTACGCCCTGCCCCTTCCAGGAGAAACAGCCAAACACGCCATCCGTGCGCTACGCCAAGCCATCCTTTTTATGGGCGTTCCATGGGACCTCAAAACAGACAATGGCCCCGCTTATCGGAGCTCCGCCTTTGCTGCCTTCCTACAAATGTACAAGATCACACATCATTTCGGGGTTCCCTACAACCCACAAAGACAAGGCATCGTCGAGCGCATTAACCAACAGCTCAAGCTCCTTATTCACAAAGAGCAAAACGAAGCTCCTCTAAAGCCACCAGGAGACGTTGTTACCGCCTGCTTAATTCACTTGAACTTGCTCACATTTGACAAGAAAGGCCTTTCTCCCACCCACAAGCATTGGGGCCCCATGTGGCGTCCCACCCAAGCCCCTCTTGTCCATTGGAAAGACCCCCAAACTAACCGCTGGCAACGACCAGCCCCCCTCCTTGCCCAAGGGTGAGGTTTTGCTTGTGTCTTTCCAGATTCTGAGCTGCAGCCCCTGTGGATCCCAGCTCGTCTGATCCGTCCTGCCACAGTGCCTGCAACGGACCACACCCCTTCACCCGACGATCTGGCACCCTTCACCGCCGTCCGACGCACGCCGGTGCCAGCACCTCCAGAGAACGCTGCGCCTGCGCCATCAAGCAATGGTCCACCACCGAGCACCCCCTCTTCGTTCACCCCCCGAGACGACTACGCCAATGGAGCAGAGGACTGAAGCTCGTCTGTACCCAGTCCTTCTCCTCCTCCTTCCTCTTCTCCTGCCTATCTTCTCCAACCCCTCACACCAACCCTTCAACTGGACGCTCACCCTTTGGCAGCAGGAAAAGCTCCTCGCTGTAAATGTCACTGCAAGCGCTCCTTCCTTCACCGTGCACATCTGTAATCTCACCAACCTAGCTTACACGTCCAGTTATAGCAGTGCCTTCGATAGCTGCTCCCTTCATTGCTATACTTCACCCCCATCGCGCCGCAGCAGGCGTACCCCTGCAGCCACGTATGGTGCGGGCCTCCCCAAAAAGTGCCGTGGCCCCAATGATAACCATTTCTCAGGTTTCTACATCTGTCCATCCACTGCCATAGGATGCCATGACCCTGCACACTATTACTGCCCTTCCTGGGGGTGCGAGACCATCGCCTACGGATGGTCCGGTGCCCCTAACAAAGACCCCTATATTAAGCTCATCCACAGCGGCGCAAACTGGCGCTCCATCACCCTACGAGTCAAAAATCCCCTAGATCCAGTCTGGCTGTCTGGCCGCACGTGGGGAGTCCGCCTGTATGCAAACGGCTACGACTACGGTGCCTTTATCATTATAAAAAAAGAGCCGATTCCCACACGTTCCATCCCAGTGGGCCCAAATCAGGTTCTCAATCCTCCACAGGCACAGCCTCCCTCTCCCCCCCACTCCGCCTCACCCTCTCCCTCGCCCAGCACCCCCCTCGCTACAGCCCCCCTTACCTCCCACAACCCCAAGTCTCGCTTACCCCCTACTCAGTATTCTAGCCCTCTCATTAACCTAATTAGAGCCTCCTACATCTCTCTGAATATCTCCCACCCCAACCTAACTGCAAACTGCTGGCTTTGTCTCTCTCCCTCTCTTCCTCTATATGAGCCCGTTGCCACTAACCTCGCCTTCACTGAATCCTCTGAACATAATCCTGCTGAATGCAATTGGAACGCCTCTTCTATCCCCTTAACCTTTCAATCTGTTTCCTCCACAGGGAGCTGTGTTCATTCTCGCCAAGGTCCCCATCCCCTCCTAAATGCCTGCTCCAACTACTCCTCTCCCAACATTTCCGCCAAATTCTTAATCCCCCTTAACACCTCCCAATGGCTTTGCACCTCCACCGGACTAACCCCCTGCCTCAACGTCGCTACCCTCAATGCCACCAATGAAACCTGTCTACTCATTCTCCTAGCCCCTCGAGTCCTTTTCCACAGTGACGAAGAGTTCTTCTCCGCCCTTCAGAGTCACAAACTCCCTGCTCACCTCCAGAAGAGAGAACCCTTCACCATCCTCACAGTTGCTACCCTTCTAGGTCTCGCCGGGGCAGGCACGGGAATCACCGCTCTTACCACACAATCCTCTTCCCTTTCCTCCCTCAGGCAAGCTGTCAACAGTGATATCTCCCACCTCCAAGTCGCTATCTCCCATCTTAAAAACTCTCTCAATTCCCTTTCTGAGGTAGTTCTCCAAAACCGCCGGGGCCTTGACCGTCTCCTCCTCAAGGAGAGAGGCCTTTGTGCCGCCCTTGGAGAAGAGTGCTGTATATACACCAATTCTACTGGCCTTGCCGAGGACAGCCTAAGAAAGGTCCGAGAAGGACTAGAGCAGCGCCAAAAAGAGCGTGAAGCCGCTAACTATTTTTCCGGAGTCTTCCATACCCTCCTCCCATACCTCCTCCCTCTCCTAGGCCCACTAATAATAATTCTCCTAGCTCTTACCATAGGGCCCTGGGCTGTCAAGAAGATCATCCAGCTCGCCAAGGACCAAACCAATGCAATCCTCACGTCCTTCGTGTGCATCCAGTACCATCAGCTCGCCACTGAAGACAGCCCCCCCAACGAGCCCTGCTCAGCCCGCCCCAAGAAGAAATCAAGAACAACCCAACACCTAAAAACCCCGCAACGCATCCCATTGCTCCCCCAGCCCGCACGTTCCCCACCTTAACAGCCAACTTCACTCCCCTCCCCAGCTGCCACCACCCTAGAACTGCTTAACAATCAATAGGGAGCAGGGGGCGGGGCAGACCCGAGTCTGAATGGCAAGCGTAGCCGCACATAGTGGGGGAAGTGCGCAGCCCACCACTCACGTGTAGCACAGCTGGTCTGTTCTGCTTGCCTGCCACTCTTTGGACCTGCCACTCGCCCCCTGTTAGCGGCCAACATAGCCAGCACACGTCCATAAGTACACACCCAAGCAAACCTCTCACCTATACCCCCCCTAATAAAAAAGAGAAAAAGGGGCAAATGTTGCATCATAACCTGAAATCTGCCCACTTCCCTAGCAACAGCTAACAGCACAAAACCACAAGTCCACCCACAAGTTTCTGCCAATCCCCAGCCGCCCCGTAGCCCTCACTCCTCCTGCTCTACCCCGCCCTCCTCATTATATAGCCCACTGCACTTCCTTAATAAACCAGACTTGTGTACCAGACCTAGTCTCCGCGGCATTCTTTCTCCCCTCGCCGCGTGTCCTCCACGCCTGAGAGCCCCTCTGAGGCTGTCTGCCACAGCCTCAGACACCTTTGCAGCCAGCTGACCCCTCCAAACCCCCCCGTCAGCGTCGGGGTGCAAGCCGCCCCAGCCGCACTCTTTCACAATTGTGACCAAATGTAACAGGTACTTGCTTAGAAATTTGTCTTTGCCAGAAACCCCACCCAAAGCTAATATCAGAACTGGCCACATCCAATTCCCAGGGTAAGTGAGGGTCCACCCCCATTAGTGCTTGAGTCTGTGTTTTTCCCTTTTTCCTTCTTAAGCGCAATCTGCTTGGGATCCTCCATTCCCACACATGAGTTTTCCTGATTAGCACATGAGGCGGCTTTAATATCTAAGCTAAATATGGGATTACATGTTCCATCAGGTTTTCATACTGGCCATACCAGACTATTGAAAAGACTATGGGTAGTCATTATTATTCCCACTTTCCCCCCTAATTCCTTAATTGTTGCAAGAGTTTCCTGGTGCCCCTCAGGGATATTGTTGTTTGATTGCCCCAGTTCTTTAAAGTGAGGGCACCTTCACTGGCACCATTTAGCTTGTCCCCCTAGCACTGCTTTTATTACTCAGCATTGGGAGCAGAATTCTGCTATGGTAGTCTGCAATGTACCATTCTGGAGAATGTCAATTCCTAAAACACCAGTGGTCCATGTTTGGAGACAGAATGCAGCGCAGTCTCTTTCACTCCTGTGGCAAATGTTTTAGCATCAGGCCCCCTGAAGTTGGCAGCATAAAAAGCTTACTTTATCCCGAGCTGTAAAGTATCCTTTAACACTTCCATGCATTGCCAAAGAGGGGTGGGGTGGATTATATCTCCTTCGCTAGCCAGGCAGCTTTGCATCTAGCAACTAATCAAACTAGCAACCATACTTTTTTGCCTTTTTTGAAGCAGTATGTTGATGCTGATGCAGAGAATGATGAGTGGTAATAGGGGATAACTTGTTCATCTCCAGCTCAGATACTACTACTTCTGCTCCAGGGTCCCATGACCTTAGAATCCAATTAGGTAGGAAGTCTCTAGATTTCTGCCTGTACTTCTGCCCTAAATCACCTAACTCAGCAATGGTGTAGCCTCTCATAGTAACATGCAATTTTTGCTTGGGAGGTCAGAACTGCAGGGCCGCAGAAGATGGTCTTGTAATGCCTTCCACTTCTGTTGTCTTAGGGGATGCACCCAAGGGGGACTTATCTTTTTCCACCTCCCACATTCCTCCTCTTTTCCTCATGTGAGGAGGAGTCCATAGGATCCCATGCCTAGGAGTCCCACCCAGCAGTGGTTAATATCACCTAGATTTGGACCTGAGGCAACCTATAGCTTCTAGAATGAACACATCTGCCATCTAAGGTTTCTAATTGATCTTTAGCTTGGCATAGGCTTTCAGTTAAAGAGTCTTTTATCTCTGCCTGTGTTAGCACAGATCTCTTGCTACTTTAATCCCTCCTCTAGGTGGTACACAGAGGCTTGTGCAATCTGTTCTACCTTGGTAGCTTGCAAGACTCCTAATAAAGGCCTCTGCTATCTGGCAGTCTCACCTTTTCTTATTTAAATGCAGTGCTTTGCCACTTGCTGCAACACAATCGTATAACCACCCAAGTATTCAGGGCATCCGGTATTCTCTCAGCATTTTCCACTTGTCCAGGAGGGCAGCCATGTATCCCCATAGGGACATTATAGGTCAACTCAGGATGTCTTGTATGGGTTCCCCTTCCCAGAGTTCATGCCTGCTATTGCTGGTGGTCCTTTGGTCTCACTGCTGGCTGGCTCACCAGCTGTTCCAACTGAACTCCAGAAGGCATGAGTCTGGGCAGCCACAAGTCCAAAGAATGCTCCTGACAAATTATTAGAGATGAGCTTTATCAGGACTTTCAAACAGGAAAGACTTTTCAATAGCGGCAGCTCAAAGAAAGAAGAGGAAAGGGAATATAAGGGTCTAAGTATAAAGATATTCCATAGGGTATGAGAATGGATATTCTGCAAAAGTTACACAAGATGCATGAATGGGGTGTTTGGTAATGTTACCACAAGAAGACAATATACAGCCTTGAGGGGCTTAAAGTTTGTAGCAACATTTGTACTTTCTTTCCTCAGGGAGGTATGTTATTTTTTAATTAGTAAGTGTCCAGTTTACACTGGTGGCTACTTGCTTCAGGCTGTGTTTCATTTAAGGAGGGGTAGCCCAGGTCCTAGCTCACACAATGTGGTTTCTACTCAATTTAGTTTACAGATTCAATGCACTCTCAGTCAAAATCCCAAAAGTCTACTTTGCAAAAATGGCAAAGTCAATTATCAAAGTTATTTGGAAGTCTTATGGTCCCTGAATAGCCAAAAACACCTTAAAACAGAACAAAGTTGGAGAACTCATACTTCCTCACTTTAAATCTTATTACAAAGCTATAGCTGCAGTGGTGAAAACAGAGTGACACTGGCATACAGACATAAAATGACAAATGAAATGGAATTTGGATTTCAGAAATAGACCCACATATTTGTGGCCAGTTGATTTCTAATAAGGTTGCCAAGACTTTTCCATTGGGAAAGACTAGCCTCTAATAAGTGGTTCTGGGAGAACTGGATATCCATATGCAAAGATTTAAAGAGGACCCTATCTCACTCGATATTAAAACTTAACTCAAAATGGATCAAAGATCTAAATACAAGAACCAGGACTATAAAATGCAAGAAATGTAGGGACACATCTTCAGGATATTGTGCTAAGTAATGGTTCCTTAGATTTTACATGCAAATCACAAGCAACAAAAGAAAAAAAAAATGGGTAAGTAGTATCTATTCAAAAATTTTTTTTAAATTGCATCAAAGTCATATCTGACAAAACTGAAGAGACAACCTACTCAATGCTAGAAAATATTTGCAAACCTTATTTCCAAAAAGGGGCTCATAACCTATAAGTAAATCCTTACTTACACAATAAAAAGACAAACAAACCCAATTTGAAAAAGGTACAAAAACTGGAATAGACATTTCTTCAAATGGTATATGTAAATTGCTTAAAGAAAGATGCTCAGCATCACAGCTCTTAGGAAATGCACATCAAAACCACAATGAGATACCATTTCATACCTACTAAAATGGCTGCTATTTAAAAAGGAAAATTACAAGGGTTGGTAACGATGTGGAGATATGGGAACTTCTTTCTGGTGGCAGTTTAAAATGATGCAGCTACTATGGAAGAGTTTGGAGGTTTCTTAGGAAGCTAAGTATAGAATTACCAAATGACCTGGCAATCCACTAATACACAAAGGAATTGAAAGCAGGTACTAATAACATAATAGAGATGGAGTGGACATCACCATCAGAGGGTCCACAGGATGGAAGAATAAAATATGGATTAGAGTGGGATTACTGGTATTCTAGTATAGGAATATTGTGACTAGTAATGGAAGAAATTGTAACACTAATGTGAAGAAAATGAAAATGCTAGTTGCTGAAGGCAGGGAGAGGGAAGATGAGATGTCACCTGGGGGCATTTCCCGGTCTTGGAGTTATTCTAAATGGTATTGCAAGAATAGTTGCTGGACATTATATATCCTGCCATAAGCCATTGAATATACTAGGTGAGAGTGTAAACTACAACATAAACTATTATCCATGCAGTGCAGCAGTGCTCCAAAATGTATTCACCAAATGCAATGAATGTACCACAGCGATGAAAGAGGTTGTTGATGTGTGAGGAATGGGGGTATTGGGTGTGGGATATATGGGAACCTCATATTTTTTAATGTAACATTTTTTGTGATGTATGTATCTTCAAAAAATATAATTAAAATAAAAAATATATAGTAGCAAACTGGTATGAATAGTGGTATTATTCATAATTGCCACAAAATGGAAACAACACAAGTATCCATTAACCAATGGATAGATAAAAGAAAATATGGCTTATACATACAATGGGATAGTATTCAAGCATAAGGAATGAAGTACTGAAGTATGTGATAATGTGGATGAACCATAAGGACATTATGGTGAGTGAAATAAGGCAGACAGAAAATGACAAATATTGTTTGACTTCACCGATATGAGCTAATTGTAATAAGCAAACTCATATAGTCTAGAATGTAGATTACTGAGGTATGGATTTGTGGTTAGAGAATGGGGAGGTGATGCTTAATTTGTACAGAATTTCTATTTAAGTTGATTGTAAAATTTTGAAAATGTATGGTAGTAATGGTAGTACATTATTGTGAATATAATTAACAACCTAGAATTATGTACTTTAATGTGGTTAAAAGAGGAAAATTTAGGTCATATATGTTATCAGGGTAAAAGTTAAATGATAAAACGTATAGGGCTGTATAACTCTAGATTCTATTGTAGAAAATGGATCTCAGTTAGTACAAATATAGCAAAGACTTTTCATTAATTATAACAAATTTATGACACTAAAACAAAATGTTAATAATAAAGTAGTATGTGGGAAAAATACACCTAGTGAACCGTGAGCTATAATTAATAGGACAAAAATATTCTTTCATCAACTTTAACAAAAGTACCAAGTGAATACAAAGCCTTATCAATAGGGGATATATAGGAGGGTTGTAGTTTTTTACAGAATTTTTCTGTAAACCTACAACTTCTCTAATGAAATTTTTAAAAAAATCTCTGGATACCAGAACAGGTGAGCTTCCCTGATCAGTACTACAGCAAGTGTATTATCACACATAATTGAGATACAAGTTAGTGTTGTCATGACTTCACCAGCAGAGGACAACTGGAATACCAAGCTTAGAACTCTCATGAATGCCATCTTATATATGTCTTCTTTTGGTTGATATTAAGCTGCCTTCTTTTGTCATGAGAAACTATAGCCATAAATACAAGAGGTGTCACTGTGTTCAGTGAGTCCTTCTAGTAAATTATGAAACCCTAAGTTTCTCTTGGAGACTCCTGAACTAGCAACTGGTATCAGAAGGCCACTTAATTTGCAGTTTGTGTCAGGAAGGGTGGTCTTGGTATCCTTGACCTTGAGTTGGCATCAGAAATGAGTATGGACTTTGAAATATCTGAACCTGAGATACCAGGATTTAGGGTCTGTGAACGCAATCCTTGATTTCTCTTTTTTAATAGTTACGGATGCTCTCACTTTGGATATAAGTAAGAACATGGCTTATTTCTTACTAGGATATTTATTCAATACCCACATTTTATAAATCCTAGCATGGCTTTTCATTATTGTTATTACTATCTCCATGACTGTAACATTCATAACACTATGTTTACTATGATATAGATTTAGCTTTCTGGATATATGAACTTTTTCTTTCCTCTTGTATATAGATGGAACCTCACTGGCTGTAATTCTTAGCCTTTTACTTTTTAATATTTACTTATTAGAATTTGTATCATTTTTTTTTTGTGCTACGAATACTGCATATTTCTTTGGTTAGGATTCTTGTTTCTGAGCTGTAAAAATTATAGCCTAGTTATTACTAGGATATGGATTCATGCTTCTAGTTCTGTGAAATTTCACTTCATCTCTCTTTTGATAGTGATGACAGCTTCCAGTCCATAACAGAATGTTGATGAAGGTATTGGCTTTATGCACTCTGAGCTATTAAATTTCTGGGTATTGATGGTAACCTCCATTCTGTAATAACCATGCCTCTCATTGCTTACTAGGATATAAACTTAGTCAACAGATATCTGAATCTTGCCCTCCCTTTCTCCCAGAATTGATCTTAATTTCTTAGCTGAACAAATCATCCTATATCTCTTTCATGTATGAATTCCAGGTCCAGGCTTAAAGAAGGTTAAACTCCTCTTTATTTAATATGGTTGATAGCATCCTGGCTGTGGCCAAGATTTTCTATTAGAAAATGATGTCAGTCTTCTAACTCAGGGAACAATGACCACCATTTTAGGATATAGATGCTATCATTCTGCAACTCAGGGAAGAAAGACCACCATTTTAGGATATAGATTCTGTATGTAACAACCAAAATCTATTTCTACTATCTGATTACTAAAATTTAAATTGAGCATCTTGGGTCTGTAATCTCTGTCCACCTATCCCTATTGATATGGAGTTCACCTCCTGATGGCTAAGAAAGGCACATTAATCTATACTAGAATATTATTTCAGGAATGCTAACTCCTCTCCTTGGATTTTTACTAATTTTCTGATTCTAACAATGAAGGTTATTCTCTTTAAAGGTTCTATGCTGACTCTAACAGCTTTATGTACACTGACCTTATCTTTCCTTGGATATGGATGATGGATCCCTGTGGAGCATCATAAATAACATCATCCTATGTATGGTCAATGGTCTATTTCTTAATGGTAATAGGCTATCAACTCTCTGTTGTCCTTAGATACATATACTTTATCACTGGTTGAAGCAATCTGTGTTTATGTATTGGAAAAAAAATTCAGGATCTAGGATTGATGAACCATGCGCTGCCTCCCCCCTGCCTTTGTAGATATGGTAGAAACTGTAACAATCAATTTTAGGTATTCAGGCTTACTAAGAAATATATTCAGGATTTATGAATACTGACCTCCTCTCCTGGGATAAGAATGTAAATTCTTGCTGTAATATATATGGCATAATACGTCTTTGCATTTTGATAGTAGTTTTCTGTAACTACTTATAGCCTATTTCTTATTAGGATGTAGATGAAAGCTCTCTGCTTAATGAAACTACTTCTCCTCTTTCTATACATATGGATTCTATCTTCCTGACTCTTAAAACAATGGTCTGATTCTTACACAACATAGAAACAAGTCTCAATTATGTAAACTCTCATCACTTCACTTTTTTTATATCAATTCTTTCTTTCTCATTGTATTCAGTATGGTACTATTGTAACTATATTCTGAATGCAAGCTCCTGGTGTCATTTAGTCATAACTTGTCTTTTCATGGATATCAATGATAGATTCCTCACTCTAAATATCATGGCATAAAATCCTAGACTAGGAAGAGAAAATAACCAACTGAGTAAGCACATGAATATAAACAGATGCCTAGACATCAGAAAAAAATGACAAGCCAAACTAAGAAACAGGAAGTAATGAACCAGTCTAAGGAACAAACTAAAATGGAGAGAGGAGATGCAAAACAGGGAACCGCTAACTATGGATGTCCAAACAAATATCCTTAACAAAATTGAAGAAATGAAGGAAAAATAAAGGATATCAAGAAGATATGGGGGGAACATGCAGAATAAATTGTAAACATACTTAAAAAGATAACAGAGTTGATGATGATAAAAGCCCCAATGCAAGAAATTAAAAATACACTAGAAGCACATAACATCAGATTTGAGCAGGCACAGGAAAGAATAGGCAGCATAGAAGATAGTACATCTGAAATCACACAGATAGTAGAAGTGATAGAAAAACAAATCATGGAAAAAAATCAATAGGGGCATAGGGAATTGAATAACACAAAATGAAAATATATGCATATGTGTATCCCAGGCCTTAAGAGAAGATAAAAGAGGCAGTATGTGTGTTGAAGGAAATAATGATAAAAAAATTTCCCAACTCATGTTCAGGAAGCACAGCAAAATTCCAAAGGCAATAAATCCTAGCAGACCTTCCCTAGGACACATGCTCATCAGATTGTCAAAACCTCAAGATGAAAACAAAATACTGAAAGCAGCAAAAGAAAAGAGATCCATCCCACATAATTTTGATAAGATTAAGTGCTGGTTTCTTATTTGAAACCATGGAGGTGAGAAGGCAGTGGTATAATGTAGTTAAACTCTTTAAAGAAAAACAGTTACCAGACAAGAATCCCATATCCAGAAAAACTGTCCTTCAAAAATGAGGGAGAGATGAAAATATTCACAAGTACAGAAATTGAGAAAAATTGTGAGCAATGATCCTGCTTTTCAAGAAATACTAAAAGGAGTTCTGTAGGTTGAGATGAAAAACAAGACAAAACAAAACACATAAAAACAAGAGAGAGGGGGATGGAAGAGAGTGTATGTATTAGTCAGTCAAAGGAATGCTGTTTCAAAGTACCAGAAATTTGTTGGTTTTTTAAAAGAGTATTTATTTGGGGTAAAAGCATACAGCCCCAAGACAATAGAAAGTACCATAAGAGGTATTTTTTCATCAAAGTCAGCCACCACATGTTGAAGCAAGATAGCAGGTGCTCTCTGAGGGGTATCAGTCTTCCCCTTTGGGCTTCCACTCTCAGGTTCAGCAGCTCCACTTCTTCTTGATTTCAGCTTTATGTCTTTTACCACTCTCTGCCCAAGGTTAATTGTAAGTTATCAGGTAAAATTGTTCATTTGTCCCCAGGGCTTCAGGTGTTTGAACTTTCTTCATAATGTCACATGGCCAGATCAGAAATGACAGAGCTCTCTCTTCTCTATATGTCTGTGTGAGTGTCCATTTATATCAGACTCACTTACTGATGTGGTTGAATCAAGAGGTCCTCGATGCAATTATGTCAGATAATATAATCAAGTGCACCTCAACTGAATTTAATATAATCAAAGGATATCACAACCAGAGAAATATTAAAAGATTAACATACACACATAATATTTTTCCTTTTGGGATTAAAAATAATCTCCTACTGCCACACTCCACCTAGGGAATCCCCAAAAGATGTTATAATTTTCCAAATATCTGTACATAATTTCAGTGGTAATACTGCCTAAAAAGTCACATAAAATCAGTTGCATGAACAGTTTTCCTTGGGTCCTAATTACCTCTGGTTCTAGATCTGTGGAGCTTGACAAATTATATGTTTCCAATAAACAAATAGGGTACAGATATAGAATAAACATTTGCATTTTCACAAGGATATTTTGGGAAGGAAACATGCATCCCAGATCCCTAACAGTTTGAAAACCTGCATGGCCTACAGAAGAAATTGTAAACATACATAAAAAGATAACAGAGCCGATGATGATGAGAAGCATGATGCAAGAAACTAAAAATACACTAGAAGCACTTAACAGCAGATTTGATCAGATAGAGGAAAGACTTAAAAACATAGAAGACAGCACATCTGAAATCACAGTAGAAGTAACAGACAGAAACAAAATCTGAGCGTCATAATAAGATGATGGTTTCTTCTACTCCTTGGGGCCTCATGATGGCCCACCCTTTCTACAGGCTTGCCCAGTGGCCATGATTTTTATTCCACACTCATTAAGCATCTGGGTGGTGACTGAGCTCCAAATATCACCCTCCAATAATATGGGGCGATAGTCACTCATTGCCAATTTCCAGGATACAGTCTCAACAACCTTATTAGAGTGAGGAGATGTCAATATTCTCCCTAATCTCTGGCATACAGGTCCAACCCGCTCAGAGCTGTGGGGTGGACACCTCACTCTCCCAATCTATGGGTAAGAGGTCATAACCCACAGAGCAGTAGGGTAGTGACCCCAATCCCCTGCCTGTAGGGATTAGGCCCGGCAACATCAGAGAAGTGGGGTGGTGACTTAACTCTCCCCAACCACCAGGGAATCTGCAACAAACTCTCTGTAGACTGTCCTTCAAAAAATCTGTGAAGAGTGGGCTGGAACAGCTACCGTCATCAAAATTAGAGGGAAAATCACCCTCTCCATTCACATGGGGGGGGGGGTGTCATCTCATGGCCTAAGGAAATGTCTTAATTCTAGACCTCAGCTTCCAGTTTTCCTCTGAAAGCCATTTTCCTTTCCATCCTTCTCCTCCCTGTCCCCTTTAGTCCAGGCTGACAGTGGTTTTCTTCATACAGATCTCTCAAACACTTGTTGGTTTAGCTTGCAGGAAGTGATAGTATGGTTACGCTTGCCTTTTTTTCTTGTTTTGGTTACTCTTTGTATGTGAAATCATTCTAACCTTTCACTCACAACTGTTTGTGTTCCTCAAAGCAAACACAACAGGTAACCTAACCAGAGATGTCTCAAATGAATTTAACATAATCAAAGGGTAACATACCAAGAGGAATAGATTAGTTTACAGACAATATCTTTCTCTTATAGGGATTCATAAATAATCTCAAACTCCTACAGTGTATAAAGGAAGATTATGGGTAAGATTAACTAAAAGGATAATAGAAATGAAAATAAACTATGACCCATATAACTCTAAAGAAAAATGACTAAAGTAAGTACTGCCTTTATAGTATAATAACACTGAATGTTAATGGATTAATCTCTCCAATCAAAGAACAGGTTGGCTGAATAGATAGGATAATAAGACCCATCTACATGCTTTCTACTTGAAATTAACCTTGCAATCGGGGACAAAAGAAGGTTGCAAGTAAAAGAATGGAAAACAATATTATATACAAATATTAACCCAAAATGAGCAGGCTTATCTATATTAATATTGAACAAAATAAATTTTAAATGCAAAAAAGTTGTAAAAGACAAACCAAGACAATCTAAGCTAATAAAATGTGTACTCGACCAAGGAGAAAGAACAATCCTAAATTTTTATGTACCTAACCAGGGACCCCCAATTACATGATGCAAATATTGGGAAAACTAAGATGAAAAATAGTTGACTCTACAATCATAGCTCAATACACCATTATCACCATTGGACAGAATATTGGGACCAATGCTAAATGAAAAATCAGATACTTTGAATAGTATGTTAGAGAAACTAGACCTTACTTACTTACACACAAGATTATATCACAAAACAAATGGTTATACATTTTTCTTGAATGCTCATGGATCATTCTGCATGATAGATCGCATGCTGGGTCATAAGACAAAATCTCAGTGAATTTAGGAAAATTGAAATTATACAAAAATCTTGTTCTGAACACAATAGAATGCAGCTATAAATTTAAAAAGGATGGAGAACTAGAATAGGCCAAACTAGACTAGGCAAACTCTAACATAAGCAGTAAGTCAAGAAGGAAATTAAAGAGAATCAGTAATTACTTCACAAAAGTGAAAATGAAAACAAAACATATCAAAACTAATGGTATGCAGGTAAATCAGTGCTGAAAGGGAAATTTATACCCTAAATGCTGAGATGAAAAAATAGAAAATATCTAATATCAAGAACCTTGCTACACACTTAGAGGGGGAAAAAAAAATACCTAATCCCAAAGCAAGAAGAAAGAAGGAAATAACAAAGATTAGAATCCAAACAAATGAAACTGAGAATAAAAAACAATTAGAATTAATGAAACAAAAGCTGGTTCTCTGAGAGGATTAATAAAATTGACAAACATTTACCTAGACAAACATGAAAAAAAGAGAGAAGATGCAAATAAAGTCAGCAACAAAAGTGGATATCACCACTGATTCCACAGAAATAGAGCATCATACTTGAAAAATTAAATGCCAACAATGTGAACAATGTAGATGAAATAGGCTAATTTCTGGAAGTATACAAGCAGCTTACTTTGATGAAAGAAGAAATTGATGAACTCATCAGACAAATCACGGGTTACAAAATTGAATTGATCACCAGAAACCTCTCCAATAAGAAGAACCTAAGATCAGTTGCCTTCATAGATGAATTCTACCAATCATTCCAGAAAGAACTAAAACCAATCCTGCTAAAACTCTTTCAAAAAGAAGAGGAGGGAACACTATCTAAATCTATAGTGTCAACATCACCCTAATATAAAAGCTACATAGATATGCTACTAGGAAAGAAAACTACACACCAATCTCTTTAAAGGACTTAGATGCAAATATCCTCAAAAAATACTTGCTATCATATTCAATAACACATCAATTGAATTAGATACCAGGATCAAGTGAATTTTATCCCAGGTATTTAAGAGTGGTTCAACAAAATCAATTAATGTAATATATCATTTGACTGCAGGAAAAATCACATTATCATCTTTATCGATGCAAAAAAGGAATTTGACAAGAGACAGCATCCTTTCTTGATAAAAGCACATCTAAAGACAGGATTAAAAGGAAATTTCCTCAGCATATTAAAGGGCATATCATTTAGCGTTTCACATCATACTCAATGGTGAAATGCTAAAGGCTTTCCCTCTAAGATCAAGGTTGCCCATTGTTACCTCTCTTATTTAACATTGCATTAAAAGTACTTGTTCAAGCACTCAGGCAAGAAAAAGCAGTAAAGTGAATCCAAATTCACAAATAAAGTGAATCCAAAGGAAGAAGTAAAACTTTCAGTATTTGCAGATGACATAATTATATACTTAGAAAGTCCCGGAAAATCTACAACAAAGTTTCTAGAACTCATAAATGAGTTTGGCAAAGTAGCCAGGAAAAAAGATTAACACACAAAATTCAGTATTATTTCTTTACCTTGAAAATGAGCAATCTGAGTAGGAAATCAAGAAAAAATTTAATATACAGTAGCAAATAAATAATTGTATATCAAAAAATAAACTTAACTCATGATGTTAAGGACTTGTGTATAGAAAATGACACTACATTGCTAAAGGAAATCAAAGAAGATTGAAATAAATGGAAATATATTCCATGTGAATGAATGGGAAGGCTAAATATCAGTATGATGTCGTCTTATGTAAATGATTTCCACATTCAACACAATCCTACTAAAGTTCCAATAGCACATTTTACAAACTGGATAAGACAATTATCAAATTTATTTGGAAGGATAGGTAAGTCACCCTCAAATTAGCCAAAACAAGTTGAAAGGAAAAGCAAAATTGGAGGAAACATTCCACCTGACTTAAAGCATACTGTAAAGCTGCAGTGGTCAAAACCACATGATACTGGCAAAAGATGGACATACTGGCCAATGGAACCAAACTGAGAGTTCAGATATAGACCCATACATATATGGCCAACTGATATTCAATAAGCCACTAAGCCCACTAACTGATGCAGAATAATGTCATCAGCTAATTGGTATTTGGAGAATTGGATAGCCATGCCCAAAATAATAAAAGAGGATCAATATCTCATGCCTTATACAAAACTTAACTACATATGTATCAAAGACCCAAATATAAGAAGCAAGACTACACAGATGCTAGAAGATAATGTAGGGAAACATCTATGTGATCTTGTAATAGAAAATGGTTTTATAAATTTTAAACTGAAATTACAAGCAATGAAAGAAAACACAGATAAAAAGGACCTCCTCAAAATGTAAACTCTTATGCTTCAAAGGAGTTTGTCAAGGAAGTGAAAAGGAGGCCTACTTAATGGGAGAAAATATCCTCAAGATTGAGGAATGAATGAATATAAGGGAGGAATGCAACCATAGACCAAAGATTATCATTGTAGTAATAGAAGAACCTATAACATTGATATAAAGACAGTGCTGAGAGGAGAGCAAGGGAAAAGTAATTGGAATATAGGGCATGCTTGAGGGTGTTGGAATTGTTCTGTGTTACATTGCAATGATGGTTACAGGGTATTTACATTTTGTCAAAACTTATAAAATTATACACTGCAAATTGTAAACCATAAAGTAAATTATAGACTTTAGTTAGTAGCAATGTTTCAATATTTGCTTATCAATTGATGTAAGGTATTATTAATAGGGAAAAATGTGAAGTAGAAGTGGAGTATATGGGAATCCCCTATATTTTTCATGAAACTTTTCTGTACTCTAAAACTTTTTAAAAAATAAAATGTATAATATGAGAAAAATGGATAAAGTATTGTTTTTACAGTAATAATATTAAATTGTTAATGGATTAAAATCCCCAATCAGAACATGCATCCTGGTAGAATTGGTTTAAAAAATGAACCATCTATATGCTGTCTACAAGAAACTTATCTTAGACCCAAGGATACAAATACTTTGGAAGAGAAAGACTAGAAAAAGTTCTTTCATGCAACAGTAAACAAAAAATATCAGACAAAATAGCTTTTAAATGCAAAGCTGTTATAAGAGCCAAAGAAGGACATTATATATTATTTAAAAGGGCAATCTAACAAGAAGAAATATCTACCATATATATCTATGCACCTAACCAGAGTGCCAAAATTCATAAGACAAATGCTGGCCAAGTGAAGAGTGAAAGAGATTTCTCTACAATCATAATGGGAGATTTCAATACAGTGTTCATATCAATAAATAGACCACACAACACAGAATATCATGAAGGAAATAGAGAAATCGAGTAATTTGATAAATAAACTACACCTAACAGATATCTACAGAACAATGTACCCCAAAAAAACAGTACACACATTTTATCAAATGCCCATGGATTTTTATGTTGGATAACAAAACAGGATTCAATAAATATAAAAATATTGAAATTGCTCAAAGCACTTTCTCTGATGAAGCTAGAAATCAGTAACTGGTAGAGGCCTGGAAAATGCACAATGGTATGGGGGTTAAACAACACAGTCTTAAACAACCAGTTGGCCAAAGAACGAATTGCAAGATAAATCATTAAGTATATCAAGATGAATGAAAAGAGGAAGACAACATAGCAAAATTTATGGGATGTAGGAAAGGCTGTGCTGAGAGGAAAATTTGCTAAGCTAAGTGCCTACATTATAAAAGGAATATGTAGTTAAAATTAAAGACCTAACAACACACCTGGAGGGTTACAGAAAATTAATAGTAGACTAATCCCAAAGTAAACAGAAGAACACAAAAATTAAGCAGAAATAAATGAAATCGAGAACAACAACAACAACAAAACAATAGAGAGGATCAACAAAACTGTTGTTGGGTCTTTGAAAGATTAACAAAATTGACAAATCATTAGCTTGACTGACAAAAAGACAAGATGCAAATAAATAAAAACAGAAATGAGTGGTAGGACATTATTACTCCACAGAAGTAAAAAGACCTAAAAGGGTACTACAAACAATGTATGCCAACAAACTAGACACTGTAGATGAAATGGACATGTTCCCAGAAAGGCATGAACAACCTACACTGACTCTAGAAGATAATACATGACTTAAAAATTTTTTCACAAGTAAACAGATTGAAAGTCATAAAAAATATCAAAACATAAAAGACCAATGACCAAAGGGCCTCAAAGCTGAATACTAGCAAACATTCAAAGATTATTTTATACAATCTTGCTCTAAGTCTTCTCCCAACATTCAATAAAGTTAATGCTACCAAACTCAATCCTGGAATCCAAAAATTATCCTAATGCCAAAGCCAGATAAAGATATTATGATAAAATAAAATTACATATTCATTTCCCAAATAAATACAGATGCAAAAATCCTTTCCAATTTATTGCCAATAGAATCCAGCAGCATAACAGAAGGACTGGTCATAGTGATCAACTGGATTTTATCCCAGGCTTGCAAGGGTGGCTTACCACAAAGAAAATCAAGCAGTGTAATTCAGCACATTAAAAAACTGAAGAAGAAAGATCACATGATCCTTTTGATTGAGGCAATAAAGGTACTTGACAAAATATAGGACCCTTTATGTATAGAAAAACACTTCAAAGATGGGAATAGAAGGAAATATCTCAACGTGATAAAGTGTATGTGATTTTGGCTGAAAGTGCTAGTCTATGAAGGTTGCCATCAATTGAATGGAAGCTAGAGGATAATCCAGGGACTATGAAACATGACTTCAGGGGTGAAGGATGATTGTGGTTAACAGTACAAATACAAGTGTGTTCCTCTGTTTCAAGGTGTTAAGAAAATGGACATATATTCGAAAAATGCATCTAATGTAATGTATAACATTAACAGTAGTTTTGTAATATTTTTACACCAATAGTAAAGAAGGTACTCTTATCAATGCTAATAGCCAATAATGAGGGATGTAAGATGATATAGGAGTTTTCCTTCTGGAGTAAGGAAAACATTCTGTGTTAATAATAGGAAAGGTCTGTGATGGTACTGAGAGTCACTGAGTGTATGTATACTTTGGATGGATTGGACAATACAGGGTACTGTACAAAACAATGAGCCTTGAGGTTAAGAGTAAAAATATGAAAACAATCTCTCATGAACTACAACAAAAATTCAATATGATTACATGGCATTTATATTAGGATGTTCTGTATGAAAATACACCAAATATAAGCTATGAACTATAGAGATGGTAATATTTTGAAGCTATTCTTGAATCATTTGTGATAAAAGTGTCACAACAATGTAAAGTGCTTGTGGGGAAAAGTATGAGAATCCTGTAAATTGTACATGATTGTTTACTTAATTTACAAATTCTCAAATTGAAAAAATAGGGGAAAAACTACAAGATTATCATTCAGAACATATAGAATGACCATTATTGAAGAAAGAGAGGACTACAGTGCTGGAGATGATGTAGAGCAATAGGAACACTCATTCTTGGTAGGGATGTACAATGGTGCAGCCTCTGTAGAAGACAGTTTGGTGGTTCCTCAGGAAGCTAAATGCAGAACTGCCATATGGTCAAACTGCCTCACTATTCGGATTATATTCAGGAAAACTGGAAGCAGTGTAGTGAGCTATTTGTACACCAATATTTGCAGTGGCATTATTCACAATTGCTAAATGAATGAAGCAAGCCAAGTGTCCATCAACTAATGAATGGGTAAATGAATTGTGGTATAGGCATATGATGGAAAACTAGTCACCTGTAAGAAGAAATGGAGTCAGGACACCAATGATAATATGGATGAACCTTAATCATATTGAGTGAAGGAAATCAGACATAAAAGAACAAATGATATATGGTCTAATTAATATAAATTAAATACAAGGATTAAAATTATGGAGTTAAAATCTAGGGTAGAGGTTACTAGAAGGTAAAGGTTGAGAAGAGTGAGTTGATAATGTATGTAGAATTTTTAATAAGGTTGATTGTAAATGTGCGACAATGGATAGAGTTGATGGTAATGTACAGTGATTATAACTATAACTGCTGATTTGTAAATGTGATTGTGGCTCAAAGGGTAGTCAAGGGATATAAATGCCAATTTAAAGAAAACTAGAGAATAATCTAAGAACTAACACAGGGAACTCAGTGGTGGATGAGGATTTGGTTAATAGCACAAGTCCAAGAATGTTCTTCTATGAAATAGAACACATGCATGCCACTATACAAGCTGTTAAGAATATGGTACTGCATGAAAATACAATTAATGTAACTTATGGAGTTTAGTAACAGTAATATTGTAATATATTTGCAGCAATGGCAAAAAACTATTATATCAATGCTAAGAGTCAACAGTAGTGAGCTATAAGGATGTAAGGGACTTTGGGATTGGATTTTTTTCTAATTGAGTAAGGAAAATGCTCTAAAATTGACTGAGGTAATGACAGAAGCAATTCTGTAAAATGACACTAGGCACCACTGAGTGCAGACTTTGGATAGGTTATTATAGGTTATTCCAGGCTGGAGGCTGTATAACACAGTGAACCGTATGGTTGATGATGAACTTTGGCTGAAAATACATATATAAGAACATTCTCTCATGAACTAAAACAAATATATAATACTTATACATTGTGCCAATAATAGGATATTTTATGGGAAAAATGCACCAAATATAAGATGCAGGTTATAGTTGGCAGTAATGTTTTGAGAATATGCTTTCAAATTATAACAAATATTCCACAATAAGGCAAGGTGGTAGTGGAGTGGTATGGGAATTCTGTATATTATGCATGATTGTACAACTTCTTTAATAAGTAAAAGGAGAAACAGGAATCAAAATACCATCATATAAGCAGAGGGAAAGATATATAGCCCAGAGAAATAAATTGACTGTTCAGAAACTAACCCATACTTTTATGTCATCTAATTTGGACAAGGGTGGGAAATCCACTCAATTGGTAGAGTCGTCTCTTCAACACATAGTACTTGGAAAATTGGATATTCATGAACAAAGGAATGAAAATGAACCCTTTCCTTATACTGTATAGAAAAATTAAATATGAATTGTTTGAAGACCCAAAATTTAAGAACCAGAACATTAGAACCCCAAGAAGAAAGAATAAGAAAGCTTGTTTAGGATCTTGTTTTAGGCAATGGTTTCTTTACTAAACATTAAACAGACAAACAAAAGGAAAAATGAATATATATGACCTCTACAAAATTTAAAATACTTGTGCATCAAAGGACTTTATCATAAAAGTAAAAACATAGCCTATTCAATGGGAGAATATATTGGGAAATCATATAGTCCATAAGAGTTTAATATCCACAATATATAAAAATCAGTAACTTAACAACAGGAAGACAACCCATTTTAAAATGGGCAAAATATTTTAACAGACATTTCAAAAAGATGAACAAATTTCAAACTGCACATAAAAATATGCTCAATATCATAACTATTAGATCCTTGAAAATCAAAAGCACAATGAGTATGGGTTTGTGCTTTTGATTTTCAAGGATCTAATAGTTATGATATTGAGCATATCTTTATGGGCCCAACCAGACCCTGAGCAACAGCAGACTTGCAACTCCTATCATCTGGCCAGCTAACAAGGAGGTGAAAAAGATCAACCATCACACCGGGGAGCCAAGAGTGCCTACAATTGCATGCAGAATTGCATCCTCATCCACGTGGAATCTAAGCCCTCTCTTGATGTAGAGGGGGACTGGGCTTAACCATCCCAGGGTCCACAGGATGGAGAAATAGAGTGTAGACTAGAGTGGACTTACTGGTGTTCTGCTGGGGAACTATTTTGATTAGTAAGGGAAGAAATTGTAATATTGATGTGGAGAAATTGGCCATGGTAGCTACTGAATGTAGGGAGAGGGAAGAAGAGATATGATGTGGGTGCATTTTCAGGAGGGTTGTCCCAGGTGGTGCAGCAGGGACAGTTTCTGGACCTTGTTTGTCCTGCCATGGCCCACTGGGTGGAATGGGGTGATTATAGACTACAATGTAGACACTGTCCACATGGTGCAGCAGTGCTCCAAAATGTATTCACCAGGTGCAGTGAGTGTGCCACCATGATGGAAAATGTTGTTGATGTGGGAAGAGTGGGGTAGGGAGGCTTGGGTGTATATGGTGACCTCATATTTTTTTTAATGTAACATTTAAAAGAAAAAAAGAAAAAAAAACACAATGACATGCCATTACATACTCACTGAAATGAGTACTATAAAAAATTAGAAAATTAGAAATGTAGGAGAGGATTTGGAGAAATAAGAACATTCTTTTTTTGTTTGTAAGACTATAAAATGGTGAAGTAGCTGTGTAAAACAGTGTAGCATTTCCTCAGAAAATTTTGTGTGTGATTAATATATGACCTGGTGATCCAATTTCTTCTTATATGCATCAAGTAATTAAAAGCAAGTCCTCAGTAACATGTTAGTAAATTAAAGTTACTGACAATATTATTAACAATAACCAAAATGTGGAAGCTACAGATGAATGGATATATAATAAATAATGGATAAACAATGTATGGTATATTCCCACAATACACTATAACTCAGCGATTAAAGGGAATGATGTTCTGAAACATGGTAGCATATGGATGAGCCTTCAAGACATCAAGGTGAAATAAGATTGACACAAAAAGATGTTATTGTGTGATATTGAGTTATAAAAAGCATAGAACAAATTTCAAAGAGATAATATTAGAGGTGGAAAAGGGCTGTGGAAGAGGAGTTACAGTGGAATGGGTGCAATTTCTCTTGAGGAGATAAAAAAAGCTGTTTTATTGGATATTGATAATTGTACCAAATCAAAAAATGCACTATCTGTCCTGCAGCCAGAAATCCCTTGCCACTGGTGGCCACTTGACTGTCCTACCAATATTCCATATGTAAGGCAACTTCTGGGACAGCAAGTCCCTCAAGTTACCACCAGACAAATTTGATCCCCATTATGTGCATGTCTTTTATGTCTACTTGGGATATTCAAGTCTTTTATTTCCTTGCTGATTTGCGATCTAATAGTTTTATACATTTAGTAAAGGTGATATCAAGCTGGATTACCCTTGTAATTGACTTATAATTGCCAATTTCTCATCAGAAATTGGGGAATCCAGAGACAGCAGGATAACATACTTAAAGTGCTGAAAGTAAAATAAAATGTGAACCAAGAATTCTATGACTGGCAAAACTATCTTCCATGGCTGAAGGACAAAATAACATATTCCGCTATAAAATAAAATAAAAAAAAATACGGGAGACCTATACTACAAAATTGGTAAAGGAAGTTCTTTTTGGTGAAATGAAAGTATGTTAGAGAGTAACTCAAAGGCACATGTAGGTAAGTTTTAGAAGTCAGTTTTATCATTTTTGATGTAGAATCCTCTTTGTCTTCCTAAAATATTAAAATGAAACCCAGAGAAGAATAATTATAGATCTATTTTTTCCAGGTGTGGTGACTCCTGGCATGCATCCTCCTCTTATGGCAGGTCACTAGGAGGCTCAGCCCCTGGAGCGCTACTGGTGATAGCAAGAGACATAAAATTCCTCTTCCCTAAGAACGGAGGTAGGCAAAACTAACCACTAAACTATCTAATCTTTTGATTAGAGATTTTGGATCACTGGGGTTTGAGATCTGCGACAGCATTGCTTCAGTATGACAGAACCAGAGTAGTGGCAATTATTGTTTAAATCTGCCCTAGACTGGGGTGGATGCAGTAGAGACATGATGATACTGAGCTTCCTCAAGGCTTCCGAGGAGATATTTGGTGGCCTTCCTGATCCTCTCCCCAAGGCATGTTGGAGCTAATATGTTACCATTGGGTGGAGATCAGTCTCTGTTTCAGTTGGTAAAGACTGACTTGAGAAAGTTTTCTCTGGCATACCCCTTTTCCCAGAATTTGTCATCTAGGCAAAAAAGCTTGAGACAATGAAAGGAATATAAGAAATTACAGAGGCAGAGAGCTGCAGGGCAAAGGCCTGCAACTTCAAACTCAGAAGAGAGGATTGTACCTCCTTGGAAGCTGCAAACTAACAAACAAGCAACTCCTACAAGAAGACAGTTTCCAGACTGGCAGGGGGAAACATGTACACTACATTTGCCTTGGGCAGACTTTTCTGATAGAGAGCATGAAGCTCAAGAAAATATCTTACTGGCAGTAGTTTCTAGCAAGAAACAGACATTTCATGAGATGAACTCTAGAGTTAAGCTTTTAAAATATTAAAATATATCGTGTGTAGAAAAGAATATATGACAAATACATACCAAAACACCCCCCCCAAAAAGAGGAAATCATGGCCCATATAGGGAAAAGTATACTATTTCAGAAAACATTGAAGAAAAAGACAAGAATTTGTACATACTGAGCAAAGCCTCTAATAAATAATATTAAAAGTGCTCAAGGAGATAAAGGAAATCTGAGAAATAACTAACAGATATTGGGAAAAGAATTAATAACTGATATGAGAATCTTAGTAAAGAGAGAAAATTTTAAGAGGTACTGAAAAACTGCTGGAGTTGAATACTAAAATACATGAAATGAAAAGTTCCCAGGAGATTCAGAACTTGGCTGGATGGGGAAGAAGACAGAATTAGTAAATTCAAAGAAAAATCTCTTGAAATGAATCCTGCTGAGGAAAAGAAAGACAAAAGATTTATTAAAAGCAAAAATATGGAAATGCAACTATGTACTGAGGTAGGCATTACTATTCTGGCAATGGAAGAAAGTGCCTATCACAATCAACAGTACCTTAAATAGCTGGGTGTCTGACAGCTCTTGAGATATCCAGAAACTATAGCAGGGCAAACAGCTCAGGAATTCAGCACCCCGTCAGTGAGCCTTACTTTGGAATTTATGTCCCTCAGTATAACAGTTAGATTCATTTATAGATCCTCTACATATGACTCTTCTAATCCTTTTAGTTGAAACTATAATTAGCACTACACTTGATAAATATATGTCTCAGAGACTGAAATCTTTGGATCCATTGGCCAGTTGAGTGTAAATTTCAGCAGTTGTGACACTTATTCTCCAGTTCATTGGACTCACCAAGAACAAACAACAAAGATATTATGATGGACAATGACTATCCCAAGGAAAGAGAGTGTCTGCAACTGCAAGAAAGATAGTTCCATCCATTCACCCTAAGAGGTCTCAACTAGAAGTAGAGTGGGTATCACCATCTCCAAATCCTCTAGACTGGGGAATGCACAATGGACTAAAATAGACTTCTTTTTAGTCTACTACAGACATATTATTATTACAGCAATGGAAGAACTCTTTTCATTGATGTAAGGGCAGTGGCCACCAGAAGTTCTGAGGGATGGTAGAGAGAAGGATAGGTGTAATATGGTGGCATTTTCAGGACATTGGAATTGTCCTACCTGACATTGCAGTGACAGATCCATGCCATTGTATATTTTGTCAAAACACAAAATTGTGTGAGACAGAGTGCAAACTGTAATGTAAACTGTTGTCTATGGTTAGTAGCAATGCTTCAATATGAGTTCATCAATTGTACCAAATGTACCACACTGAAAAGAATGTGGGAAAGTGGAAAGGGGAGGAAATGCAGCATATTGGAAATCTCTCTTGTTTTTCATGCAACATTTATGTAATCTAAATCTTCTTTAAAAATGAAATATAATTAAAAAGAGAAAAATGTAAATGGTTTAAACTCTCCATTAAAGGGACAGATTGGCAAAATGGATAAAAAAGACATGACTGAAGTATATGCTGTCTTCAACAGACTCATCTTAAATTCAAAGACACAAGAAATAGTGAGAAATGAGAAATTCACAAATCTTTGGAATCTAAACAAAATACTATAAACATCCAATGGGTTAAAGAAAATATCAAAAGCAAAATTAGGAAATGTCTTGAGGCAAGTAACATACTAAACTTATGGGAGCAGCAAAGGCAGTGCTGAGAGTGAAATCTGTAGCTTTAAATGTTTACATTGGAAAAGAAGAAAGATTTCAAAGCAGAGACATAACCTTAAAACTGAAATAACTAGGAAAAAAGAGGAAACCAAACCCAAAATGAGAATGCAGGAAAAGGCAAAATGAATGGAGATATATGGAATAGACAAAATAGACAGTGAAGCAACAAAACCAAACTTTGGTTCTTTGAAAAGATAAATAAAATTAACAACAACAAAAAAGGAATAGTATACAAATAACTAAAATTAGAAATGAAAAAGAAATTATTACTACTAACTCCCCTGAAATAAACAGGACTCTAAGAGGTTAGTATGAGCAATAGTATGAAATAAATTAGATAGCCTAGATGAAATGAATACATACAAACACCCAAACCATCTGTACCAACTCAAAAAATAGATCTCAACAAACCTGTTCCCAATGAAGAGACTGAATCAGTAATGTAAAAACTTCCAAAAGAGAAAAGACAAAAAAAGATTACTTCACCAGGGAATTCTACATAATATTTCAGGGAGACAACTGCATTTCACCTTTAACTCTTCAAAGAAATTGAAGAAGAAACACCACCAAATTCATTCTACAAGACCAATATCAATGGTGAGTATGTGTCACCATGGGATAGATTGCTGATAGAGAATAGAAAGTTAAGCCTTAAAATGAACATGGTTCCTATTTGGAAATATGGAAATACTCAGGTAATGGACCTTTGTGGTGAAAATGTTTCTGTAATGGATGATTGTGATGTTAGCACATTGTTAACTGTGTATGCAATTAACAGCACTGAAATATACATCTCAATAGGATTAAAAGGGAAACGTTAGATTTTTATATATAGTGACAGGATAACATATTTTAAAAACTCTGTGGAACTGTACTTCACAATCAGTGAACCCTAGGCTAACTCATGGAATTTAATTAGTAGAACAAATTTTAAATGTACTATTATCAATTGTTACAAATATCCTATACCAATGCATAGGGTGATATATGAGAATTCTGTATTTTAATGACAGTTGTTCTGTAAACCCACAAATTCTCTAATAAGGAAAGTATGTTTAAAATCCCAACAGTACTGTATTCTCAATCTGTTTCTCTACTCTTTAATTCCTGTAAAAGTCAGAATACAGTGGAGCAAGAAAAACAGTGCATTTCCTGAATATGGTGTTTAAAATATAAAGTAATATAGGGCAAGGACAACAAGAAGAGAGGGAAATAGAGGGATATCCAAGCAGAGAAAGTATGCTATTGAACCTAAGTTAGATTCTTTTCAAGTTATTAGGTTAGAATCCCCAAACAAGATATATATTTTTCTCCAGTGGCCATGGATCATTTTCCAGGATAGATTACACATTGGGTGACAAAACAAGAATCAATAAATTTAAAAGACTGAAAATTCAGAGCAAATGTTATTATCATAAGAGCATAAAGCCATAAATCAATAACAGAAAAATTTAAAAATTAAAAATATATGGCTGTTACATGGCACATTCTTTTTTTTTAACTCTTTTATTTTATTTTACTTTTTACACTTTTTTAATTAAAATTAATAGATCACAAAGAACATTACATTAAAAAACATTTAAAAAAACAAAAAACTTAAGAGGTTCCCAAATACCCCACTCCCCACCCCCCTACCCCATCATTTTTGTAAACTGAATTTTTTTGAAGATATATACATCACACAAAAACATGTTACATTAAAAAATATAAGAAGTTCCCGTATACCCCCCCATCCCACTCCTCCCACACAACAACCTCCCCCATCATTGTGACACACTCATCGCACTCAGTGAACACATTCTGGAGCACTGCTGCACCACATAGATAATAGTTTACCCTGTAGTTCACACTCTCACCCAGACATTCAGTAGGTTAAGGCAGTATATTTAAAGTCCATAATCTGACCTTGCAATATCATTTAGGACAACTCAAAGTCCCAAAAATGCCCCCGCACCACATGTCTTCTTCCCTCTCTCTGCCCTCAGCAACTACTGTGGTCACTTTCTCCTCCTCAATGCTACAATTTCGTCTATTACTAGTCACAATAGTTTTATAGTAGAATATCAGTAAGTCCACTCTAATCCATATTTTATTCCTCCATTCTGTGGACCCTGGGATGGTGATGTCCACTCTACCTCTAGATCAAGATGGGGCTTAAATTACACATGGATGATGGATGCAATTCCTCTGTTTGCAATTGTTGGCACTCTTGATTCCCTGGTGTGGGGTTTGACCATCTTCACCTCCCTGTTAGTGACCTGGGTAAGTCCAATGAACCAGAGAGCAGGAGTTGCAACTCTGCTGAGGCTCAGGGCCCAGCTGGCACATGGGCAGTCCAGAGATTAAAGTCCTCTGAGTATGCACCATCCGCAGCACCAACCACAGTTTCAGTAAAAGTGACAAAAGGCATTTGTAGGAAGGTCACATCTGAGTCCACCTCCATCACAGTCAAGATTAATTTGTTGAGTTCCTGTATTTCTTGTAGTGTCAATGTATGTTGGGCATTTCTAGGAATTTGTCTATTTCATCTAGGTTGTCTGTATTGTTGGCATGCAGTTTCTCATAATATCCTCTTATGATCTTTTTTATTTCTGTGGGGTCATCATAATGTCCTCTCCTTTTCATTCCTGATTTTATTTATTTGCACCTTCTCTGTTTTTTCATTGTTAGTCTTGCTAAGAGTTTGTTGATTTTATTGATTTTCTCAAAGAACCAGCTTTCGATTTTGTGGGTTTTCTCTACTGTTTTTTGTTGTTGTTGTTTTTGTTGTTGTACTTGATATCATTTATTTCTGCTCTAATCTTTCTTATTTCTTTCTTTCTGCTTGCTTTGGGATTGGTTTGGTGTTCTATTTCTAGTTTCTCTAGTTGTTCAGTTAGTTCTTTGATTTAGCTCTTTCTTCTTTTTTTTATTGACTTTGTAATAATATTACATTAAAAATATATATATATGTGAGGTCCCATTCAACCTCACCCCCCCACCCCCCCTCTCCCCCCCCAACAACACTCGTTCCCATCATCATGACACATCCATTGGATTTGGTAAGTACCTCTTTGGGCACCTCTGCACCTCATAGACAATGGTCCACATCATGGCACATACTCTCCTCCATTCCATCCAGTGGGCCCTGTGAGGATTTACAATGTCCGGTGATTACCTCTGAGGCACCATCCAGGGCAGCTCCATGTCCCAAAGACGCCTCCACCTCTCATCTCTTCCTGCCTTTCCCCATACCCATCGTCCACCATGTCCACTTTTCCCAATCCAATGCCACCTCTTCTATGTGGACATTGGATTGGTTGTGTCCATTGAACCTCTATGTCAAGAGGAGGCTCAGATTCCACATGGATGCTGGATGCAATCCTCTCATTTTCAGTTGTAATCACTCTAGGCTCCATGGTGTGGTGATTGTCCTTCTTCAACTCCATCTTAGCTGAGTGTGGTAAGTCCAATAAATCAGATTGTAGGTGCTGGAGTCTGTTGAGGCTCAGGACCTGGCTATCACATTGTCAGTCCAGAGATTCAAATCCCCTAAATATATCTTAAACCCCAACATTAACTGCACCTCCAGCACATTAGCATGAAAGTCTTATGAAGGGAGATCCCATCTGAGTCCAGATTCATCACACATAAACACCATTTCCAAAGAGGGGCCATCTGCCCTGGTAGTTAACCCCATTGGCCATGACCATAACTCTCATGGGTCTCTTTAGTCTTCAAAGGAACCAATATATGGGGGTTGTATCTGCTTTATCTGTCTCTCTGACTCTGCTCAGTTGTGCATGAGGGCAATCCTTCTGCCAGCCTCCAGACTCTTTTTTAGAAACTCGTAGCCATATAAACTCATTTCTCCTTTCCATTTCCCCCTTACTTTAGGTCAAACATCATTTTAAAGTCATGTTATTTTATGTAGACATGGATATTCTGCTGATCTGCATTGAACCTTCCGTATAAGGTCCTTTTCCAGTTGCATCATCAGTTGGATGTTATTTTATGTAGACATGGATATTCTGCTGATCCGCATTGAACCTTCCGTATAAGGTCCTTTTCCAGTTGCATCATCAGTTGGTAGTTGATAGTGGTCCCTCGTTGCCAGGGAGGGTCATCCCCAGGTGTCATGTCCCACACTGGAGGGAAGGCATTGCATTTACATGCTGAGTTTGGCTTCGAGACTGGCCACATTTGAGTAACATGAAGGCTGACAGGAGGAAATTCCCAGGCACAATGTTGCTCTAGGCCTTGTTCTTATTTTAGGTTTATCAGCTCACAAGCATAGTCATTAGCATCAGGGGCTCACTGTTGAACCCTCACTCCCTCCTGGTCCCCGCCGCTGTACCTGGGAGACTGTTGCTGCTCCCCTAGGGACCACGACAGAGCACCACTGGCCAGGAACCTAGTACCCCCCCTGCTGTGGTTTTTAATTGTTGCCACTATGAGTATATCCAATCATTACCATGCACCCTGGACATATGTTCTGTACAGCTCCCTGTCAGCCATATATCACCTGTCATTGGTATCCCATACCAGTATCCTCCATTGCCATTGTTGAAACACTCTGTGATCCAGAACTCCCCGAAATATGAAGCCCAATATAATGTCATGGTCCCTTACTAGGGAATGGCATATAGCGATGGGTTTAAAGGATAGATAAAGAACTTGGATAAAGTTAGATAAAGAACTTAGATAAAGAATGTTGATTTGAAAAAATTCCACATCCTATCCTTTTTTTTTTTTTTTTTTTCCCCTAATTATTCAGCATTCCTTCACAGGAATCCTAGACCACAGCAATCCATATATATAATATACAGCACTCCCACACATCCACCAGAAAACCTTTTCCCTTCCACAGTGATACTCTTACGCCCTATTCATATCATATTTACTTAAGGTGATGTACAGAGTCTGAGATATTAGCTTTCTAACAAGGTAACATCTGTGCTTACATTATGGTGCATACTTTAGGATACACAGTTCTTTACATTTTTAGTTATCCTATGTTTTACATTATGGTTTACATTATCAGTCTGTCATCTCCTTTATGTTATGGTGTAATATTACATGTTTTATATCCATCCTTGTGTACTCTCAAGAAACTCCTCTCTTGCCCCCCATTTACTTTGGTTCCACACATTTAACGTCCATTTTCCCTTCCACCTTGGTGCCCACAGTGACAGCCAACCTCCGTTTCCTGAGGAGCCACTTCCAGAGATAGATGGAATAGTGTTCAGGGCCTAACTTGCTCATCTGCCACAATGCCCTGGGAGCCACCCTTTCTCTCGAGGGATACAGTTCCCTCTATTTGATGGCATTAGTCCTCCCCAGGATGTGGGTCCACCCCCACTCTCACTACTTGGGATTCCACACCATGGTGTCACCCACTCTGGCAGAATGAGCATTTAGACATTCCCCAGGAGCCCATCCTGCATCAGACCCTCCCCTCCGAGCATTCTAAACAGGTAACCCTCTTTATTATATTTTGATATGATTTTCTCAGCATTTTACTCTCCACCACCTCCTGACCCTCTCCTGTGTTCGTATGCTACCCCTCCCTCCCCCCACTTTTGGGCAACGTTACCCATCTGTCCCTCCCCAGCCACCCTCAAACCCGTAAAGCCCCAACCAAAGGCAACCCCTTGCCCCCCTTTTATCTCTTCTTTGTGTTCATACTTACCACCATCTCGTCTTAAATTCCACCCCTGCAGACATCGGCTCATATCCTTCCTCCACCCTCCGATTTCCTGTAAGCCTATCGTTCAGTCTCTTGCTATCTAGGGCAGCTTGTTTATTTCATATCATTGAGGTCATGTAGTATTTGTCCTTCAATGTCTGGGTTGCTTCACTCAACATAAGGTTCTCAAGATTCATCCATGTTATCACATGTGTTTGTAGTGTGTTTGTTCTTACAGCCGAGTAGTATTCCATTGTGTGTATATACCACATTTTATTGATCCACTCATCTGTTGATGGGCATTTGGGTTGATTCCAACTTTTGGCAATAGTGAACAATGCTGCTATGAACATTGGTGTACATATATTAGTTTGTGTCCTTGTTTTCAGTTCTGCTGGGTATATACCCAGCAGTGGTATTGCTGGGTCATATGGCAAATCTATGGCTAGTTTTTTGAGAAACCGCCATACTGTCCTCCAGAATGGTTGGATCCTTCTGCATTCCCACCAGCAGTGGATGAGTGTTCCCCTTCCTTCACATCCTCTCCAGCACTTGTATTCTTCTGTTTTTTTCATAGCTGCCAATCTTATGGGTGTAAGATGGTATCTCATTGTAGTTTTGATTTGCATTTCCCTGATAGCTAGAGATTTGGAACATTTTTTCATGTGCTTTCTTGCCATTTGTATTTCTTCTTTGGAGACGTGTCTGTTTAAGTCTTTTTCCCATTTTTTAAATGGGTTGTTTATCTTTTTATTTTCAATATATAGGAGTTCTTTATATATGCAAGTTATAAGTTTCTTATCAGATATATGATTGCCAAATATTTTCTCCCACTGTGTGGGCTCCCTTTTTACTTTCTTGACAAACTCCTTTGAGGTGCAGAAGGCTTTAATTTTGAGGAAGTCCCATTTATCTATTAGTTCTTTTGCTGCTCGTGCTTTTGGTGAGATATTCATAAATCCATTTCCTATTACAAGGTCCTGTAGATGTTTCCCTACACTGCTTTCTAAGGTTTTTATGGTCTTGGCTCTTATATTTAGGTCTTTGATCCATCTTGAGTTGATCTTTGTATAAGGTGTGAGATGGTAATCCTATTTCATTCTTCTACATATGGCTATCCAGTTCTCCAGACACCATTTGTTGAATAGGCCACTCTCTCCCAATTGAGAGGGTTTGGTGGCTTTATTGAATATTATGTGGCTGTATATGTGAGGTTCTATATCAGAGCTTTCAATTCGATTCCATTGGTCTATGTGTCTCTCCTTATGCCAATACCATGCTGTTTTCACGACCGTAGCTTTATAGTATGTTTTGAAGTCAGGTAGTGTGATTCCTCCAATTTCATTTTTCTTTTTCAGTATGTCTTTGGCTATTCGGGGTCTCTTTCCTTTCAATATAAATTTCATAGTTAGTTTTTCTAGTTCCTTAAAGAAGGCTGCGTTGATTTTTATTGGGATTGCATTGAATGGGTATATCAGTTTTGGTAGGATAGACATCTTAATAATGTTCAGTCTTCCTATCCATGAACAAGGAATAGTCTTCCATTTATTTAGGTCTTCTTTGATTTCCTTGAACAATCTTGTATAGTTCTCGTTGTATAAGTTCTTTACCTATTTAGTTAAATTTATTCCTAAGTATTTGATTTTTTAATTTACTATTGTGAATGGTATTTCTTTCTTGATTTCCTCCTGATCTTGCTCATTATTGGTGTACAGAAATGCTACTGATTTTTGCGCATTGATCTTATACCCTGCAACTTTACTAAACTCATTTATGAGTTCTAGAATCTTCATTGTAGATCTCTCAGGGTTTTCTATGTATAGGATCATGTCATCTGCAAATAATGAAATTTTGACTTCTTCCTTTCCAATTTGAATGCCTTTTATTTCTGGTTCTTGCCTCAGTGCTCGTGCAAGTACTTCTAAGACAATGTTAAATAGGAGCGGAGACAGTGGGCATCCTTGTATTGTTCCTGAGTTTAGAGGGAAGGAGTCTAGGATTTCTCCATTGTAAACAATATTGGCTTTAGGTTTTTCATATATACTCTTTATCATGTTCAAAAAATGTCCTTGTATTCCAATCGTTTGGAGTGTTTTTATCAAGAAAGGGTGCTGTATTTTGTCAAATGCTTTTTCTGCATCGATAGATATAATCATGTGATTTTTTTTCCTTCAATCTGTTTATATGGTGTATTACGTTGATTGATTTTCTTATGTTGAACCATCCTTGCATACCTGGGATGAATCCCACTTGGTCGTGGTGTATAATACATTTAATGTGTTGTTGAATACGATTAGCAAGTATTTTGTTAAGTATTTTTGCGTCTAGGTTCATTAGAGAAATTGGTCTGTAATTTTCCTTTCTTGTGATGTCTTTGTTTGGCTTTGGTACTAGGGTAATGTTGGCATCATAGAAGGAGTTGGGTAATGTTCTTTCTGTTTTGATGTTTTGGAATAGTTTCAGCAGGATTGGTGTCAGTTCTTTCCGGAATGTTTTGTAGAATTCAGCTGTGAAGCCATCTGGCCCTGGGCTCTTCTTAGTTGGGAGATTTTTGATAACTGATTCTATCTCTCTGCTTGTGATTGGTTTGTTAAGATCATCAATTTCTTCTTTTGTCAATATGGGCTGCTTATGTGTTTCTAGGAATTTGTCCACTTCCTCTAGATTGTCATTTTTGTTGGAATATAGTTTTTCAAAATATCCTCTTATGATAGTCTTTATTTCTGTGGGGTCAGTGGTGATATCACCTTTCTCATTTCTTATTTTGTGTATTTGCATCTTCTCTCTTTTTTTCTTTGTTAGTGTTGCTAAAGGTTTGTCAATTTTGTTAATCTTCTCAAAAAACCAGCTCTTGGTCTTGTTTATCTGTTCAAGTGCTTTCTTATTTTCTATTTCATTTAGTTCTGCTCTTATCTTTGTTATTTCCTTCCTTCTTCTCCCTGTTGGGTTACTTTGTTGTTGTTTTTCTAATTCCTTCAAATGTGCAGTTAGTTCTTCAATTTTTGCTCTTTCTTCTTTTTTGATATGTGAATTTATGGCTATAAACTTCCCTCTCAGTACTGCTTTTGCTGCATCCCATAAATTTTGGTATGTTGTGTTATCATTATCATTTGCTTCAAGGTAGTCATTGATTTCTTTTGAGATTTCCTCTTTGACCCACTGTTTTTCTAAGAGTGTGCTGTTTAATTTCCAAATTGTGGTGTGAAATCTGGGCTTCTGTCCCTTGCAAATCTCCAGCTTGACTCCACTGTGGTCAGAAATAATGTTTTGTATGATTTCAATCTTTCTGAATTCGTTCAGCCTTTCTTTGTGGCCTAGCATATGATCTATCTTGGAGAATGATCCATGTGCGCTTGAGAAAAATGTATATCCTGCTGTGTTTGGGTGTAGCAATCTATATATGTCTATTAGATCGAGCTCCTCTAATATACTATTCAGATGTTTTGTTTCTTTGGTGATTCTCTTTTGAGATGTTCTGTCCAGAGTTGATAGTGGTGTATTAAAATCCCCAACTATAATTGTAGATGTATCTATTCTTTCACTTAGTTTTTCCAGCGTTTGCCTGACGTATTTAGAGGCACCCTTGTTAGGGGCATAGATATTTATGATTGTTCGATCTTCTTGACAGATTTTCCCTTTCACTAAAATATAGTATCCTTCTTTGTCTCTCACAATTGTTTCACATTTAAAGTCTATTTTGTCTGATATTAATATAGCTACTCCTGCCTTTTTTTGGTTATTGTTAGCTTGTATGATTGTTTTCCAGCCATTCACTTTCAATCTCCATGGTCTCTGGGTCTAAGATGTGTCTCTTGTAGACAGCATATGGATGGGTCATATTTCCTTATCCAATGTCACAGTCTGAATCTTTTGATAGGTGAGTTTAATCCGTTGACATTCAGCGTTATTACTATCAAGGAATTATTTGTGTTAGCCATATTTTGATTGGATTTGTGTTTGTCATATTTTGTTTGTTTATTTTTTTTGTCTTTTTTGTTGTTGTTGTTGGTCTTATACTCTCCTCCAACTTTGCCTTTCCTGTTTTTTCCTTTCTTCCTGCAGAACTCCCTTTAGAATTTCTTGAAGGGGAGGTTTCTTGTTGGTATATTCTTTCAGTTTCTGTTTGTCTGTGAATATTTTGAACTCTCCATCATGTTTGAATGCTAGTTTAGCTGGATAGAGTATTCTTGGTTGGAAGTTTTTTTCCTTTAGTACCTTGACTATATCATACCACTGTCTTCTTGCTTCCATGGTTTCAGAAGAGAAATCAGCACTTAATCTAATTGAGCTTCCCTTGTATGTGATGGTTTTCTTTTCTCTTGCTGCTTTTAGGATTTTCTCTTTGTCTTGAGCCTTGGATAATTTGATAAGTATATGTCTTGGGGTGGGCCTGTTGGGGTTTATGACTTGTGGAGTGCGCTGTGCTTCTTGGATGTGTACCTCTGTCTCTTTCAGTAGATTTGGGAAGTTTTCAGCCATTATTTCCTGCAACACTCCTTCTGACCCCTTTCCCTTCTCTTCACCTTCTGGAATGCCTATAATACGTATGTTTGAGCGTTTTGCATTGTCATTCAGGTCCCTAAATCCTAATTGGATTTTTTCTATCTTCTTATTGACCCCTTCTACTATCTGTTTGATTTCTGATGTACTGTCTTCCACATCACTAATTCTCTGCTCTGTCTCTTCTAGTCTGCTGATATTTGCTGCAAGTGTATTTTTGATTTCTTGAACTGTGGTGTTCATTCCCATCATATCTGTTATGTTTTTACGTATGTCTGCAATTTCCCCTCCAAGTGATGTCTTCATGTTGTTAACCTCTTTCATTACTGCATCAAATTTGTCGGTGATAAATGTTCTGAGTTCTTTCATTGCTTGTGCCAAGTTTTGCTCCCCTTCGTGATTATTGGTTTGTTGATTGGATTCAGTCATGTTTTCCTGATTATTGTAGATTTTTGTTGCTTTCTGGTCATCTCTTTATTTTGACGAATTTAATCAGTTCCTTAGCTTCTTTGTCTGCTTTTGGAGGTTAATTAGTTGTTATTTTTGCATAGGTGTTATATCTTCTCTTTGTCACTTTTTTCTTCTTATTCTAGTTACTTGTTGTTGGTTAAGTTCACTTTAGAGGAAAGTATTAGTGTTGGGGAAAGGCAATTGTGTAAGCAAGGGAAAAGTGTAAAGTAGTTTTGGTAATGTATGTTAACAAAGCAAGAATATGAGATCTGGGAGGATGGAGGTTAGATTCATGTAGATTGTATAGAGTTATAGCTGTAGGTAGAGTACCTTTTATGAAGTAGATGACTGAATATGGGCGGAATATGGTATGAACTACAAAGCTATTGTTTTCATGAGAGAGGGAAAAAGAAAAGAAAGGTAATAGTTTCAAGAGTGGATAACAGACAGAAAACAGAACAAAGGTATTAGAAATTAAGAGTTAGACACTTTGTGGATCAAAGAACGGGAGGTGGGGGGTGGAATATAGGAGAGACAGTAGATGATAGTGGATATCAAGATGCAGGGGAAGGGGGATAGTGTAGGTAGCCTAAATCAGTTCACACAGAAATGAGGCAGTGGAGGATGGGAAAACCCAGCAAATGTGAGGTGTTCCCTGTAGCACCTATTGTGTACTTGAATTAAAATAAAATAAATGGAAAATGAGGGACAAGAGGGAAAGAGAAAACCGAGAAAAAAAAAGAAACTAATTATAATAAAGAAAAAAAGAAAGACAAGAAGAAAGGAAGAAAGAAACAGAGGATAGGCAAACGGTGGGGAACTGATAGGGGGAAGAGAGATGCAGGTATACACGTGTCACAATTGCAACACTATCTAAAACAACAACCAAAAAAACCCCTAAATAACTGTCTAAAAAAAAATGACTTTGGGGGACACGCTAGGAGAAAAGACTAGGGGATAATGCAATATTAGCAATCAGGGCGTCAAAAAGAGTAAAAAATAAGATAAAGTGAAAATAAAAACAAAACAATATGAACCAATAAAGATAAAATGTAAACGTTAAGGTCCAGGGCACTCATGGACCCCAGGTAGACCCCAGGGCATGATGGATTCAGGGGTGGAAAGTCTGAGACACTGAAGACTCAGGAGGTGTGAGTCTGGGGTGTGGACCGCCAGAGTCCAGGGGACCCAGACCTGGCAACCTCAAATCTGGTCCACAGAAAGCTTAGGAGCCCCGCAGTGCAACACAGCCCTCAGGGATCCCCGTAGCTGGGTGCCAGCCCCATGGGGGAAGCCAGATCCGCGAATTCTATATTGAATGTCTGATCCCTGAAATTCACCTACTCCTCAGGGTTTCAGCCTTTGGACCGCTCCCTCCCTGTGCTCCCACGCAACGGCCACTTGAGGGCGCCTCTACACCACAGCCAGTTCAATGACCCAGATCCCAAGCCCCGCTGGGTGGGGTGGGCTTCAGCTGGAAACTCCGAAAACAGACTCTAAGATCCAAAATCCCAAACTTCACAAAATATTCCCCAATCAGCTTCCAGACGTGTCCTCCTCCCTCACTGCACCCTACAACAGTCTCCCAATTGTGTCCCCTTATTGCACAAAATCCAATTCCATTGCAGATCGGCAGTCAGACCTGTGGGGATGGGGCTCCAGGCGGAAGTGCTACCCCCCCGTCCGTCGACCAAAACGTCCCCCGCTTCACAACAAAGCACCGTCTGTCTCCCCAAATCGATCTGCAAAGGAGTCTTGTCCCAACAATCCCTCACCAGCCAGCCCAGTATCCGCGAATTTGTCAGCACCGCAAAGCCTCCAGAAAAAGGAAAAACAAAAAAAAAACAAAAACCCTGGCTGCCGCGGCTCCGGAGCTTCAGGAGCGCCCGCTACCGCAGCTCCGCCCACCCAAGGAGGGAACTTCCCGAGCCCAGCTGGGACCTCCGTTTATATATTATAGACGTATCCTCTCTGTTACCTTCCCACCGAATTGACGTCCAGACACCTTCCAACCAGCAAAAATCCCCGAAACAGCACGGTCCCAAAGAGCCTTCAACGCTGCCCAGCCGCCCCCTGCAGAGACATTACCAGGCAAGCTCACGCAGCCACCATCTTGCCTCTCCGATCCATGGCACATTCTTAGTCAGTGTTCCAGAGAAGAATTAAAATAGAAAACAGTAAATAGCTTCTAACAAATGAAAAGGATAAAGCATCATGCAAATCTTATGTGAGCCAACAAAGGTATGACTAAAAGGGAAATTTATAGCCATAAGTACATACATTAAAAAAGAAAAAAAAAATTGTAGAGACCTAACTGCACACCTGGATGAACTAGAAAAAAGTAAAGTAAACTCAAACTATGCATGCAGAAAGAGAGAAATGAAAAAAAAAAAACCGTGTAGAATACAAATAAATGCAATTGAGAATAAAAAATAAGACTTCAAGGAAGAAAACTACATCATGTATCATTGTACATTTATTAGATTGGCTGCTATTTAAAAAACTATAAAACTACAAGTGTTGGAGAAGATATGGAGGAAAAGTGACACTCATCCACATCTGGTGGGAATATAGAATGGTGCAGCCACTGTGTAAGACAGTTTGCTGGTTCCTCAAGAAGGTAAATAAAGAACTGCTATATGATTTGGGAATCCTATTCTGAGGGACATACCCAGATAAATGAACATGAACAAATATGTGTACAACCATGTTCATAGCAGTATTATTCACTGTTGCCAAAAGTTGAAAGCAACCCAAATATCCATCAATAGATGAAAGGATAAGCAAACAGTGGTATAAAAGACTATAGAATATTAGTCAGTTGTAAGAAGGAATGCTAAAACATGGATGAATTGTTAAGTCCCAAAGCTGGGCCTTTGAGGATAACCAGATATATATATATATCTGCATCCTATATTTAAAAAACACCAAAACCTTTAACCTGAGAGCTAGGCAGAGCTTACAAATATTATGTCTGCAGACAGGAGCCAAGATTTGTCTAAAGTGACTCAGTGTCACTGTTCCCCTGTGGCCGTTAGCTAGACGGCTTTCGCCTAGGTGAGACGAACTTCTCGAATGGGTTGTGAGTGATGGCAGGGCCCTGGTATCACACAGCCAGATTAAACACACAGTAACCACCCCGGAGACGCAGGCTTGTGGTGCAGGTCTGGTTTATTGGGGAAGTGGTACAGCTTATATAGGCAGGGGTGGGGGCTTGAGGTGATGCTTCAGTTATAGATAGGCTATGGGGATTGGGGTAATATGAAGCAGCTACTTGATGGGATGAGGTAGTTTTGAAGTTGGAGCATGTGGGCTTCTCTGGCAGGAAGCTGGCTAGGAAGAAGGGAGGTGCCTTTTATGATAGCCATTGTGTATGCTTAGCGACCATTCTGGCTACATGTTTGCCAGCAAGCTCACCAACAATACCTCCATTTTTGTTTTATTTCAAGACTGCAATAACTGTGCCTGTCTTAGGGTGTTCTCCCTTGAGAATCTTACCCATCTTTGGCTACCAGTTATGAATCATTTATGCCATGCAGTTGCACCTGTCTTAGGTTGCCTCCCTTTGGAGGTCTTACCCATCTCTGGCTATCAATTGAGCTTTGTGGCTGGAGGAAAGGTGGCTGTGTGCTACCTACATGGCTACACAGCAGTGGTGGCTTCAGGTTCTTGTGTTTCTTCTTGCATGAGCAGTTGGTACTGACGAAGCTGAAGTGAATAAATGGTGAAGGCTGAAATGTTTTCTATTCTTCTCTGTAGCCACTTAATGAGATAAGGAGCTATAGACACAACACAAATGATTAGCATTAAAGGACTAATAAGTGGTGTAGCCACTGTACAAGGGGGGAGGAGAGCCAATTCATGAATGGGGGACTGAATGATTGAGTTTTAGTTAAATTTTTACGCAGGTCTTTTAATATTTGGATATTTTGTTCCACTATACCGGAGCTATTAATGTAGAAACAGCATTCTTCTTGGAGGAATAAGCACATTCCTCCTTTTTTGGCTGTGAGTAAGTCGAGGGCCCTGCAATTTTGGAGGGTTACACTGGCTAGGGAGGTGAGTTGCTCTTAAAGAGCTTGAAGGGAGGCAGTTGTCAAATCAAGGGCTATTTGTACTGATTCTTTAAAATTACCGTTGATGATAACAGTGTGTGCTAAGGTGCCACCGGCAAGTCCAACAGCTGCAAGGGAGGAGGTAAGGCTGGCTCCTAACCAGAAGTGGAAGGAAGGCAGCTCACTTGCTATGGAAAAAAGAGAGCACCTGGGAAGCTTCAGACTCTGTATATAGTATAAACTGTGGGACAATGACTACAGGAATACAGGGACCAAGAGTGGTGGAATTAATCAAGGGTGTGATTGTTTGATTGCACCAAAAAAAGAGGCCTCTTGGGAGCTGGATGGTACCTGTAAAGGAAACATTTGTTGTGCAGGTGGGAGAGAAGGAGGTATGGCTGGTTTGGAAGCAGGTGATATTTTCAGGGCTGCTCCAAAGGGGGATATGTGTAAGGGGGGAAGAGAGGTTGCCGGGTGTTGCTGAGGAATAGCCGGAATAGTTGGAGATAGAAACAGGGACAGCCTCTAGTAGGGGATGCTGGAGGGAGGTGCACAGGAAGCAATGAGAAATATTAGCAATTCCAGATTGATTAAGGAAAGAGATGGTATTATTGAGAATTGTGAGCCAAGAAGGGGGATTATATACTAGCAGTTGCTCGTTTAATTGCTTTTTTGCTGTTTTTATATTTACGAGCACGTTGGATATACTGATTGGAGATGAGGACTGGTTGTAGAGACTATAGCGGCGGGAAACCGTTATGGATCTGGTAGGCCAAGTGTCACCCCCGTGAGCATATAGCTTGCCAGTGATTCCAGTAGCCCATCTGTCATTCCAGGGGACTTTTATATGGAGGTAATAACCAGATTTATTGGCAAAGAAGAAGCTTGGGAAGGACGACTGCCATGGCCAGTTAATGACACAGCTCCAATAGGGGCAGCCTCCATAATAAGGGCCTTGGTAATAGGTGTTGGTACAGTATGCTTCGGTTTGGGTGTGAGGGAAGCAGGCGTAAGGTTTACGGCTACTTTGTTGGTATGATTTAGGTGTTTCGGTGAGTTTGATAGTAAGAGGTGTTTGACATCCCTGAGGTGAACAGCGGCCTGTGCCAAGGGGGCGCGATGTGGTGCTTGAGCAAGAGGTTATAGTTTCTTTTACTGTGAACGTCCAGAGATAAAGGGCTTGTCCATTGACTGAGATAATGAGTGAGATAATTAGAGAAGGAGTGAGTATGTATAAGAGGCAGCACATGATGGGTGGGTTATACACAGCAGGCGATAGCGAGAAGAAGGCAAATATACGTTACAAAGAAAGTGAGGAGGAAGGATTTGTGCAGCATTGTCCAGTCACTCGGAGAGCCAGCGAATAACAGGAGGGCTCCAACGAGGGTGACAAAGCTACATAGAAGGGTTCCAGGGAGGCTACACAGCTGCATTGGTTTTGGTGGCAGGTTTTACGAGACAGCTTGGGATCCACAAAGGCTGGTCGGTGTTTTCTGGAAAGATACAAGCAAATCCTCCTCCTTGTGTTAGTAGAGGGTGGGGGCCTTTCCATATGTTAGTGAGGGGGTCTTTCCACATAACAAGGGGGACCGGCGTGGGGGCTAGTCTTAGGCCTCCCCAATGCCGGATTGCTGGAGTAGTATGATTTTTGTCAAAGGTAAGGAAGTTGATAGTGACTAGGGCTCTGTTGAGCAAATCTTGGGGGGTTGCTGTAGGGAACTCCCCTGAAAGTTTCTTCATTGTATTTTTGAGGAGCGCATTAGATCTCTCAACTAGGGCCTGTCCTTGAGGGTTATAAGGGATTCCTGTTTTGTGTTGAATATTCCAGTCATGGCAAAATTGTTTAAAAGTTTTGGACTGAAAGCAGGGTCCATTATCTGTTTTTATAGTCCAAGGGATACCCATTTGATTAAAGGCTTGAAGGCAGGCTGTTATAACATTTTTTGCTTTTTCTCCAGATAAAGCAGTGGTGAAGAAAACTTTGGAGAATGTGTCTACTAGCACGTGTACAAATTTATAGTGGCCAAATGAGGGGACATGTGTGATGTCCATTTGCCACAGTGCATTTGGATGGAGGCCCCGTGGATTAACTCCTTGGGGCTGTAAGGGGCCTATAGGAAGGAAAGGTGCACAGTGTTTGCACTCATGTGTGAGGTGCTTACACTGGGCTTGAGTGATGTCGGGAAAAAGGTGATGGAGGGAGTTAGCTGATATGTGGAATTTTGCATGTAGGAGCCTGGCTTAATCTAAGGAGGTAGAGAGTATGGAAACAGTGAGAGAGGAGTCAGCAAGGTTGTTTCCTTCACTAGTGCTCCAGGTAATCCAGTATGTAAATGGATATGCTGGATATACCAAGGAACTGTACAATTTTTGAGAAGGGGTTGTAGCACTAAAAGGGTGCTATCAATTAACAAACTGGGCTTAATCTTTAGGGTTGCATAGGGCAGTATTCGAATGGCATTGGCGGCATAGGCACTGTCAGAAAAGATGTTGATAGGGGTGGACTGATTTTGTATAAAGGCTTGCAGGAGAGCTAAGAGCTCCCTGGCTTGCACTGATGCAGCATGTGGAAACACTTGGATAGAATTAGGAGAGGGGGGATTTTTTGTTACAATAGAAAAGTGAGTTTTATTAGCATCTGTAAATATGGTAGGGGCGTGAGGTAATGGAGAGGTGAATGGGAACCCATGAGAGGAGAGGACAAAGGGGAGGAGAGTTATGGCAGTAAGGAGTTTGTCTTTTGGATTATGGTGGCTGATTTGCCCAGTAAAGTTAGCTAGGAGAATTTGCATGTTGAGACTTGTTTGAGCCAGGGTTTGTAATTGTTCAGTAGTAATGGGGAGGATTATTGTATCTGGTTCTATTACATAGAGGAGAATGGCTGTTTTTCTAAGTTTTTGTCCTATTATGCAAAGGCTTTCTACATGAGAAGTGATTCATTCTAATTGACTTATGGCAAGGTGTACCCAGAACAAGGGCACCTGTTGATAAAGGACACCCGTGGGTGTACCTGGAGTATTGAGCACAATGGCTAAGAGCGGAGGGGAGGGCTGAAATCTAGTCACGCTAATATTAGCCAGTTTAGCATTAATGAGTTGTAGGGCTTGGCGGGCTTCTGGGGTGACTGTTCACTGGCTAGAATGGTGGCGTCTCCTTTGACGAGGGAGAATAAGGGTTTAAGTTCTTGTGTAGTCACACTTAGATGGGGGTGCAGCCGATTGATATCCCCACAAAGCTGCTGTAATTGAGAGAGAGAGCAGGAGGAAGGTAATTGTAACTTAGGGGTGGCAGGTCGTAAATGACTGGTGATGGTGTACCCCAAAAAGGTAAATGGGGGCACAGTTTGTATTTTTTTCAGGTGTGATTTTGAGGCCTAGTTGGTTGAAATTATTTAACAGGGAGTGGAGACAGGCTTGGAGCATGTTAAGGTCTGGATGTGCTAGAAGGACATCATCCATATAGTGAATTATTTGGCAGTATGGAAGGAGTGGAGAGGTTGCTTGACTCACAAACATTTGACAAATAGCTGGGCTATTTTTCATTCCTTGAGGAAGGACTTTCCACTGATACCATAACTGCAGGTATGCATTGTTAGGAATGGGCAGTGAAAAGGCAAAAAAGGGGTGGTCTGCCTCATGGAGCAGAATGGAAAAGAAACAGTCTTTGATATCGACTGTGATTATATGAAAGCCATGAGTAATGGCAGAAGGGTGTAGAAGTCCAGGCTGAGGGGAACCAATTTTTTGGAGATGAGCATTAACTTGGCGGAAGTCTTGAAGGAGCCGCCAGGTATTGGATGTTTTCTTTTGAATTACAAATACAGGGGAGTTATGTGGGCTTACAGAAGGTTCAAGATGACCTGCAAGTATTTGTTCTTTAACTAGCCGGAGCAGGGGAGGAGTTTCTGGCGAGGCAACGGCCACTGATCCATCCAAATTGGGTTTATGGTGCTCCAATTAAGCTTAGCAGGAGCAGGATAGGGAATATGAAAGGTAGGGGGCAGATCAGTGGCCTTTAGAATTGGGGGGGCATTTGGGTAGTGAGGATTGCCCCACTGACGGGGGGAGGATGTCACATCCCCAGAGGGAGTGAGCCAAGTTAGGGATGACTAAGGGGCAGAAAGTACCGCTTTTACCATCAGGGTCAGTCCACGAGAGGGGAGTGCTGACGTGCTGGGATTGCTGAAGCCCAGCAACGCCCTGTACTAGGGGGCCAGACTGCAAGGTCCAGGAAGGCTGGACATCCTGCGGGCGCAGAACAGAAATATCGGCGCCGGTATCAACTTGCCCTTTTATAGGATGTCCTTGGACTGTAAGTGTAAGGAAGGCTTTATGCGCAGTAATGGGTATGGCCCAGTGCACAGAGGGATGAGGGGTGGTTATGGTGCAGGCTTGAGGAGCCTTTGACTCAGGAGAGGCAGGCGAAGGGGGCTCAGCAGTGGTAGAAGTGGTTTCAGAATTATCACCATATAGCACTGCTTGCTCAAGATCGTCTAATCGTTGGTTGAGCTGGTCAAGCCAATGTTTGGTGGCATCAAAGGGGAGAGGGGGTTGTGGGGGGTCAGATTTGTTAATGAGATGTTTTTCAACTGCGGCTATCTGGTCTTCTAGCAGTTGGAGATTCGAAGGGGTGGCAAGCTGAGGGCGGGTAGTTGAAGAAGCTGTGGCGCTAACATAGGGGAAGTCCTCTCTTACTGGCGGGGCTGAGAGGCACCCTGCAGAAAGCTTAAAGGTGGGAGAGGATTACCCATGATATCAGTTTTGGAGTGGCAATCTTTCTTCCAGTGCAGGCCTTTAAGGCACCTGGGGCAAATGGCAGGAGGAGGTCTGGGGAGGTGAGAGGGGGAGGAGAGGGAGCCCGATTGGCATAAGGGGGAGGAAGGGGGGCTTGATTTTGTGGGCACTCTCGAGCAAAATGCCCTGGTTGTCTGCATTTAAAACAGAGCCTTTGCAGCTGCTGCAGATGTTGTGCGACAGCAGCAGATAAAACGGTGGGGGAGGGTGAAGCCTCAAGGCCTGAGCGATACTGCCAATGTCTCTACAAGCAAGAACCCAATCGGTAGGTGTTTTATTATGGATAGGAGTGATAGCCTGTTTACAGGCGGTATTCGCGCCTTCCCACAATAGTTCTTCAAGTAAAGCTTCAGCTGCAGTTGAGTGAGAAAGTTTACCATAAACAGCCTCTTTAACACGACTGTAAAAGGCAGAAAAGGACTCATTGGGTTCCTGAATAAGCTTAGCAAGTTGCACGGGCTTGCCATTTGGGTTGATTTTATGGAAGGCGGCCTTAGCGAGAGCGGCACATTGATCTGAGTAAGGAGCAGGAAGGCCTGCCTGAATCTGGGGGAGAGTAAACTGTCCTTCACCTTTGAGCGCGTCAGGCGGAATATGAGGGAGGTTGTTAGAGAGGTTTTGGGAGCCTTGCTGGCGATCCCCAGCATCATAAAGGGCTAACCACGTGACATAATCAGTAGGGGTAAGTATAGTGCAAGCGAGAATTTTCCAGTCGCTAGCAGTATTGTGGGCTAGTGAAATATTTTCAAGGAGCATTTGAGCATAGGGGCTATTGAGACCATCTTCTTGAACAGCTTTACGAAGGTTAGAAACAGTTTTATAGTCCCAAGGCTGCCAATATGCAGGAATATTGTCGTTAGTAGAGTATTGTACAGGAAGAAGGGTGGGGGGGACAGGGTGGAAGGCAGTAAGGGGAAGTACTAAGATTAGACAGAACCAGAGGGGGGAGGAAGGGGTTTCCAGAAGAGAAGGGAGGGGGAGTGGTATTTTGTGGGGTAAGCAGAGAGGGGGGTTGGAAGGGAGGGGCAAAGGGCTCTATGGGGGCAGTAGCGGAGGAGGATGGGGGGCAGGGGGCGGCACAACAACAAAGGAAGTGGCGGCCGGAGGCAGGGGGAAGGGACGGCGGCGCCTGCTCTTCTGCGCTCCGGTCCGGGAATTTCTGTGGCGCCGGGCTGGGCAGCGAGGAGGAAGCGGCAAGGGAAGGATTAGAGGTAGGGGAGGGGGGAGGTGCTGGGAGAACGGGATATAGGGACTGGGGCACAGGAGGGGGAGGTCGTGCAGGCTTAGGGGTATGTTGGGGAGGGGAGTCTTGTGGAGAATAATCAGGAAGGGGGGGAAATGGCTGTAGGGTTAGAAAGACAAGCGTGAATAGCTTGGAGCGCGGGCATGAGACCTACGGGAAATACCTTTTGTTCACGAGTCTCGGCTGACTGAACTCTTGAAATTAATTTGGACCATGTGGCGGGGTCCCATAGGAGGGCAGTGGAAAGCCACGGAGTATAGCGAACGATAATGTCCCAGTACTGTGCAAGCTCCTTTTCCGTAATTTTAACACGGCATCTTGCTAAGAGAGCATGCAGTACTCTCGCCTGAGGTGCTTTCTCAGAAGAGGCTAAATTCCCCATTCTGAGCTTCACTTACCTATAGGAAGAGGATCACTTCGGATCCCGCTGGTTGCTGTCCGAACGAGGTGAGGGTGTTCAGGGTCCCTGTTCAGGCGCCAGATGTCGCTGTTCCCCTGGGGCCGTTAGCTAGACGGGTTTCACCTAGGTGAGGCGAACTTCTCGAATGGGTTGTGAGTGACGGCAGGGCCCTGGTATCACACAGCCAGGTTAAACACACAGTAACCACCCCGAGACACAGGCTCGTGGCACAGGTCTGGTTTATTGGGGAAGTGGTACAGCTTATATAGGCAGGGGTGGGGGCTTGAGGTGACGCGTCAATTATAGATAGGCTAAGGGGATTGGGATAACATGAAGCAGCTACTTGATGGGATGAGGTAGTTTTGAAGTTGGCGCAGCAGGCTTATCTGCCAGGAAGCTGGCTAGGAAGAAGGGAGGTGCCTTTTGTGATAGCCATTGTGTATGCTTAGCGGCCATTCTGGCTACATGTTGTTTGCCAGCAAGCTCACCAACAACTCAGACCTGATTCCCTGTGCTGCTGTTTCACTCTTGCTTAAATACTCAAGTTAATACTTAGCATTGGCTCTGATTATGCATTCGATTTTATGCATATGGATGAACACACATACACATAACTGGTTATACAATTGTATGATTAATATGTCCAGGAAATCACACTTGCACACACATTGCATGATCAAAAATGGGGCAGATAACTCGACCCCTGGGTGGGAGTTTTACTATGTTAATTAAGCAAGTTGAAGTGAGGACAGCAAGGGACTTCTGTGCAGGTCTGGCCAAATGGTTGATACTTCAATGGTTTTCATGCTTCATTGTTTCAACAGAAGGTCTTGACCAGTGAAAGCAGAATTTGACACTGAGTTTTACATCTCATTACCTTCTAAATTGCATACAATTCTTTCCTTTGTACCATGGTAACAGGGAGAGAAACAAGTTATATTCAGGTGTTCAGTCATCCTACATCCATCAGAATCTTCGAGACATTATGTTTAGTGAAATAAGTCAATCAATAAAGGACATATATCATATGATTTCAGTGATATAAACAAAGGATATTGACTAGAATCACAAAGGTAATATGAAATATGAGTTAGCAGGAGATAGACAGTAGAGAATGGTGAGGTGATGCTCAATCTGGGTAGAACCTATGAAGTTGTGAATGGAGTGATTTGGCATTGGATAGGGTAATGGTGGTAGGGATATGAATGGGTTGATGATGCTGGTGTGTGAGTTTCAGTGGGGCTGGGGGTTGGGTTGGGTTACTGATTGAGCAGGTGGGAGGGCTGGAGGAAGGATCAGATGAACTTAGGAGTTTGAGGAGTGGTTAAAAACACAATTGTGGAAGTGTCCTTTCAGCAATTATGGAAGGGAGGGCACCAGTGCAGGGTGTTGGTGAGGAGATGGGTGGAGAAGGGTACATCTAGGCATACCTCTATGGAATCCTTCATTATTTTGCATCATCCTTTCACAGAGGCCATGCTAATCTCTGTATCATTCCAATAGTAGTATAGTTGCTGCTGAAGCTAGCACTGGGGCATACCTCTGTGGAATATGACTGTGTTTATGTGGTCATATGTATTATCTCAGTAGCTAGAAACCCACATAATGGCCAACAAAATCCATATGCCTACCCTTTGGAGTCCTGTTGCAATCTCAAATAGAGGGGCAAGAATCACTAGAGTAAATAGGCAATGTCTAATAAAAGAAAAGAGGCCAATATGCCTATTATAACCCAACTCTTGAAGGGCATGAGTTGGTGTGGCTGCAAGAACAAAGAATGCACTGAGAAGAGAATCAGACATAAGTTTTATTGGGACTTATGAACAGGAGAGCTCATTGGTGGCCAGTCAAGGAATGAATGAAAATAGGGCTCCACAAAGTGATGAGAAAATTAAGGATGATATATAAAGGGTTTCAGAACAGAGTTCCTGCTAGGGTCATGTGAAGCATATAGATGACATGTATGGATGTTTTTGCTATGCTCATAGGAAGACATTTACTGCTTTGTGAAGATCTTATTTTATGATAACATTATACATCCTTTACCCTCTGGGGAGGATTGTTGACCTTTAACTTATGCTTAGGTCACACAGGTGGCTGCGTGCTGAGGACTTGAGGAGGGAGCCTGGACTCCCACAGTTGCACAAAGCTGCCTACATTGACAATAGGACAAAATTCCACAGGTAACTACACATCATGGATTCTGTGTGTTATTCCATTGCCCTTGGACAATGCAACCTAGGGTGATAGACTCAGTTCTTAACCACCCTAAATTATTATATAAGCATATCCTAATAAAGGCCTGGATTTATTCACCAGTTCCCTTAAAAGGGAAAACATATAATCGAGTCTCATTGAAAGAGGGCAGCTATATTTCAGTCTTAAATGAGAAAGTCATGTTCCAAACTTGTCAGTGGGTTGTATTCTGTCATGCCAGCAATGTGTTTCATGCTGTCAATTTGCTGTAGTTATGATCCAAGGAAGGCCAGGAGCATCCTCGACTTACCAAGGAAGATCAAACATTGGTTTGATTGTGGGCATGTGTTACTGCTGAAGCTCACTCTAGGCAAGGGCATAGGGGCAAAAAGAAAAATGTTTACGGGGAACATGAGGGGGAAGAAACATTTCCATTAACAGATAATAAGTAGTCCAGGACTTTCAAACTGGACCTTGTGACCAGGGTCTTTGGTGGACTTTATTTTGACCAGCTGTCTCCCCTGTTTCCTAAATTAACCTGCCTCAATTCCCTCCTCAGAGAGTTCACCCCCTTATTCTTGAGGGGGAACTGAAGGGTAATGGTTATTCTCCTGTAGCTGCTTCCTGCTGATTAGGGGCAGAAGTTCCTCGACTAATGATTTGTGAAACTCTCCATCTATTTTATTGAGTTTGAGGGAAGGTGGGCCTGGCACCATGATTGGAGTAGGATGAAACCCCCACATGACTAATACCATTTTCTGGAAGGAATTGACCCTGGAAAAAATAAACTTATGTTAGAATTTTCAAAATATGTGGTCCTACTAAAAGGATAAATAAAATGGTGATAAGCAGTCCCCAAAGGTAGGGTAGCCATGCATATTGGACCATGGGAATGGGAAAGCCTAGGTGTCTCCAGAGACTACATCTTTCTGAAGCTGATGGACTTGTCCTGTAAGTTTCAAATGCTGCTAGAAAACTGCCACGCTCAGTTCCCAGAGTGGTGGTTATGCTTATGACAGCTAGGAGAGTTAAAAAGAGGCACTACCCTAGATATAAACTCACAAAGACAATATAGGCAAAAACAAGACAAGCATATGGCAGGCAAAATAAGGACAATACTTAAGAAAGGCATTGTTTTATCTTATAGGCACATTCATTAATTCATTAGAAAATGAATTACATTTATAAAGACTATTAACATGTTATGTTATATTCCTATAGATATTGTCATACTCATCAGGTATATAGGTACAGTACTTAACACTAATCAATATACTAATAAATGCACAAGTTCCTCTTTGAGCTGATGTTAATAGATCTAAGCTCCAGGTTTGCTTTACCATACATGTTGTCTCTCCATGGGAGTAGACCATAATGCCAATCGTTTAGGTCTGTTTAGTTTCTACTCATGTTACCCCAGTAAGTAATACTCCACTTGGTACGTCCTTCACACAGTCAGCATGCTGCAGCACCACTGGCTCTTGGAGGGAGGCTCCAGTGCTTCACCTGTCTGGTTCATAGCACCTTTGGGCATTATGAAACATTACCAGTTTATAGGCAATACCCATAGTAAATCTGGCCACTCAAACTATTGCCAGCTGCCTGAAACAGCAACATACTCTCCATCCACTTCAGGAGCATGCCCAGAGAAGGAAGATCCTTTTATTATTTTAAGGGTTGTAGTGACCAACCTAGCCAATAACTCAAATGGAGAGACACTATTCAGGATACTAGAGGCCGGGGTTTGAATGTGCAAGAGAGTTTGACAAAACTAAAGCTAGCTCTTAATTTTTATAAATTTTCTAAATTCTTCCAATGCAGTTTATAACATTAAATGGACTTAACTATTTTTATTACTTTACTTCTACAACCTTTGCCATGATTATGTTAATAAACAGATATTTTAACTTAGCAGTATAGGAAAAAGTACTTTCTCCATTATTTTATGAAAACCTAAGATTCCCAATGGAATCAAGATTATCTTCCCACTACCACTACTTTAATATGCAGACTGAAGTGGCCTCTGACAAGTTTCACTGTCATGAAGTTACTTTTTATCAATCTAGGTTTCTAATTAATAATGGCTTCCTGGAACAAGTCATTTAAGTATTTCAGTTTAGAAAATATTTTTGCAAACTTCCTGTAACCAATCATAACAATATGGACTATAGTTACTTCATCTCCAGACAAATTTCACCCTTACAAAACACATTCCCTTACTTAATACTACCTTCTACAATGTCTTCAAAACTTTCCATATTATTTCAATCCTTATCTTACATATTTCCACTCTGATTTTTTTCCTTTTCTTTTTAAAAAAAATTTTTGTATTTTTTAAAAGATACATAGTTCACAAAAAGTGTTCCTTTAAAAAATGAGGTTCCCATATACCCATCACCCCAACTGCCCCACTCCTCCCATATCAACAACCTCTTTCATCATTGTGGCACATGCAATAAGCATGCAATGAGCACATTTTGGAGCTCTGTTGCATCTCATGGATTATAATCTACATTGTAGTTTACACTCTCCCCCTGACCATTCAGTGGGTTATGGTAGGATATATAATGTCCAGCATCTGTCCCTGCAATATCATTTAGAACAACTCCAAGTTCTGAAAATGCTGCCATATCACATCTCTTCTTTCCTCTCCCTACACTCAACAGCTGCAATGGATACTTTTTCCACTCTGATATTATGAAAGCCAGTCATCTAATCTTAGGGAAAAAATGCATTCCCCTTAACAAACTAATCAAATTTTAGTCAGCATTGACCATTAATTTACTTCCACAAATCTTTTACAAAGAAATATATATATGTACATCTTTTCACACATTCTGTTCTATGAAAAAATACCTGTTCATTTCAATTAAAGCAAAACCAATTTTTTAAAAAGAGGTTTGTAAAAATTTCATTAATCAAAATTTACTATTTTAAACATCTTAAAGATTTAACAATATAATGTTAATTTACTTTGTTATTATCCAATGGACAGGCAGATTACACCCAAGCTAAAAAAAGTTGAAACCATTATAGTTTATGCAAGAAATGTTCTTTTCTCTTCCTTCCATCACAGGAAGTTAAACCTCTGTTTTTCTGTAATATAATTCTAAAATTGTGAAGAACCTAAAAGTATACTGGCTACTGGCTACCAAGTTCTGTAATATATTATTGTTTAATTTGTTTTAATCAAAATTTTGAAAAATCTTCCCATAGCTTTCAAGGATTTTTTCTTTACTTACTGAAACTTGGCCATTACATTGTTACTGTCATCACAAATTCTTTTAAAACTTAACAGGGGGCAATAAGAAAATGAAATAATTTTTAAAATAATAAAGCACAATTTTTTAAAATATAAAAAATAATTTAGTTGGGGGATTCCATAATCAGACTATGCAAAACAAGGTTTATTCTGTAATATCCCCTTTGTCCCTATCATTTAAATTTTCTCATCTAGCAGGCAGAATTCTAGGCTAAACTCACATTTCCTCTATTTTCCACATCCACCCCATCCCCTTAGGTTCCTTAACTGGTTTTGTTTTTAAATTTTTAAAATTTAATTGCCTTTTAAAAAATATACATAGATCACAAAAAATATTACATTAAAAATTTAAAAATTTCCCATATATTCTACCCCCCACCTCATGTCCTCCTCCCACATCAACAACCTCTTTCATCATTGTGGCAAATTCATTGCATTTGGTGAATACATTTTGGAGCACTACTGCATCACATGGATTAGAGTTTACACTATCCCCCAGTCCATTCAGTGGGTTATGGCAGGATATATGCTGTTCAGCATCTGTCCCTGAAATATCACTTAGGACAAATCCAAGTACAGAAAATGCTCCCACATGACATTTCTTCTTCCTTCTCCCTGCCCTCAGCAACTACCATGACCACTGTCTGCACATCAGTGATACAGTTTATTCCCTTGCTAGAGCCACAATATTTCTATAGTAGAATATTGTAAGTCCACTCTCATTAGTTAGAAGAACTTGTGAGTAGGATAGCTATAGAAAGATCATGGAAGAATTTCAGTAAACTTTTTAGTTTCCTTCCTTTAAATTGTTTTTTTTTTTTATTCAGATTTTATGTGGCTTTTTATCCTGTTTGGCTTCACCAATTTGGGTCTCAGATGTACTCATTTATCAATATAAATGCTTATTTAAAAATTGCCCATATATATAGAGCTCTTTTAGGAATTTTCATTTGTTAATTTAAAATTATTTAATACCAAACAGAAGTGTAAAAATATACACTGAACAAACTGACAAACACAAAAGGAGTTAAGGCACACCAATAGAAACATAAAACTCATTAATTTGACTCATGATTTTCACTCCCTTGATTTGGCTGTCCTCAAGTTCTTCACCATTTCACATCTCTGATTTTATTGCTTTTAAAATCTCCTCTGGAATCTGTGTTGCCTGTACTGTGCAGCACATTCTTGGAAACACTTTTAACCGTAACCAGCAAACAGGTATACTTGAGGAGTATAATTGCTGTTAAGCACTAATTTAGCTTTTCAGACATACTTTTAACATTCATATATTCTGGATTACTCTTTAGGGGTATACTTAGACTTTAAGTTCAGGAGTAAAGTGTTGATTCAAAACCGAGAGTTAATTTTAACATTATGATAAAAACTCTGCTCCAAACAAAATATGATTAAAACATAAAACATTGTTAAAATAACATCCCATTAAACTCTTTCAGTTTATACAGTTTTGCAATATACCTGATCAATCAGCACAGGCGATTAGCTAAGGAATCTTTCATCTGTGCCTGTGCTAGTGCTTTTCCCTTTTTACTTTAACTTTCCTTCTAAGTGGTGCACAGAGACCTTTGCCACAAATTCTGCCTCAGTTGCTGTCCACAAGTCTTCTGATAAGGGCTATCTTACAGTAGCCCCCCTTTTCCTTATTTAAGTGCAGCTGCTCTGCTATCTGCTGTAGTACAGCCAGTATACCTGCCATAGTTTTTTGGGTGTCCCCATGTTCTCTTGACAGTCCCTATTCATCCTGAAACGTAGCCATTCCTCCTCACGTGGGTGGTATAGACTAACCTCAGATTTCCCTTATGGATTCTCCTCTCCTTAAGCTGATGCCTATTGCTGCTGGTGATCCTTTGCTTTCCTGAATGACTCACCAATTTTTACTATCCAATTTCTGAAGGCTTTGAGTTTGTGTGGCTTTTAGAGTAAAGAACACACCAGGTACAGAATCAGATGAAAGTTTTAATGGGACTTATGAAGTGGAGAGAATCTTTGATGACAGTTGGACTAGGAATGAATGAAGATAGCACTCTGTGAAGAGATGAGAAAATGAGGGGTGATATAATAAGGGGTTTAAAAACAAGGATATTTCATAGGGTATGAGAACATACTTCTTACTTGGGTCACATGAAACATAAACATGGCCTGTGTGTGTGTGTTTTGGAGTTCCAGGTGTTTTCATCTAATTGTCTTTTTAAAAAAACATACATAGATATTAAAAATGTTACATTAAAAAAATATAAGAACTTCCCTTATACCCAACTCCACCCAACGCAACTCTTCCCACATCAACAACCTCTTTCATCTTAATGCCAAATTCATTGAATTTGGTGAGTACGTTTTGTATCACTCCTGCACCATATGGATTATAGTTTACATTGTAGTTTAGACTCTCCCCCAGTCCATTCAATGGGTTATGACAGGATATATAATGTTCTGCATCTGTCCCTGCAATATCATTCTCATACCTCTTCTTCCCTCTCTCTGCCCTCAGCATCTCCGATGGCCACTCTTTCCACAGCAATGATACAACTTCTGCCATTGCTAGAGTCACAGTAGTTCTATGGTAGGATACTAGTGAATCCACTCCAATCCATATTTTCTTCCTCCATCCTGTGGACACAGGGAATGTGATGTCCACTACACCTCAAAATCAAGAGGGGAATTAGATCCCACATGGCTGATGGATGCATTTCTCCTGCTTGCAGTTGTGGGCACTTTCAGTACCCTGATGTGGTAGGTGACATCTTCACCACTCTGTTAGCTGACCTGGTTAAGTGGAACAAACCAGAGAGGAGGCTTTGTAACTCTGCTGAGGCTCAAGTCCCACCTGGCATATGGCCAGTCCAGAGATTCATGTCTCCTGAGTATACACCAACTCGAGCACCAACCACGCTTTCAGTAAAAGTGACAGAAGAGGCATGTTTAGAAAGGTCACATCTGAGTCCAACTCCATCATACTCAAGAGCACAAATTTCAAAGTAGGGCCCACAGGCAAGGCAGTGTACCCCACAGGCAAGGCAGTGTACTGTAGGACCTGAATGTCTCTATAGCCCTCAGGAGGACCTGTACATGGGGTTATGTCTACTTTGGCTGTCATTGGGATCCTATTGATCCTGATGTAAGAAGGAACGACCCTTCTGATGACCACATGACACATTTTTAAGTCTCTTAGCAATATAAACTCATTTGTTTTTGCCATTCCCCCCTTTTATTCAAGTTGTTTTTCTAGTTGCATCGTCAGCTGGTTATTGGTAGTAATCACTCAGCACCAGGGAAGCTCATCCCCAGGAGTCATGTCTCACACTGGGGAGAAGGTAATGCATTTACATGCTGAGTTTGGCTTAGAGAGTGGCCACATTTGAACAACATGGAGGATTTCAGGAGGTAAATCTTAGGAACCCTCCCAGTCTAGGCCTGGGTGAAGTTTGAACTCATAAGCATAGTCATCACTATCAAGGGCACATCTATGGACCATCCTTCTTCACTGGTCCTTGCCCTTACACTTGGGTGATTGTTGCTCTTTCCTTGGGGAATGTGACAGGGCTCCCCAGCTAGGAACTCAGCAATCCCTCAGTTGTCATTTGGAACTCTATTTACTATGACAATAAATGAATATCCAAACATTTATATATGTTCTATATACATGCCTTGGACAACTCCCTCCCATCCGTGATTCCCCACCAATGACACCCCACCCCACTGCTCATCCCTACCATAGTTGAACCCCTCTGTGATCCTAAACTTCCTAACAAATGGAGTGTAATCTATTGCCAAATTCAAATCATAGGAAAATGAAATTGTAATGATAGGTTTAAAGGTTAGAAATAGAATATTCTATTTCTATAAATAGAATACTAATTCTATAAATAGAATACTAATTTAGGAAAACTAAAAATAAGTAAAGAATAATTTGGGATATTAAAAAATGAAATATATCATAAAATTTTCTTTTTGAGGTTTTCCTTCATCACTGTAATAGGTGCTACTCTGTATGTAGTGGCAGTCATCCATTCCCTCCTCAATTTCCTCAATTTCTACATTATTTTTTAATTTTTAATTTTGTCTTCAAAGAAGTTTTAGGTCACAGTGAAGTCACCTACTGTATTAGTTAGCCAAAAGGCTGCTGCTGCAAAATATCAGAAACTGGTTTGTTTTTATAAAGGGTATTTTTTGGGATAGGAACTTGCAGATACCAGGCCATGAAGCACAAATTACTTTCCTCCCCAAAGTGTATTTGGAGAAAGATGGCTGCTGGTGGCTGTGAGGATTCAGTATTCCTGTGTTCCTCCCTTCCTGGGTCTTGTTTCCCTCTAGGTTCAAGTTTCCTTTCTTCACAGTGTTTGCCTCTTCCTGGGCTTAGTGTTCCTCTCTTCCTTGGGATAGCTTCTCTTTCCTCTGTGAGCTTACTTCCCAGGGCTCCAGTTTAAGGCTTCAGCATCAAATTCCAACATCAAAACCATTCACATAAAAAGTTCCAACTCTGTTCTTTGCCACACCTTTTATCTGTAGGTGGGGACTCAACACTCTAATGGCATGACCCAATAAAAGCCTTAATAACAACTCAATCATGGCCGGGTACAGATCAGATTACAAGCATAATCCAATATTTCTTTTTGGAATTCATCAATTAAATCAAACTGCTACACATATACAATGTATGGAATACTCATATACCCAACATCAAACTGTTTTCTTCCTCCCACAGCAATGATTTTTTTACATGTGGATATTATATTTGCTACAACTGATGTACAGAGTTTGAAACATATCTGCTAATGATTCCATTTTGGTTTACAGTATGGTTTATATTTTAGACTAAAATTTTCAAATTTGGGGGTTCATTATTGTTTACATTTTAGACTATACATTTTTGCAATATTTTTGTAAAATTTAACATGGTTTATATCTATCATTGCATGATTTTGTGGAACACTTTCTTTGCTCTCCAGTTACCCCCTCTTCCACCTATTCTATTCCTCTCTCTCCCTCCCCGCAGGGACCACTGTGAAAACAAATCTTCACTGCTTCAAGGACCAGATTCATAGATAATTGCAGCAATGCTGAGGACTTGACACATGGTCCTCCTTCCTAACTGGAAGCCACTAATGCTTTCAAGAGACACCCTTCCCTTTGTTTGAGAATATCAGGCCTTCCCAGGATGGGAGTACAACCCCTCTCTTGTCCTTGTATGGCTCTCCACCCAATGAAAGAACACACTATGTCAAGATGAGCACTCACACTCTCCCTATAAGCATGCCCCAGGTGCAGTCTGTGTCAGATGACCCCATCAAACACCTTAAACAAGTAATCCTTCCTTATTATATTTTCTAAAGAGCTTTCTCAATGTTAAAGTTTCACCCACATACCTGACAATCTCTCACACTCACCTGCTCCCCCCAAAACCATGCCCAGTTCCATGGACCATCTGACCCATCCTCCCAACCCTAACCTCCCTCAAGTCTGCAAAGCTCCACCCAATATTATCCCTGTGCACCCTTCTTATCCTTTCCCTGCACAACTACTTAGCTCCATTTTATCATAGATTTCACCCATGTAAGAATCAGCTCATATCCTTCTTCTTCCCCCCAAATGCCTGTAAGCCTGTCCTCCAGTCTCTACCTCTCTGAAACAGTTTGATTTGCTAAATTTATATCAGAGAAGTCATGCAGTATTTGTCCTTCAATACCTGGCTTGCATCATTCAACATAAAGTCCTCAAGATTCACCCATGTTATCCCATGTGTTATTATAGTATTCCTTTTACAGCTGAGTAGTATTCCATTGTAAGTATATACCACATTTTGTTTATCCATTATCTGTTGATGGGCATTTGGGTTGATTCCAACTTTTGGCCATAATGAATAATGCCGCTGTGAACATTGGTGCCTATATCTGTTTGCATCCTTGTTTTCAATTCTTCTGGGTATATAATGAGCAGTGGAATTGCTGGATCTTATGGCAAATCTGTAGTTAGCATTTTTTAAGAAGCAACAAACTTCCCTTCAGAATGGCTGGCTCCTGCGACATTCCCACCAGAAGTGGATGAGGGTACTCATTCATCCACATACTCTCCAGCCTTATAGTCTTATGTTGTTTTAGTAACCATCAGTCTAATGGGTGTAATACGGTATCTCATTGTAGTTTTGATTTTCATTTCCCTAATAGTGGTGTTGAGCATCCTTTCATGTGCTTTTTAGCCAATTTCTTCTTCGGAAAAGCATCTGTTCAAATCTCTTGTCCATTTTTCAGTGGGTTGTTTGTCTTTTTATCTTCAAGATAAAAGATTTATTTATGAAGAAGGACAACCACCACACCATGGAGCCTAGAGTGATTACAACTGAAAGTGGGAGGATTGCATCCAGCATCCATGTGGGATCTGAGCCTCCTCTTGACATAGAGGTGCAATGGACACAACCAATCCAATGTCCACATAGAAGAGGTGGCATTGGATTGGGAAAAGTGGACATGGTGGCTGATGGGTATGGGGAAAGGCAGGAAGAGATGAGAGGTGGAGGCGTCTTTGGGACATGGAGCTACCCTGGATGGTGCTTCAGGGGCAATCACCGGACATTGTAAATCCTCACAGGGCCCACTGGATGGAATGGGGGAGAGTATGGGCCATGGTGTGGACCATTGACCATGGGGTGCGGGGGTGTCCAGAGATGTAATTGCCAAATGCAATGGATGTGTCATGATGATGGGAGGGAGTGTTGCTGGGGGGGGGGGGAGAGGTAGGGTGGGGGTGGTAGGGTTCAAGGGGACCTCATATATATATATTTTTAATGTAATATTATTACAAAGTCAATAAAAAAAGATTTTTTTATATATGCTGAATATTAGTCTCCTATCAGATATATGGTTCCCAAATATTTTCTCCCATTGTGCATGCTCTCTTTTTATTTTCTGGATAAACACCTCTGAGGTTTAAAAGGCTTTAATTTTGAGGTGGTCCCATTATTTTTTCTTTTACAGCTCTTACTTTGAGTGTGAACTTCATGAAGTCATTTCCTATTACAAGGTCGAGTAGATGCTTCCTTACCTTGTTTTCCAAGGTCTTTATAGTCTTGGCTCTTATATTTAGATCTTTGATCCTGACTTGATTTTTGTATAAGGTGTGAGGTGGTAATTCTCTTTCATTTCTTTGCATATGGCTATTCACTTCTCCAAGCACCATTTATTGAAGAAGCTATTCTCTCCCTGTTGAGTGGACTTGGTGGTCTTGTCAAATATCAGATGACTGTATATGCAAGGATCTATATAAGAACTCTCAGTTCGGTTCCAATGGTCTGAAGGGATGCCTATCCTTGTACCAATATCATGCTGTTTTGACCACTGTAGCTTTGTAATATATTTTAAAGTCAGGTACTGGGATTCCTCCAATTTCATTTCTCTTTTTCAATATGTCTTTGGCTATTTGAGGCCTATTTCCTTCCCAAATAAATTTCATATTTAATTTTTCTAGTTCATTAAAAATTGCTGCTTTTATTATTGTGATTGGATTAAATCTGTAGAGCAGTTTTGGTAAGATAGACATCTTAATGATATTTAGTCTTCCTATCAATGCATAAGGAATATTCTTCCATTTATTTAGGTGTTCTTTGATTTACTTTAACAGTGTTGTGTTGCTTTCTGTGTATAAGCCTTTTACAAGTTTAGGTAAATATACTCCTAGGTATTTGATTTTAAAATTTTTTATTTGAATTGGTATTTTTTTCTTGATTTCTTCATCAAGTTGCTCATTATTGGTGTACAGAAATGTGACTGATATTTGTGTTTTGATTTTATAATCTGTGACTTTACTGAACTCATAAGTTCTAATAGCTTGGTTGTAGATTTTGCAGGGCCTTTTGTGTAGGATCTTGTCTTCTGCAAATAGTTTAATTTTGAATTCTTCCTTTCCAATTAGGATGCATTTTATATTTGTTATTTTCCTATGGTCTTGAGCAAGTAATTCTAACACAATGTTAAATAATAGGGATGATAGTTGGCACTCCTGTTCTATTTTCTTGTTCCTAAACTTAGAGGAAAGATGTTAGCATTTCAGCATTGCTGATGTGTTAGGTGTGGGTTTTTCATATATACCATGTACTATGTCCAGAAATTTTCCTTCTGTTGCTACCTTTTCCAGTGTTTTTATTAGGAAAAAGATTCTGTATTTTGTCAAATGCCTTTTTGGCATCTATAAATATGATCATGTTATTTCCCCCCCTTGATCTGTTTGTGTGCTGTATTACATTGATTGATTTTTTTTTATGTTGAACCATCCTTGCATACCAGGGATGAAACCCAATGGATATGGTGTATAATTCATTTGAAGTGTTGTTGAACATGATTGGTAAGTATTTTGTTGAGGTTTTCACATCTAGGTTCATTAGAGAGATTGGTTGGCAATTTTCCATTTTTGTGGTGTCTTTGTTTGGTTTTGGCATTAGGGTAATGTTGAATGAGTTAGGCAATGTTCCTTCTATTTTGATTTTTTGAAAGAGTTTAAAAAAGATTGGTGTTAATTATCTTGAATACTTGGTAGAATTCATCACCTGTGAACCCATCTGGTCCAGAACTCTTCTTTTTTGGGAGGTTTTTAATGATCAATTCTACCTCTGTACTTGTGATTTGTTTGCTGAGATCATCAATTTCTTTATAGCTATGATATTCACTCTCTATACAGCTTTTGCTGCATCCCTTAAGTTTTGATATGTTGTGTTGTAATTTTCACTGGTTTCAAGGTAGTTACTGATTTCTTTTGAGATTTCATCCTTGCCACACTGTTTGTCTAAGAGTGTGTTGCTTAATTTCCATCATTGTGCCTAATCTGATTCTCTCATCCTTGCGAACTTCCAGCTTCATTCCAGTGTTGTCAGAAAAATTATTTTTTCTGATTTCAATCTATCTGAATTCATTGGGAGTTTCTCTGTGGCCTAGCAAGTCATCTATCTTGAAGAATGATCTATGTGCACTTGAGAAGGATACATACCCTGCTGTATCTGGGTGGAATGTTGTGTATATGTCCATTAGGTCCAGATCCTGAAATACATTGTTCCAAGTCTTTGTTTCTTTATTGCTTCTCTGTTGAAATGTTCTGCCCAATGGTGATAATGGTGTAGGCAAGTCCACCAATATAATTGTAGAGGCATTTATTCCTTCACTTAGTTTTTACAGAGTTTGCCGCATATATTTGGAGGTGCCCTCATTAGGAGCTTAAATATTTATGATTACTCTTTCCCCTTGAAAGATACCCCATTTTAGTAAAATGTATTGTCCATCTTTGTCTCTCACAATAGTTTTACCTTTAAAGTCTATGTTATCCAATATTAATATAATTACTCATGTCTTTTTTTAGTTATTGTTTGCATATTTAAGAATGTTTTCCAGCCATTCACGTTCAACCTTCTTGAATCCCAGGGTCTAGGATGGTTTTCTTGTAGACAGCATATAAATGGGTCATATTTCCTTATTCATTCTGCCAATCTCTGTCTCTTGTTAGGTGAGTTTAATCCATTAACATTCAATGTTATGACTCTCAAGGAATCACTTACATTAGCTGTGTTTTCTTTGGATCTCTGTATGTCCTAGGTTGTTTTTATTTCACATTTTGTCTTTTCAGTTCTTACCATCTTCTCCAATGCTGTCTTTCATGTTTTTTCTTTCTTTCTGCAGAATTCCTTTTCATATTTCTTGAAGGGCAGATTTTCTTATTGGCATAATCTTTTAGTTTCTGTTTATCTGTGAATATTTTGAATTCTCCATCATTATTTAATGCCAACTTTGCTGGATAGAGTATTCTTGCCTGGATTTTTCTTTTTTTCTTTTAGTATCTTGAGTATGTCATATCACTGTCTTGCCTCTATGGTTTCAGATGAGAAATCAACACAATCTTATTGAGCTTCCCTTATACATGATGGTTCTCTTTTCTCTTGCTGTTTTCAATATTTTCTCTTTGTCATGAGCATTGGATAATTTGACAAGTATATGTCTTGGGGTAGGCTTGTTAGGATTTATGCTCTTTGGGGTGTGTTGTGCTTCCTGGACATGTACACTCATCTCCCTCAATAGGTTTGGGAAGTTTTCAGCCATTATTTCCTGCAACACTCCTTCTATCCCCTTTATCCTCTCTTCTCCTTCTGGAATGCCTATAATGCCTATGGTTGTATTTTTGTATTGTCATTCAGATCCCTAACTCCTTACTGGATTTTTTCCTGTCTTTTTATCAATCAATTCTTTTAACTGTTTGATTTCAGATATACTGCCCTCCATATCAGTAATTCTTTCCTCTGCATCTTCAAATTTGCTGTTATTTGCTGAGGGTGTATTTTTGATTTCTTGGATTGTGCCATTCATCAGCATCATATCCATTATCATTTTGGATATGATTGTGATTTTTTTTGTATTCTCTGCAAGTTTTTGTTCATATTCTTAATCTCTTCCTTCACTTCATCAAATTGTTCACTTATATATGTTTTGAGAGCTTTAATTACTTCTTCAATGTTCTGCTCCTCTTCCTTTTTAGTTTGTTCATTGGATTGGGCCATGTTTTCCTGATATTGGTTTGGTTTGTAGTTTTTTGTTGCTGTCTGGTCATCTTTTTATCTTGATGGGTTTAATCATTTGCTTAGCTTCTTTGTCTAGTTTAGGGCTTAATTAGTTGTTTCTGTGTGTGTGTGTGGTTAAGGCTTCTCTTTGTTACTTTGTTCTTCTTATTCTATTTTCTTGTTCTTGGCTAAGTTCACTTGAAGGAAGGTATTAGGGCCAGAGAACACAAAAGGAGTAAGAAAAGAAAATGAATAATAGTAGTATTGATAGTAAATATTAACAGAAGAGCCATGTGAGATCTAAGAGAATGGATAGTAGACTCATGTAAGGTATGTAGAGTAATAACAATAAGAAAAGTAGAGTATGTATAATGAGACAGTAAATAGAATATGAGGAGGAATATAGTGTGAATTAAAAGGCCAATGTGTTTAGGAGAGAGGGAAAGAGAAAAGAAAGGACAATAACACAAAGAAAGAATATGTCAGAATGCAGAACAATGGTATCAGAAATAAAGTCAGAAAAATTGGAGGGGAAACAAAGAGAGGTGTAATGTGAAAGAAACAATAAATGATAGAATAAATAATAGCTAGAAAGATGTAGAGAAAAGAGCTTAGTGTTGGTGGCCAAAATCAATACACATGGGAAAGAGGAAATGGAAGATGAGGAAATACAGCAAAAGTGAAGTGCTCACTGCAGCACCTAATGTAAAAAGAATAAAAAAGAAGAGAAAGAAAGAAAAAGAAAAGTCAAAAGGGAGGGGTGAAGCAAGTAAGAAAAAGAAAAATAGAAAAAGAAAGAAAAAAAGGGACTTTGGAAGATAAGGAAAGACAAGAAGACAAACCAACAAAATACTAGACAAAATTTCAAGCAAGAATCCTCTTTGTATTTATATAAAACACTTATGGATCTGATGTTCCCCTGTTCTCCCTCCCTTATTTCCCTCTCTCCCAAGAAGCCAGAAAGCTGCCTGAGAGGTCTGGTAGGAGATTCAAGCGGGCCCTTGTTGAACCAGCTTGGTTCAGAAAACAATGCCTCTTAATTTCCAGAGAGAGAGCACCCACACCTCACCAGGAACCCCATGTATGCTATTGGAAGCTTGGAAAGCACATACTACAGTCCCTCTCCTTTAGGTGTCCTACAAGAAGGCTAGTAGGTTTTTGGTCTCCACCATGTCCCAGACCAATTTTCCTATCCCAGGGTGTTTAGGTGAATTGGGCTTTCTCAGCAGATTCATGAATCCTCTCTTCCTAGGCTTTCCCCAAACCAGCCAGCATGTTCCTACAAGCTCCACCCCCCCAAAAAAAAAAGTGGGGGTAAGACCAGAAAATTGAACCTGAACATAATTTGGCCCTGCTACTGCATCTCCCACTCATGGAGTCAGTCCAAAACCAGAGGGCTAGGGCCAACCTGGACCTCCAGGAGCAGTGGATTCAGAAAGGGGAAGTTCAGATCACTGTAGACTCATGGTATGTATGCCCGTAGAGGGACTTAGGGGACACGGACCTGGGGATCACACATCTGGGGATCACAGGGCCCAGGAATGTTCCCACACAACTAACAATTCTCAGAGAACACCACAGCAGCCAGCCCTAGGGGGAAGGATCCAACCTTCCCACAGCCTCCAACCTCCATACTTACAACCTACAATTCTACCTTTAGCAAGCATTCCCACTGTCACTGTCTCTGCAAATTGATGTCCACACATCTCCTGCCTGCAAGTCCCCAAATAGCCCACTCCAGCAAGACTCCAGCCCCACTTGGCTGCCTCTTTGCTGGAGAGTGTGAAGTGCACTCACTCAGACACCATCTTGCTCCACTTCTAATAGCAGTATTGATAGTAAATGTTAACAGAAAAACCATATAAGGCCTAAGAGAATGAATATTAAATACATGTAAGCTTTGTAGAGGTACAACAATAAGTAGTGGAGCACCTACAGTAAGATGGGAATTTGTTTTGGAGAAGAATATGGTATGATTTAAACTGTCAGTGTGAATAGAAGAGAGGGGAAGAGAAAGGAAAGGACAATAACATAGAAAGTTAATTAGGAGGTGGGGCAAGATGGACTCTGAGTGAGCGCACCTCATAATCTCTCCTGCAAAGAAGTGGCTGAGTAAGGTTGGAGTCCTGCTGGACTGTGCTGTTTCAGGGTAGGAGGTCAATTTGGTGGGATGGCAACAGAAGAGATTCTTGCAAGAGGTCGAATTTTGGATCTTTTGCATGGAGGTTGGAGGTCATGGGTGGGACCCTTACCACTGGGGCTGGTGGCCTGGCTGCAGTGATTCCTGAAGGCTTTGTTGTGCTGGAATGTTCCCAAGCCCTGAGTGCATTGTTTTGGGGGCTTGCAGGGTGGGAGGTGTCTGGATGTCGATTTGGTGAGACAGTGACGGAGGAGATTCTTGCGAGAGGTGGAATTTTGGGTTTCTGACATGGAGGTCAGAAGTTGTGGGCAGAACCCCTCCTTCTAGGGCTGGCAGCCTGGCCACTGTGATCCCTGAAGGCTTTGTTGTGCTGCAGTGTTCCCAGCCCCTGTGTTAACTGGATGCATGATTCCCAGATCTGTGTCCCCTAAACCCTGGTGACCCATACTACAGAGACTCACACACCTTGAGTCTGCAATATCATGGAAATCCCATCCCCAAATGCACTGCACCCTCAGGTCCATCTGAGGTCCTTGATTACCCTAGTCCTCGGTGTTGTGTGTGTGTGTGTGTGTGTTTGTTCTCTCTCTCTCTTTGAACTTGAAGGAGTGTACCAACTGACTTGGGAAGAATCTGGGAAGTAAGGAGAGGTGAATCTGCTGAGAAAGCCCAATTTACTTAAACATCCTGGGATAGGAAACTTGGTCTGGGAGAAGGTGGAGTCAGAAAATCAATTAGACGTCTCCTACAACTGTAGAAGCTGCTATCAAAGCTTCCAATAGTATATTTAGGGTTTCTAGTGAGGTGTAGGTGAATTCGTGCTGGAAATAAAAAGTCATAGACTTCTGTGTTGCATTGATTCAACAAGGACCTACTTCAATCTCCTACCGGACCACTAAGGCAGCTTTTCTGCTGCCCTGGAAGAGTGAGTAGTGAAGAAAGAAGGAAGGGGGAAGGTCAGATCCCTAAGCATATTATTTAATTGCAAAGAGGATGCCTAGCATGAAACGTTGGTTTTTTTTGTTTTGTTTTTTTGTTTTGTTTTTTTGTTTTGTTTTTTGTTTTTTTTTTGTCACGGTTGCTAATATTGCATGGTTTCCTTTTCTCCCATTTTATACCCCAAGGTCCTTTATCATTTGTTTAGTTTCTTTTTCTTGCTTGTTTCCACCTGTTTTCTTTGACCCCCATTTTTCTCTTCTCTTTTTTTCTTTCTCTCTTTTTATTCTTATTTTATTTTATTTTCTTTACATAATAGGTGCTGCAGGGAGTGCTTCACACTTGCTGTGTTTCCTCATCCTCTATTTCCTCTTCTCTGTGTGTTTTTATTTTGGCCACCTACACTATCCACTTCCCCCCATATCTTTCTATCCTCCATCGTCTACTGTTTCTCTTACATTCCACCTTCCTTTCTTTGGCCCCTAAGTTGTCTGACTTTTTATTTCTAATACCTTTGTTCTATTATCCAATCTTGATATTATTGTCTTTCTATTCTCTTTCCATCTCTCATGAAAACACTGGTCTTTTAATTCATACTTTATTGCTCCCCATATTCAGTTGACTGTCTCATTATAGGTACTCTATTTACTGCTATAACTCTACACAATTTACATGAAACTAATGTCTATTCTCTTAGATCTCACATTGTTATACTGTTAACATTTATTACCAATAGTACTTTATACATTTTCTTCTCTTACTTATTTTGCTTTCCCAGGCCCTAGTATTTTTCCTTCAAAATGAACTTAGCCAACAACAAGAAAATAGAGTAAGAAAAACAAAGTGACAAAGAGAACACATAACACTTATGCACGAACAGCAACTAATTAATCCCCAAAAGTAGACAAAGAAGCTAAGGAACTGATTACACTTATCAAGATAAAATGATGGCCAGACAGCAACAAAAACTACAAAACAAACCAATAATCAGGAAACCATGGCCAAATCCAATGAGCAAACTAAAAACCAGGAAGGGGAGCAGAACATCAGACATGTAATTAAAGATCTCAAAACATCTATTAGAGATCAACTTAAGGAAATAAAAGGAAGAGATTAAAAATATGAAGAAACACTTGGAGCAGAAATTGCAGACATATGTAAAAAGATAACAGATATTATGCTGAGGAACACCACAGTTAAAGAAATCAAAAACACACTCTCAGCATATACCAGCAGATTAGAAGAGGCAGAGGAGAGAATTAGTGATGTGGAAGACAGTACATCAGAAATCAAACAGATAGTAGAACTGATCAAAAAAAAAGAAAGAAAAATTCTAAGCGGGACTTAGGGACCTGAATGACAATGCAAAATGTACAAACATACAAATTACAGGTATTCCAGAAGGAGAAGAGAAGGGAAAGGGGATAGAAGAGGTGTTGGAGGAAATAATGGCTGAAACTTCCCACATCTACTGAGAGAGATGGATGTACATGTCCAGGAAGCACAACACACTAAAACATCATAAATACCAACAGGCCCACCCGAAGACATATACTTGTCAAATTATCCAATGCTCAAGACAAAGAGAAGATTCTAAAAGCAGCAAGAGAAAAGAAAACCATCACATACAAGGGAGGCTCCATAAGATTAAGTGCTGATTTCTCACCTGAAACCATGGAGGCAAGAAGGCAGTGGTATGATATAGTCAAGTTACTAAAAGAAAAAATTTCCAACCAAGAATACTCTACCCAGCTAAACTAGCATTCAAAAATGATGGAGAGTTCAAAATATTCACAGATAAACAAAAAATGAAAGAGTATGCCAACAAGAAACCTGCCCTTCAAGAAATACTAAAGAGAGTTGTGCAGGAAGAAAGAAAAAAAAAGAAGAGGCAGAGTTGGAGGAGAGTGCAAGAGCAACAAATCAACAAAAAGAGAAGAAAAAATATGACAAACACAAATCCAATCAAAATACGGCTAACATAAATAATTCCTTAAAAGTAATAACAATGAATGTCAATGGATTAAACTCACCTATCAAAAGATTCAGACTGGGAGATAGGATAAGGAAATGTGATGCATCTATATGCTGTCTACAAGATACATATCTTAGACACAGGGATTCAGGGAGGTTGAAAATGAATGGCTGGAAAACAATCTTACAAGCAAAAAATAACCAAAACAGGGCAGGAATAGCTATATTAATATCATACAAAGTAGACTTTAAATGAAAAACAATAGTGAGAGACAAAGATGGATACTATATATTAGTGAAAGGGATAATCTATCAGGAAGAATGAATACTCTTAAATATTTATGCTCCTAACAAAGGTAACTCCAAATACATGAGGCAAAAAGTGGAAAAACTGAGTGAAAGAATAGATGCCTCTACAACTACAATGGAGAACTTTAATAAACCACTATCAACTTGGTACAGAACATCTCAAAAGAGAGTCAATAAAGAAACAAAAACTCTGAACAGCATATTAGAAGAGCTGAACCTAATAGACATATACAGATCATTATACCCGAATACAGCAGGATATACATTTTTCTCAAGTGCACATGGATCATTTTCCAAGATAGACCATATTCTAGGCCACAAACAAAGGCTCTTTGAATTGAGAAAAATCAAAATCCTACAAAATAATATCTCTGACCAAAGTGGAGTAAAGCTGGAAATCTGCAAGGGCCAGAGGCCCAGATTTCACACCAAGATATGGACATTAAACAGCACAATTGTAGAAAAAAAAATGGGTCAAAAAGGAAATCTCAAAAGAAATTAATAAATACCTTGAAACTAATGAAAATGATAACACAATATACCAAAACTTATGGGATGCAGCAAAAGCAGTACACAGAGGGAAATTTATAGCCATAAAGTCATACATCAAAAAGGAAGAAAGAGCAAAAATTGAAGAACTAACTGCACTTTTGGAGGAATTACTAAAAAAAGCAACAAAGTAACCCCACAGGAAGAAGAAAGAATGAAATAACGAGAGGAATTAAATGAAATAGAAAATAAGAAAGCACTTGAAGAGATAAACAAAACCAAGAGCTGGTTTTTTGAGATCAGTAAGACTGACAAACTCTTAGCTAGATTAAAAGTAAAAAAGGGAGAAGATGCAAATACACAAAATAAGTCATGAGAAAGGAGATATCACCACTGACCCCACAGAAATAAGGACTATCATAAGGGGATACTTTGAAAAACTATATTCCAACAAAAATGGCAATTCAGAGGAAATGGACAAATTCCTAGAAACACATAAGCAGTGTATATTGATGAAAGAAGAAATTGATGATCTCAACAAGCCAATCAAAAGTAAAGAGATAGAATCAGTGAATAAAAACCTTGCAACTAAGAAGAGCCCAGCACCAGACAGCTTCACAGCTGAATTCTACAAAACAGTCTGGAAAGAACTAGCACCAATCCTGCTGAAACTCTTCCAAAAAATCAAAACAGAATAAACATTAACTAACTCATTCTATCATGCCAACATTACCCTGGTACCAAAGCCAAACAAAGACACCACAAGAAAGGAAAATTACAGACCAATTTCTATAATGAACTTAGACGCAAAAATCCTCAACAAAATACTTGCTAACCGTATTCAACAACACATCAAACAAATTATACACCATGACCAAGTGGGATTCATTCCAGGTATGCAAGGATGGTTCAACATAAGAAAATCAATCAATGTAATACACCATATAAACAGATTGAAGGAAAAAAATCACATGGTTATATCTATAGATGCAGAAAAAGCATTTGACAAAATAAGCAACATTTCTTGATAAAAATATTGCAAAAGATTGGAGTACAAGAAATTTTTTAAGCATGATAAAAAGTATATATGAAAAACTCATAGTGAACATCATTTACAATGTGAAATCCTACAAACCTTCCCTCTAAGATCAGGGAAAAGACAAGGATGCCCACTCTCATGCCTTCTATTTAACATTGACTTAGAGGTACTTGCTTGAGAACTGAGGCAGGAAACAGATATAAAAGACATTCAAATTGGAAAGGAAAAAGTCAAAATTTCATTATTTGCAGATGACATGATCCTATACATAGAAACCTTGAGAGGTCTACAGCAAAACTTCTAGAACTCATAAATGAGTTTAGTAAAGTCACAGGTTAAAAGATCAATGTGCAAAAATCAGTAGCATTTCTGTACACCAATAATGAGCAAGCTCAGGAGGAAATCGAGAAACAAATACCATTTACAATAGTAAATTAAAAAATCAAATACCTAGGAATAAATTGAACTAAAGATGTAAAAAACTTATACACTGAGAACTACACAAGGCTGTTCAAGGAAATCAAAGAAGACATAAATAAATGGAAGAATATTCCCTGTTCATGGATAGGAAGACTAAATATTAAGATCGATCCTACCAAAACTGACCTACATTCAATGCAATCCCAATAAAAATCAATACAGCCTTCTTTAAGGAACTAGAAAAACTAACTATGAAATTTATTTGGAAAGGAAAGAGGCCCTGAATAGCCAAAGACATATTGAAAAAAAAAAATGAAATTGGAGGAATCACACTACCTGACTTCAAAACATACTACAAAGCTACAGTACTGAGCCATGGTATTGGCTCGAGGAGAAACACACTGACCAATGAAACTGAATGAAAAGTTCTGATATAGATCCTCATATATACAGTCATGTAATATTTGATAAAGTCACCAACCGCTCTCAACTGGGTGAGAATGGCCTCTTCAACAATTGGTGCCTGGAGAACGGGATATCCATATGGAAAAGATTTAAAGAGGGTTACCATCACACACCTTACACAAAAATCAACTCAAGATGGATCAAAGACCTAAATATAAGAGCCAAGACCATAAAGACTTTGGAAAGCAGTGTAGGGAAGCATATATAGGACCTTTAAATAGGAAATGGCTTCATGAACTTCACACAAAAAGCACAAGCAGCAAAAGAACAAATAGATAAATGGGATCTCCTCAAAATTAAAGTCTTCTGCACCTCAAAGGAGTTTGTCAAGAAAGTGAAAAGAGAGCGTACACAATGCGAGAAAATATTTGGTAACCATATATCAGATAGGAGACTTATAATCTGCATATATAAAGAACTCCTATATTTTCAAAATAAAAAGTAAACAACCCATTTAAAAAATGGGAAAAAGATTTGAGCAGAAACTTCTCCAAAGAAGAAATATAAATGGCTAAAAATCACATGAAAAAAAAAATCCCTAGCTATCCCAAAATCCGTAGCTATCAGGGAAATGCAAATCAAAACTACAATGAGATATCATCTTATTCCCATAAGATTGGCAGCCATGAAAAAAATAGAAGACTACAAATGCTGGAGAGGATGTGGAGGAATGGGAACACTCTTCCACTGCTGGTGGGAATGAAGAAGGATCCAACCATTCTGGAGGATAGTTTGGTGGTTTCTCAAAAAACTAACCATAGATTTGCCATAGGACCCAGCAATTCCACTACTGGGTATATACCCAATAGAACTGAAAACAAGGACACAAACCAATATATGCACACCAATATCATAGCAGCATTGTTCACTATCGTCAAAAGTTGGAATCAACCCAAATGCCCATCAACAGATGAATGGATAAATAAAATGTGGTATATACATACAATGAAATACTACGTGGCTTTAAGAACAAATACACTACAAGCATATGTGATAACATGGATGAATCTTGAGAACCTTATGTTGAGCAAACCAACCCAGGCATTGAAGGACAAATACTACATGACCTCAATGATATGAAGTAAGTAAACCAAGCTGCCTCTGATAGCTAGAGACTAGATGAGAGGCTTACAGGAAATTGGGGGGTAGAGGAAGGATGTAAGCTGACACCTACATAGGTGAAATCTATGATAAACTGTAGGTAAGGATTTGTAAAAGGAAGCAATAAAATGGCATAGGGTTACCTTTGGGTGGGGTTTTGCATGCTTGAGGGGGGCTAGGAATGGGAGGATGGGTAATATTGCCCAGTAGATTGGGGGGAGGGTGGGGCAACATATGAACATAGGAGATTGTCAGGTATTTGGTTGAGAGTATAATGCTGAGGAAACCTTTTCAAAAATATAAGGAGGACAGTTACCTGTTTAAGATGCTTAAAGGGGATAGTCTGATGCAGGTCAGGCTCCTAGGGAATATGTGAATGCTCATTTTGCAATACTGTGCTTTATCATTGGATAGAGAGTCATATAATGAGAGTGAAGGTATACCTACATCCTGGGGAGGACTGATGCCATCAAATAGAGGGAACTGTATCTCTAAATGAAATGGTGGCTCCCAGTGCATTAGGACAGTGAGCATGCCAAGCCCTCAACATTGTTGCAATTATCTCTGAACATGGCACTTCAAGCAATGAATATTGGCTGTCACTGTGGGCCCTAAGAGGAGGGGGAAAGAGGTATTGAATAGATGGAACAAATGTAACTGTGTGGGCAATAGAAATGTTTCACAAGAGTAGACAAGTTTGGATATAAGACATGTAAAATTACACCAAAAATATAAAGAGACTGATAGGCTAAAATGTAAATCATAATGTAAAACATAAGATAACTAAAAATGAAGAAAATTTTATAGTCTAAAATATAAACCACAAAGTAAACCCAAACGTTACCATGTTTGAAAGCTTTGTCTGAATATCTGTACATCAGTTTCATTAAATAAAATATGAATATGTAGAAAGATTATTGCGGTGGAAGGGAAAAGGTTTTATGTTGGATATGTGGGAGTACTATATATTGTATATATGAATTACTGTGATCTAAATCTCTTGTGAAGATAAGCTTAATAATTAGAAAAAAGAAAAGAAAAAGATAGGACCTAGACACTCAGGAAAAGACATAAATAGTTGCCTTGCCAATTTGCATACAGGGAAACACTTATTGCAGTGATGGAAGGCAAAACATCAGAAACAAAGCTTTCGCATTTTTAATTTTCTTTTTAATTTTTTATTCATTTTTTAAAAAATATTACATTCAAAAAATATGAGGTCCCATTCAACCCCACCAACCCCACCCCACCACTCCCCCCACAGCAACAATCTCTCCCATCATCATGACACATCCATTGAATTTGGATTGCATATCTCTGGGCATTGCTGCACCTCATGGTCCACATCATAGCCCATACTCTCCCACTTTCCATCCAGTGGGCCCTGGGAGGATCTACAATGTCCGGTAATTGTCCCTGAAGCACCACCCAAGACAACTCCAAGTCCTGAAAACGCTTCCACATCTCATCTCTTCCTCCCATTCCCTGAACCCAGCAGCCACCATGGCCACTTTTCCTGCACCAATGGCACATTTTCTCTGTGGACCTTGGATTGGTTGTGTCCATTGCATATCTATGTCAAGAGGAGGGTTAGATTCCACAGGGATACTGGATGCAATCCTCCTGCTTTCAGTTGTAGGCACTCTAGGCTCCATGGTGTGGTAGTTGACATTCTTGAACTCCATGTTAGCTGAGTGGGGTGAGTCCAACAAACCAGAGTGTAGGAGTTGAAATCTGTTGAGGCTCAGGGCCTGGCTATCATATTGTCAGTCCAGAGATTGAAATCCCCTAGATATATCTTAAACCCCAGCACCAACTACAATTCCAGGAAAGTAGCATGAAAGTCTAGTGAAAAGAGATCCCATCTGTGTCCAGCTCCATCATGCAGACACACCAGCTCCAAAGAAGGGCCAACTGACATGGCAATGAACCCCATCTGCCAAGACCATAGAACCTGTGGGTCTCTTTAGGCCTCAAAAGAACCAATACCTGGGGTTGTATCTACTTTATCTGTCTCTGAGACTCTGCTCAGGTATGCATAAGGGCAATCCTTCTGACAACCTCCAGACTCTTTTTTAGAGACTCATAGCCATATAAACTCATTTCTCCTTTCCATTTTCCCCTTACATTAGGTCAAACAGTATTTTAAACTCCTGTTATTATATGTAGACAGGGATATTCTGCTGGTCTGCATTGAACCTTTAATTCAAGGTCATTTTCTAGTTGAACCATCAGCTGGTACTTGGTAGTGATCCCTCGGTGCCAGGGAGGCTCATCCCCAGGTGTCATGTCCCATGCTGGGAGGAATGCATTGCATTTACATGCTGAGTTTGGCTTTGAGACTGGCCACATTTGAGTAACATGAAGGCTGCCAGAAGGAAACTCCTAGGCACAGTGCTGCTCTAGGCCTTGTTCTTATTTCAGGTGTATAGGCTCACAAGCATAGTCATTAGTATCAGGGTCTCCCTGTTGGACCCTCATTCCTTCCTGGTCCTTACCATTGCACCTGGGGGACTGCTGCTGCTCCCCTAGGGACCATGACAGAGCACCCCTGGCCAGGAACCCAGTACCCCCCTAGCTGTTGTTTTTAATTGTTGCCACTATGAGTATATCCAAACATTACCATGCACCCTGGACATATGCCCTGTATAACTGCCTGTCAACCATATATCACTTGTCAATAACATCCTATACCAGTATTCCTCCGTTGCCATTGTTGAACCTCTCTGTGATCCAAAACTTCCTGAAAAGTGAAGCCCAATATAATGTCAGGATCCCTTACTAGTAAAATGGAATATAGCGATGGGTTTAAAGATTAGATATAGAATACTTATTGATTTTTAAAAATTCTACATCCTATCTTTTTCTTTTCTTTTTTCCTAATTATTGAGCTTCTTTTTACAAGAGCCCTAGATCACAGTATTTCATATATATAATCTACAGTCCTCCCACTCATCCACCATAAAACCTTTTCCCTTCCACAGCAATATTCTTATAACTTATTCATATCATATTTACTTAAACTGATGTACAGATTCTGAGACAATAGCTTTCAAACCAGGTGACATCTGTGCTTACATTGTGGTCCATCTTTTAGGATATACAGTTTTCTAAATTTTTAGTTATCTTATGTTTTACATTATGGTTTACATTATTAGTCTGTTGTCCCCTATATGTTTTTGGTGTAATATTACATGTTTTATATCCATCCTTGTGTACTCTCACACATTTACCTTGGTTCCATTCATTCAACATCCATTTTCCCCTCCCCTTGGGTCCCACAGCAACAGCCAATCTCCATTTCCCAAGGAGCCACGTCCAGAGATACTTGCAACAGTGTTCAGGGCCTGACTTGCTCAACTGCCCGAATGCCCTGGGAGCCATCCTTTCCCTTGAGAGATACATTTCCCTCTTTTTTGATGGCATTGGTCCTCCCCAGGATGTGGGCCCACCGCCAATCTCACTACTTGGGTCTCTACCCAATGGTACAACCCACCCTGGCAAAATGAGCATTCAGACATTCCCCAGGAGTCTGTCCCGTGTCATTCAATCCCCTCTGAGCATCCTAAACAAGAAACCCTCTTAATTATATTTTGATACGGTTTTCTCAGCAGTTTATTCTCAACCAACACCTGACACTCTCCTATGTTCGTATGTTGCCCTTCCCTCCCCCCAATTTTTTGGGCACTATTACCCATCTGCCCATCCCCAGACCCCCTGAAACCCGCAAAACCCCACCCAAAGGCAACCCCTTGCCCCCATTTTATCTCTTCTTTGTGCTCATACTTACCGCCAGCACATCATAGATTCCACCCCTACTGATGTTGGCTCACATCCTTCCTCCACCCCCTGATTTCCTGTAAGCCTATCTTCCAGTCTCTAGCTCTCTGAGGCAGCTTTTTTATTTCATATCATTGAGGTCATGTAGTATTTGTCCTTCAATGCCTGGGTTGCTTCACTCGGCATAAGGTTCTCAAGATTCATCCATGTTATCACATGTGTTTGTACTGTATTTGTTCTTAAAGCCAAGTAGTATTCCATTATATGTATATACCACATTTTATTTATCCATTCATCTGTTGATGGGCATTTGGGTTGATTCCAACTTTTGGCGATAGTGAACAATGCTGCTATGAACATTGGTGTGCATATATCAGTTTGTGTCCTTGTTTCCAGTTCTGCTGGATACATATCCAGCAGTGGTATTGCTGGGTCATATGGCAAATCTACGGTTAGTTTTTTGAGAAACCACCAACCTGTCCTCCAGAATGGTTGGATCCTTTACATTCCCACCAGCAGTGGATGAGTGTTCCCCTTTCTTCACTTTCTCTCCAGCATTTGTATTCATCTGTTTTTTTTTCATAGCTGCCAATCTTATGGGAGTAAGATGGTATCTCATTGTAGTTTTTTTTAATATTTATTTATTATTATTATTTTTAATTACATACAGACATAGACCCTGTGTGGCACGGCACTCCTTGCGCGCATCAGCACTGTGCATGGGCCAGCTCCACACAGGTCAAGGAGGCCCGGGGCTTGAACCACGGACCTCCCATGTGGTAGACGGATGCCCTAACCACTGGGCCAAGTCCATTTCCCTGTGTGACTCTTAAGCTGTGTTGGATTGAGTGAGGGGAAGATGTCCAGACTGGCAGTTCTGGGCTGTAAATCTTCTACCTGATTTTGGTGTTTTCTTTTCTTTCTGTTCTATTCAGCATTGGTGGAGTCCTTCTCCAGTCTCTTATTATTCTCCAGAGTACCAAGCAAGCAGGATTCATCCTTTTATTAGTTGATTTTGAGGGGAGGTTTTTCCAGATGACATCTTAAGTTGCCATGTTGGTGACGTCAACCTCTGGATGAAGATATTTTAATACATAATCCTGACAAATCCAGAATATTTAATGAACTCCTGGAGCTCCACAGGAAAAGAGAAATAACCCAATAAAAAATGGGCCAAAGAATTGAACAGAACTTTCACAAACAGGATACACAAATGGTCAATAAGCAAAGCAAAAAGCGTTCAACATTACTATTCATTGTAGAAAGGCAAATTAAGACCACAGTGAGAAACCCACTGCAAACTCACTGAAATGCCAAAATTAAAATACCAAGTGTTAATTAAGAAGTGAAACAATTGGAGTTCTGTTACATTGCTGGTAGGACTATAAATCTTTACAACTGCTTTGGAAAACTGGCAGTATCTGCTGAAAAACAAATATAAACCTACCCAGCTATGACCCAGAAATTCCACTCCTAGATATATGTCCAAAGTGAAGAGAGTGTATATGTTCATCAAAATATATACAAGAAATGTTTGCGATAACTCTATTCATGAAAGTTAAAAATTTTTACCAAGCCTAATGTCCATCAAGAGAATGAATTAAATTGTGTCATATTGCGGATCAGCGGAATATCCCTGTCTACATAAAATAACATGACTTTAAAATGCTGTTTGACCTAATGTAAGGGGGAAATGGAAAGGAGAAATGAGTTTATATGGCTACGAGTCTCTAAAAAAGAGTCTGGAGGCTGTCAGAAGGATTGCCCTTATGCACAACTGAGCAGAGTCTGAGAGACAGATAAAGCAGATACAACCCCCAGATATCGGTTCCTTCGAGGGCTAAAGAGACCCATGGGAGTTATGGTCATGGCCGATGGGGTTAACTACCAGGTCAGATGGCCCCTCTTTGGAACTGGTGTTTATGTGTGATGAATCTGGACTCAGATGGGATCTCTCTTCATAAGACTTTCATGCTAATGTGCTGGAGGTGCAGTTAGTGTCGGGGTTTAAGATATATTTAGGGGATTTGAATCTCTGGACTGACAATGTGATAGCCAGGTCCTGAGCCTCAACAGACTCCAGCACCTACAATCTGACTTATTGGGCTCACCACACTCAGCTAAGATGGAGTTGAAGAAGGACAACCACCACACCATGGAGCCTAGAGTGATTACAACTGAAAATGGGAGGATTACATCCAGCATCCATGTGGAATCTGAGCCTCCTCTTGACATAGAGGTGCAATGGACACAACCAATCCAATGTCCACATAGAAAAGGTGGCATTGGATTGAAAAAAGTGGACATGATGGCTGATGGGTATGGGGAAAGGCAGGAAGAGATGAGAGGTGGAGGCGTCTTTGGGACATGGAGCTGCCCTGGATGGTGCTTCAGGGGCAATCACCGGACATTGTAAATCCTCACAGGGCCCACTGGATGGAATGGGGGAGAGTGTGGGCCATGGTGTGGACCGTTGACCATGGGGTGCGGGGGTGCCCAGAGATGTACTTGCCAAATGCAATGGATGTGTCATGATGATGGGAGGGAGTGTTGCTGGGGGGGGGAGAGGTGGGGTGGGGGTGGTAGGGTTCAATGGGACCTCATATATATATATTTTAATGTAATATTATTACAAAGTCAATAAAAATAAATAAAGAAAGAAAGAAAGAAAAAAAATTGTGTCATATTCGTAAAATGGAATATTACATAGATTAAAAGGAATGCACTTCAGATATATCCAGTGATATGGATGAATATCATAGACATGTTGAGCAAAAAATGTCAGGCACAGAAGAGTACATGGAATATAATTTATTTTTTGAAATACCTTTATTGAGGTATAATTCACATACCATACAATTCACCCATTTTAAAATTTACAATTCAATGGATTTTAGTATATTCAGTCATGTGCAACCATCACCACAGTTAATTTTGCAACATTCCTTCACCTGAAAAAGAAATCCTATACCTCCCCAACTACCCCCACCCCTATCACTCCTACCCCAGCCTTAAGTGATCACTAATCCAATTTCTGCCTCTACAACTTTGTATATTCTGGACATTTCCATAAATGAAATCATATAATATGTAGTCTTTTGTGACTGGCTTCTTTCACTTGGCGCATTTTCAAGGTTCATCCATATTATAGCATTTATCATTTCTTTTTATTGCCAAATAAAGGTCGTTTATCTGTTCATCACATGACGGACATTTGAGTTGTTTTTGCCTTTTTGCTATTATTATTAATGCTACTATAAACATCTGTATACAACTTTTAGTCTGAACATATGTTTTCATTTCTCTTGGGTATATACCTACATACATTCGCACCAGCAGTGCATGAGAGTTCTCCTGATTCTCATGATTGCTTATTATCTGAATTTTTTAATCTAGCCATCCTAGTGGGTATGAAATGATATAGCATTGTGTTTTGATTTGCATTTTCCTGATGACTAATAATGCTGAGCATCTTGTCAACATTACAAGATCCCTTCTATTCCTAGTATGTTGAATGCTTTGTCATGAAAGGGAATTGGATTTTTGTGAAATATTTTTTCTCTATTGAGATGATCTTGTGGTTTTTATTTTAATTCTGTCAGTACGATGTATTACATAAATTGATATTTGGATATTAAAATATTGCATTTTTGAGATAAATCCCACCTGGTCATGGTGTATAATTCTTTTTGTATGTTACTTTATTCAGTTTGCAATATTTTGTTGATGATTTTTGTGTCCATGTTCACCAGAAGTATTAGTCATAGTTTAACTTTTCTCATGATGTCTTTGTCTGATTTTGGTATCAAGGTTAATACTGGCCTCATAGAAGAAATTGAGGAATGTTTCTTCCTCTTTTATTTTTTCTTTAGGAGGTACAAGGGATTGAAACCAGGACCTCGTACATAAGAAGCAGGCACCCAGCCACTGTGCTACATCTGCTCCCCAATGAGAGTTGGGGTTTTTTTTTTTTTTTGGTTTGTTTTGGCTTTTTTAGGAGGTACCAGGATTCAAACCCAGGACCTCATACCTGGGAAGCAGGTGCTCAACCACTTGAGCTACATCCCCTCCCCTGTTTTTTTTTTTTTTTGTGTGTGAAGAATTGGTATTATTTTTTCTTTAACTAGAAGAATTCAATGGTAAAGCTGTTTGAGCTCTCCTTTTGGGTCATTTCTTTAATTAAAAATTGTATCTCTTCCCTTGCTTTAGGTCTATTCAGATTGTCTGTTTCTCTTGAATCAGTGTTAGTAGTTCTTTCTAGGAAATTGTCCATTTCATCTAAGTATCTAATTTATTGGCATACAATTGTTCGTAGTATTCTTTTATAATCCTTTCTATTTCTGTAATGTAAGTAATAATGTCCCTCTTTCACTTCTGATTCTACTAATTTGAATCTTCTTTATTTTTTTTCTTGGTCAATCTACTTAAAGTTTTGTCAATTTTGTTAATCTTTCCAAAGAACCAGTTTTTTATTTCATTGATTTTCTCTATAGTTTTTCAATTCTCAATTTCATTAACCTCCACTCCAATCTTTATTTTGTCCTTTTGTTTGTTTTAGGTATAATTTCCTCTTCTTTTTTTCAGAGTCTAAAGTCAAAGGTTAAGTTATTAACTTGAGATCTTTCTATAGGCATTTATAGCTAAAAAATTTACTGTAAGTACTACTTTAGCTACATCCAATAAGTTTTGGTTTGTTGTGTCTTCATTTTCATTTATCTCAAAGTATTTGTAATTGCTCTTTTGACTTCTTCTTTGATATATTGGATAACAGTGTGTTGTTTAATTTCCACATATCTGTGAATTTCCCAAAATCTTTCTGTTATTGATTTCTTTTTTTTTTAATTTCTCTCCCCTTCCTCCCTGCCCCAGTTGTCTGTTCTCTGTGTCTATTTGTTCTTCTTTGTCTGCTTCTGTTGTTGTCAGCGGTACGGGAATCTGTGTTTCTTTCTGTTGCGTCATCTTGTTGTGTCAGATCTCCGTGTGTGCGGCGCCATTCCTGGGCAGGCTGAACTTTCTTTCGCACTGGGTGGCTCTCCTTATGGGGTGCACTCCTTGCACATGGGGCTCCCCTACGCGGGGGACACTCCTGTGTGGTACAGCACTCCTTGTGCGCATCAGCACTGCATGTGGGCCAGCTCCACATGGGTCAAGGAGGCCCAGGGTTTGAACTGTGGACCTTGCATATGGTAGACGGATGCTCTAACCACTGGGCCAAGTCTGCTTCCCATCTATTATTGATTTCTAATTTAATTCCATTGTGCTGGGAGAACATACTTTACACTGTGCCTGTACATTTTTTTAAAAGTTTTTTGAAGTTTGTTTTATGGCATAAAATAAGGTCTGTCCTAGAAAAGGTTCCATGTACACTGAGAAGAATATATATTCTGCTGTTATTGGATGAACTGTTTTATAGATGTCTGCTAAGTCTAGTTGGTTTATAGTTCTGTTCAAATATTCTATTTTCTTTCGATCTTCTGCCTAGTTGTCCTAAGTATAAATCATTTTTATAAAGTTCAGGAACACACAAGCCTATCAATAATTGCATTAAATTTAATGTCCTAAACCAGAGGTTTGCAAAGATTTTCTTAAAGGGCCAGATAATAAATATTTTAGGCTTGCAAGCCATATGGTCTCTATCACAACTACTCAAGTCCACAATTGTAGCAAGAAAGCAGGCATAGACAATATTTAAATAAATGGGTATGATTGTGCTCCAATAAAACTTTATTTACAAAAATAGGCAGTTGCCATCAATTGTCATTTGTTGCTCCCTTGTCTAAATGCACCAATTAAAAACCCCAAATTGCCATATTAGTCAAATATAGAGAAATCAATAGGTAAAAGTAAAAATAAGAAAAAATATATCATGCAAACACTCAACAGAAGAAAGCTTGAATATGTATTTTAATGTCAGACAAAACTGACTACAGAACAAGGAATATTACTGGGGATAAAGATAGACATAATGAAAAAGTGGTCAATTAGACCTGATAATATAACAATCCTAAATTTGTTTGCTTCAAATACATCAAGCCTCAAAACAAACAGCACCAAAGCATCAAAATACATGAGTAAATATTGTTAGAACTGAAAAGAAGGAAAGTCAAATCCACAGTCACAGTTAAAAGATTTCAAGATTCCTCTTTTATTAATCAGTAGAATAAGTGGACAGCCACTCAAAATGATATAGAAGATGTGAACAACACTATCAACCAACTTGATTTAATTTACATTTATAGGGAAGTGGATTTGACTCAACTGATAGAGCATCCATCTACCACATGGGAGGTCCAGGGTTCAAACCCAGGGCCTCCTGACCAGTGTGGTAAGCTGGCCCACGCACAGTGCTTATGCACACAAGGAGTGCCATGCCATGCAGGGGTGTCCCCCATGTAGGGGAGCCTCACACATAAGGACTGCACCCTGTAAGGAGAGCTTCCCTGCACAAAAAAAAGCACAGCCTGCCCAGGAGTGGTGCTGCACCTACAGAGAGCAGATGCAGCAAGATGATGCAACAAAAAGAGACACAGATTCCCAGTGCTGCTGACAAGAAAGCAAGCAGACACAGAAGAACATGCAGTGAATGGACACAGAGAGCAGAAATGGGGAAGGGGGGTAGGGGAGAGAAATAAATAAAATAAAAAATAAATCTTTTTTAAAAATTTACATTTATAGAAAACTATAGCCAACAAGAGCAGAATACACTTTTTTTCAAATGCACATGGAACAGTCATCAAGATAGACCATATTCTGAATCATAAAACTAATCTCAAAAAAACTTTGAAAGTATTGAAATCATGGAAGTATGTCCTCTGACCATAATGGAATTAAACTATAAATCTATATTGCAAAGGTATCTGTATAGTCTCCCAAATATTGGGAAATTAAACAACATGTAAATAACCCATGGATCAAAGAGGAAGTTATAAGGGAAATTATTAGTATTTTGAATTGATAAAAAATGGAAATATAAAAATTTGAGGACACAGTTAAAGCTGTATTAGAGGGAAATTTATGCATTAAACACTTCTATTAGAAAAGGAAGAACAGTCTCAAATAATCTAAACTATCACCTTAATAAACTAGGGGGAAAATCACAGATTAAATCCAGACAGACAGACAGAAAGAAAGAATAAAAATAAGGGCAGAAATCAATAAAGTTTAAAACATAAAACAATACATAAAATCAGTGAAGCCAAAGCCTGGTTCTTTGAGATCAATAAAATGGATATACCTCTAGTCAGACTGATCCAGTAAGAGAAAAGACACAAATTACTAATATGAGGACTGAAAAAAGGTTGGAGGTGTATAACTACAGATCCTATAGAAATTTTAAAAGATAAAGTGGTTGCTGGCAGCCAGCAGAGGAGGGGGAGCCAAGCTGTTAACCTGTGAGGGAAGCGGTGGCAGCAGGAGTGGAGTGAGTCAGCAGCACTAGCAGCAGCATGACTCCAAGGCGGTAGGGTTGGTGCAGTTCCCTGGGCAGAAGCCACACAAGTCCTAGGCACTACTGCAGAACCTGTAAGCAGAAGTGGGTGCAGGGTCCCCAGGGGTGCTGGCGCCTATGGAGCACTACCCCAGGGAGGAGGACAAGCCCGAGGAAGCACCTGTCCTGCAGACGCTCTCCATCTCTAGCCAATCTGTGCAGACTTGCTGCCTCCAGTGTCACCAGAAAGGCAATGGGTGAGAAGAAGGCCCTTCTCAAAATGGACTGGTGTTGCAGGGTGAGAAGCTGCCCCCTGACTTCATGCCAAAGCCTGCCAGAATCTCCTAGGCTAGATGCCTCTATGTGTCTGCCCAAAGAGCATGAAAGAAGATGTAATGCCAACAGGTGGAGGGCATGCAGTGGCAATCTCCTTGTCCCATACATCTTGCAAATCATGGTCTTGTGGGAGTGACATTCCTTTTCATTGTCCTATTCATCATCCTCTTCTTCCTGCCATAGGGACTCAGGGAACTGGGATCTCAGCTCGCTCCTGTGGGCACAATCTCTCAGGCCTCTGGAATTCCCTGCACACCAGTGGGGCCCTGGCAGGCAATTCACTTGGAAGTCCTTCTCCTATACCTGGTCCATCTCAGAGCACCCTAACACTCAGACCTCAATGCCCTCAACCCCCAACAGCTCCCTCCCCCAGCCAGCATCTCTGATCCCATCTCACCCAGGATCCTTTGGCTTACCACCCCACCCACACCTGTTGTCCACAACACAGCATTGTCTTTCCCTGCCCAGGCTTCAGAGAATCTTGCTGCTGCTGCTGCTGCTGCTGCTGCTGCTGCTGCTGCTGCTCCTGCCCCCCACCCCCCGCCACACTCACTCACATACACACACCAGAGCCCCCACCTGCCTTCCACCAGCATGCCTCCACTGTTCTCCAGGTGCAGCCATCCCTATAGTGGTCACTGAAGCAGGCCTCTCCTCCTACCACCAAAGTCTCAGCAATTCCCTAGCACTCACAGCAGGAACCCCAGGTACAGGAGACACACTTTATACACAGTGGCCTGGCATGCCAGCTGCCCCAGCCCTGCAAGACAGATGAAGTACTGGTCATAGAAGAGGATAGCATCTCAGAGCATAGCTCCTGCACATTTTTCTCCACCCACCAAAGAGATGGCGAGGTCTGTGACTGCTGCTACTTTGAGTTCTTTGACCACTATGCAGAAAAGGAGAAGGCCCAATTGGCAGCAGGAGCCCTAAAGCAGGGAAATCACAATATTTCTGGAAGCCAGGAGCCAAAGCCTGCCAGGGAGAGGCTCTTGGAGTGGCCTGCCCAGGAGCTAGATAGGGTCAACAACTTCCTGAGCAGCTGTCTGCAGAAGAAAAAGAACACTGTCAAGGATTCCATCCATGACAGCTTCAGCATTTGTAAGTTCAGCATGGATGGCAATGGCTTTAAGGAGGGGGCTGCTGAGACCAAGCCCCAGAGTCTACCCTGCTCAAACCTCAATGGCTGCTCAGAGCAACAGCCTGATTTAAACCTTTACCTGTCCTCCGTGACTTTGGGTTCCCCCACAGAACCATACATTACAAGCTCCACACAAGCCAGCTTCACCATGGGCAGAAATGAGAGGTCCCCACCCACTGTGCACAGAGGTGGGAGATCCTTGTCCTGGTATCATTCCAGAAAATGGGCTAATGAGGAGGGGCAGCATAATGCCCAACCTGTGCCTGGTGGTCTGGTCAAGACAACCAATCCAGGCAACCCTATCTCTGAGAAGACAAGCCCAAAGGAGGTCCCCAGTTGCAAGCAGGAGCTACCTGAGCCTGTGGCCTCAGGTAGAAAGCTGTGAAAGGGCAAGAGATGGGGCAATGAGGCAAGAAGAGCTGGGCAAGCCCAGCTTCCTGGCTTCTGGACAGCCTAGAGGTGTTCAGTACCAAGGGCCAGACCCCTGACCCCAAACAACCAAGCAAGGCCTCAGAACTCAAGTGGTTGAGCACCTGCTTCCCACATACGAGGTCCCAGGTTCATTCCCAGTGCTTCCTAAAAACAAACAGCAAACAAATCAAAAAACCAACTCAGGGAAGCCAATGTGGCTCAGTACTTGAGCTCTGGCTTCCCACTTATGAGGTCCCAGGTTCAATCTCTGGCCCCAGCACCTCAAAAAAAAAAAAAAGAAGAAAAAGATAATCCAAATAATCCTATACTTACTACATAAATTGAATTCATAGCTTAATTCTTCCAAGAAAGAAAACTTCACTGGCTAATTTTCCCAAACATTTAAAGAGCAAATAATACCAATTTTACACAAACTCTTCCAGAAATATAGAAGAGAAGGGCACACTTCCCAGGTCATTTTATGAAGTCATTATTACCCTGATACCAAAACCAGACAAAGACAATGCAAAAAAGGAAAACTAAAGACCAATATCCCTCATCAACATAGATACAGAAATCCTCAACAAAATATATAGCAAATTGAATTTAGTAATATATTAAAATGACAATATGTAATAACCACGAGGTTTATCATAGGAATGCAAAGTTGTTTCAACACTATAAACTCAATCAATATAATTCACCATATCAACAGATTTAAAGAAGAAAATCATGACCATCTCAGCAGACACAGAATAAGTATTTGACAAGGTTCAACATCCATTCGTACTTTTTTAAAAAAAAAAAAGCTCTCAGGAAACTAGGACTAGAAGGAAAGCTCCTCAGTCTGATTAAAGGCACCTACACACATACAAACACAAACACACAAAAATCCTATACCTAATATCATACTTAATGGCAAAAGACTGCATGATTTACCCAAAAGATCAGAAACAACACAAGGATGTCTACTCTTACCACTTCTGTTCAACATAGTCCTGGAGGTCCTAGCCAGTGCATTAAGGCAAGCAAAAGAAAGGGGGGAGGGGAAGACATATAGCATGGAAAAGAATAAACAAAATTATTTCTGTTTGTAGGTGGCATAGTTGTCTGCTTAGAAAATCAAATCCAAATAACCTACCAAAAAAAAAACAGTCACTGGAACTAATTAGTTAATAAGTTTTAAGATAAAAGATCAGGGAAGTAGATGTGGCTCAGGCAACTGAGCTCCCATCTACCACATGGGCGGTCTGTGATTCGGTTACCAGTGCCTCCTAAAGAAGACAGCTAGGGGAAATGGATGTGACTCAACCAACTGGGCTTCCATCTACCATATAGGAGGTCCAGGGTTCAATGCCCAGGGCCTCCTGGTGAGGGCAAGCTGGCCCACACAGTGAGCTGGCCTACATGAGAATGTCACCCTGCACAGGAGTGCCACCCAGTGCAGGAAAGCCACCCCACACAGGAGTGCCAGCCAAGGCAGAGAACTGGGACAGCAAGATGATGCAACAAGAGACACAGAGGAGAGAAAATAAGAAGACGTAGCAGAACAGGGGGTTGAGGTGGCACAAGAGAGTAATCACCTCTCTCCCACTCCAGAAGGTCCCAAGATCAGTTCCCAGAGCCCCCTAATGAGAACACAAGTAGACACAGAAGAACACATGGCGAATGGACACAAAGAGCAGACAACAGGGCAGACAACGGGGGGAATCGGGAGGAATAAATAAAATAATTTTTTTTAAAAAGACAGCAAACTGGCATGATAGGGAGTCATGGCAGGTTGATACAACAAGATGATTCAACAAGAGATACAAGAAGAAAAACATAATGAGAGACACAACAAAGCAGGAAGCAGAGGTTCCTGGTGCCTCCTAAAGAAAAGGAGCAAGGCAGCAAGCTGGCGTGATGGGCAGGCATGGCAAGCTGATGCCATAAGAGACACAAGAATAAAAAAACAAAATGAGAGACACAACAGGGCAGGGAACAGAGGTGGCTCGAGTGATTAGGAGACTGCTCCCCACATGGGAGGTTCCAGGTTTAGTTCCCGGTGCCTCCAAAGACACAGAACACAGCAAGTGCAAAAAATGAGGGAGTGGGGAGAAATAAATAAATAACAAAAATAGATCTTTAAAAATAAAAAATATAAAAGGCCAATATGCAAAAATTCATTGTATACCTATTTACTAGCAATGAAATTCAGGATCAGGCAAAAACAATCAGTAATGATAAACGTTGTTACCTCTAGTATGGTAGTATTGACTGGAAAGGAACACAAGGTAACCTTCTGGAGTATTGGAAGGGTTCTATATCATGATCTTGATAGTGTTTGCATGGGTTTAAACATGTAAAATTCAATGAGCTGTTTGTTTAACATGAGTGCACTTTATTCAGTTTATCATATGCATGGTGTCCCTCAAAACCTTTTAAACACTTCCATCCACCAAGGGTGCGTGAAAACTATACCACAAAGTAGTACATGCCACTTGATAGGGGATTCTACACATTGTGGATACCCAAGAAATACTGTTGACTGAATAAATGAAACAATTTGGAAACTACTTTTCTTAAAGTAAAACCACGATCAGATTATACAGCATTGCATTTTCTGGTTAGCCCAGCCCTCAGAGTAAGCATGGACCTAGAAAAAATTCACAGGAGTCAAGATATAAATTGGGTTGGAATTAGAATTCTTAGTGACAGCTGCCAGGACTTCTTCAGGCTAATTAGGACCATCATGGCAATAATTTCAGGAAGTGTAGGTAATGCTAGTGAATGCATTACAGGGTACTGAAAGTATTGATGATCTTATAGATTAAAAATATAAAAACATCTGTCACAGAGGCCAACTATCTATTTGTAATTAAGATTTATTTTCCTCAACAAATAAACCTCCCCAGTAGAGGGATTAGTAGAAAAGAGAATAATGAAATGTAATCACAGAGCATGTTGCGTTTTTGCCTCTTTCTTAGGGGACTTCTCAAATGATTCATGTGAGACACTGCTTCTGCTGTATGAGTTTGAAGTTAAAGCCAAAATGAATGATCCATCACTGAACAGCTTCCTGGATTCAGTGTGGGAACGGCCTCATTTAGAAAGTAAAACATTTGAAATAATTGCATGTAAGAACTATATTATGATTTTCTAAAATACTTCTACTTGGTTCTTCTCTTTACTATTCTTACTTCCAATCTTACACTCCTCTGCACCCTCAGAGCACTTTGTTTCTCCCTATCTAATGACATTCTTTTTTGTTTGAAATCTTATATTTATTGCCAATTTATATTGCTACAGTCAAAATGTAGTACAATAATTAATTCCTTTAATCTAGCAAGTAATAGGCTTCAAGAGTTTGATTTGGTTTGGTTTTGTACTATGTTGTTGCTAAATTTCACCTCATTCTTATCACAATTGTTTGACCATTGATGATGATGATATATTACAGAAGACCTTCCTGGGTTTTTTTTTTTCCTCTATTTTTTTAAGATTTATTTTTTATTTATTTCCCTCCCCTTCCCTCCCCCCCATTGTCTGCTCTCTGTATCCCTTCACTATGTGTTCTTCTGTGACTGCTTCTATCCTTGTCAGTGGCACCAGGAATCTGTTTCTTTTTGTTACATCATCTTGCTGTGTCAGCTCTCCGTGTGTGTGGTGCCATTCCTGGGCAGGCTGCACTTTCTTTTGCACTGAATGGCTCTCTTTACTGGGTGCACTCCTTGCGTGTGGGGCTCCCCTATGCGGGGGGCACACCTGCGTGGCAAGGCACTCCTTGTGCAACATCAGTACTGCACGTGGGCCAGCTCCACACAGATCAAGGAGGACCGGGGTTTGAACTGTGGACCTTCCATGTGGTAGACAGACGCCCTATCCATTGGGCCAAGTCCACTTCCCATTCTCTAATTTTTTTTAATGTTACAATCAAAAAATATAAGAGGTCCCTATATACTCCCCACCCCATCAGCCCACTCCTCCCAGATCAACAACCTCTTCCATCATCGTGGCACATTCATTGTATTTTGGAGCACATGGATAATGGTTTACATTGTAGTTTACACTCTCCCCCAGTCCACCCAGTGGGTCATGGCAGGACATGCAATGTCCAGCATCTGTCCCTGCAGTACCACCCAGGACAACTCCAAGTCCTGAAAATGCCCCCACATCATATCTCTTCTTTCCTCTCTCTACCTTCAGCACCTACCATGACTACTTTCTCCACATCAATGCTACAATTTGTCTCATTACTAATCACAATAGTTCCATTGTAGAATATCAGATTTCCACTCTAATCCATACTCTATTCCTCCATCCTATGGACCCTAGGATGGTTATGTCCACTCCACCTCTATATCGAGAGGGGGCTTAGATTCCACATGGATGATGGATGCAATTCTCCTGCTTGCAGTTGTTCTCACTCTAGGCTCCCTCGTGTGGTGATTGACCATCTTTACCTCCCTGTTACCTGGCTGGGGTAAGTCCAATAAACCAGAGGGTAGGAGTTGCAAGTCTGCTGAGGCTCAGGGCCTGGCTGTCACATGGACAGTCCAGAGATTCAGATCTCCTGAGTATACACCAATCCTAGTGCCAACCACAGGTTCAGTAAAAGTGACAAAAGAGGCATATGTAGAAAGGTCAAGACAAGTCCAACTGCATCACACTCAGGAACACAAACTCCAAAGTAGGGCCCACTGACATGGCACTGAACTTGAGAGTAATCTTCCATGACCATAGATCTTGTGGGTCTCTGTAGCCCTCAGGAGAACCAGTACCTGGGGATGTAAATACTTTGGCTGTCTCTAGGACCCTGCTGAAGTATGCATACACATGACACCTCTGATGACCTCCCAAATCTTTTTTGGAGACTCATAGCCATATAAACTAATTTGTCCTTTCCATTTTCCCCTTTTATTCAAGGTCTAAAGGCAGTTTTTAACACCTGATATTACATGTAAGCTGAGATATTCTGCTGGTCTGAGTTGACCCTTTTATTCAAGGTCTTTTTCTAGTTACATCATCAGCTGGTACGATACTAATCCCTCAGTGCCAGGAGGCTCATCCCCGGGAGTCATGTCCCATGCTGGGGGGAAAGGTAATGCATTTACATGCTGAGTTTGGCTTCGAGACTGGCCACATTTGAGCAACATGGAGGCTCTCAGGAAGTAACTCTTAGGCACCCTGCAGCTCTAGGCCTAGGTCATATTTCAGGCACACAGGCTCACAAGCATAGTCATCAGTATCAAGTGCTCATTGTTGGACCATCTGTCTTTATTGGTCTTTGCCATTGCACTTGAGGGATTGTTGCTGTTCCACTGGGGAATGTGCTCCCCTGGCTAGGAACTCAGCACTCCCTCAGTTGTCGTTTTTAACTGAAACCAGTATGAAAATATCCAAACATTTTTATGTACCCTATATACATGCCCTGGAGAACTCCCTCCCAACCATGTGCCCCCCGTCAATAACACCCCACACCATTTTTCCTCCCCTGCCATAGTTGAACCTCTCTGTGATCCAAAACCTCTTAAAAAATGAAGCCTAATATATTACGAAGTTCCATTAATAGTAAAATGGAATATAGTGATGGATTTCAAGGTTAGAAATAGAATTCATACTAATTTAGAAAAATTAAAGTAAAAATAAATTGGGGTATCAAAAAATGAAAAAATGAAAAATCTTTGTTTTTGACATTTTGCCTTTCATCACTGTAATAGGTATTGTATGTATAGTGGCAAGGCAATTTCTTTCATTTCTTCCTCAGTATCTACATCCTTTCTTTTTGTTTTTTTCTAATTATTAAGTTTGTCTTCACAAAAGTTTTAGATCACAATAATTCATACATACAATATAGGGTACTCCCGCATATCCAACATCAATCACTTTGTCCCTTCCCCAGCAATGATCTTTTTACATGTTCATAGTATATTTGCTGCAGCTGATGTACAGATATTGAAAAATAGCTTTCTTTTTTTTAAAGACTTTTTTTTAAATTTCTCTCCCCTTCCCAACCCCCCCCCCCCCAGTTGTCTGTTCTCTGTGTCTATTTGTTGCATGTTTTTCTTTGTCCACTTCTGTTGTTTTCAGTGGTATGGGAATATGTGCTTCTTTTTCTTTCTTCATCTTGTTGTGTCAGCTCTCCATGTGTGCGGCAACATTCCTGAGCAGACTGAACTTGCTTTCGCGCTGGGCGGCTCTCCTTACAGGGCATGCTTCTTGTGCAAGGGGCTCCCCTACACGGGGACACCCCTGTGTGGCACGGCACTCCTTGTGCGCATCAGCACTGTTGTGTGGACCAGCTCCACATGGGTCAAGGAGGCCCGGGGTTTGAACCGTGGGCCTTCCATGTGGTAGACGGACACCCTCACCACTGGACCAAGTCTGCTGCCCTGAAACATAGCTTTCAAACATGGCTCCATTTTGGTTTACACTATGGTTTATATTTTAGATTATACAATCTTCTAAATTTCTTATGGTTTACATTTTAGCCTATAGACTTTTATACATTTTTGGTGTAATTTAACATGTCCTATATCCATCATTGCATGATCTTGTGGAACACTTCCATTGCCCCACATTTACAAGGATTCCATCTACTCAATACCGCTCTCTGCCTTCCCTCAGGGCCCACAGTGACAATCAATCTTCATTACTTGAAGAACCATATTCACAGATACTTGCACCAATGTTGAGGGCTTGACATACTCAACTACCCTAACTCATTTGGAGCCACCAGTTTACTCAACAGACACAATTCCCTCTGAGAATATCAGTACTCCCTAGGATGTGGGTATACCTTCACACTCATTGTATGGGTCTCCACTCAATGATATAACTCCCTCTGACAAAAGGAGCACTCACACACTCCCTAGAAGCTTGCCCTGTATCAGATGCCCCCCCTGAAGCATCTTAAACAAGTAACCTTCCTTATTATATTTTCTAAAGAGTTTTTTCTACATTATAGTTTCTATCACATACCTAACAATCCCCTATGTTCAAATATTCCCCCCACCCTCCCCCCAATTTCTTGGGCAATCTGACCCATCCTCCCATGCCTAGCTGCCCTCAAGCCCACAATGCCCCACCCAAAGGTATCCCTATACCCCCATTTTGTCCCTTCCCTGTACAAATACTTAACGCCAGCTTATCATAGATTTCACCCATGTAGCTGTCAGCTCACAACCTTCATCTCCCCCCAACTTCCTTTAGGCCTATCGTCCAATCACTAGCTCTCTGAGACAGCTTGGTTTACTTATTCAGTATCAGTGAGGTCATGTAGTATTTGTCCTTCAATGCCTGGCTTGCTTCACTCAACATAAGGTTCTCAAGATTCATCCATGATATCACGTGTGCTTGTACTGTATTACTCTTATAGCCGAGTAGTATTCCACTGTATGTATATACCACATTTTATTTGTCCATTCACCTGTTGATGGGCATTTGGGTTGATTCCAACTTTTGGCAATAGTGAATAGTGCTGCTATGAACATTGGTGTGCATACATCGGTTTATGTCCTTGTTTTCAGTTCTACTGGGTATATATTCAGCAGTGGAATTACTGAGTCATATGGCAAATCTATAGCTAGTTTTTTGAGAAACCAACAAACCGTCCTCCAGAATGGCTGGATCCTTCTGCATTCCCACCAGCAGTGGATAAGTGTTCCCATTCCTCCACATCCTCTCCAGCACTTTTAGTCTTCGGTTTTTTGATAGCTGCCAGTCTCATGGGAGTAAGATAGTATCTCATTGTAGTTTTGATTTGCATTTCCCTAACAGCTAGTGATTTTGAGCATTTTTTCATGTGCTTTTTAACCATTTATATTTCTTCTTTAAAGAAGTGTCTGTTTAAATCTCTTGCCCATTTTTTAAATGGGTAGTTTGTCTTTTTATTTTTGAGATATAGGAGTTCTTTATATATACAGGATATTAGTCTCCTATGAGAGATTGGGTTACCAAATATTTAGTCCCATTGGGTAGGTTGTCTTTTCACTTTCTTGACAAACTACTTTGAGGTGCGAAAGGCTTTAATTTTCTGGAAGTCCCATTTATCTATTTGTTCTTTTGCTGCTTGTGTTTTTGATGTGAAGTTCATGAAGCTATTTCCAATTACAAGGTCCTGTAGATGGTTCCCTACATTGCTTTCCAAGGTCTTTATGGTCTTGGCTCTTATATTTAGGTCTTTTATCCATCTCGAGTTGATTTTTGTATAAGGTGTGAGTTGGTAATCCTCTTTCATTCTTTTACATATGGGTATCCAGTTCTCCAAGCACCATTTTTTGAAGAAGCCATTCTCTCCCAGTTGAGTGGGTTTGGTGGCCTTGTCAAATATCATATGACTCTATATGTGAGGATCTATATCAGAACTCTCAATTCGGTTCCATTGGTCAGTGTGTCTATCCTTGTGCCAACACCATGCTGTTTTCCCTAATTTAGCTTTGTAGTATGATTTGAAGTCAGGCAGTGTGATTCCTCCAATTTCATTTTTCTTTTTCAATATGTTTTTGACTATTCAGGACATCTTTCCGTTCCAAATAAACTTCATACATAGTTTTTCTAGTTCATTAAAATATGCTGTGTTGATTTTTATTGGGATTTCATTGAATCTATAGATCAGTTTTTGTAGGATAGACATTTTAATAATATTTAATAATAATTTTAATAATATTTATAATAATATTTAGACATTTTAATAACATTTTAATTATATTTAATAATATAATATTTAATAATATTTAGTCTATCCTTGAACATGGAATATTCTTCCATTGATTTAGGTCTTCTTTGATGTCTTGAACAATGTTGGTTAGTTTTCTGTGTATAAGCTTTTTGCATCTTTAATTAAATTTATTCCTAGGTATTTGATTATTTCATTTACTATTGTAAATAGTATTTGTTTCTTGATTTCCTCCTGAGATTTCTCATTCTTGGTGTACAGAAATGCTACTGATTTTTGTGCATTGATTTTATAACCTGCAACTTTACTGATCTCATTTGTATGTTCTAGAAGCTTTCTTGTAGACTTCTCAGGGTTTTCTATGTATAGGATCCTGTCATCTGCAAACAGTGAAATTTTGACTTCTTCCTTTCCAATTTGGATGCCTTTTATGTCTGGTTCTTGCCTCACTGCTCGAGCAAGAATTTCTAACACAATGTCAAATAGAAGGGTTGACAGTGAGCATCCTTGTCTTGTTCCTGATCTTAGAGGGAAAGATTTTAGGATTTCACCATTGTAAATGATGTTAGCTGTGGATTTTTCATATATACCCTTTATCATGTTGAGAAAGTTTCATTCTATTCTGATCTTTTGGAGTGTTTTCATCAAGAAAGTGTGCCATATTTTGTCAAATGCTTTTTCTGCATCTATAGATATGATCAGGTGATTTTTTCCCTTCAATCTGTTAATATGGCTTATTACATTAATTGATTTTCTTATGTTGAACCATCCTTGCATACCAAGAAGGTCATGGTGTATAATTCATTTAATGTGTTGTTGAATATGATTAGCAAGTATTTTGTTGAGGATTTTCACGTCTAGGTTCATTAGAGAGATTGGTCTATAATTTTCCTTTCTTGTGGTGTCTTTGTTTGGCTTTGGTATTAGGGTAATGTTGGCATCACAGAATGAGTTAGGCAATTTTCCTTCCATTTCTATTTTTTGGAAGAATTTCAGCAAGATTTGTGTTAGTTCTTTCCAGAATGTTTGGTAGAATTCACCTGTGAAATCATCTGGGTCAGGGCTCTTCTTATTTGGAAAGTTTTTAATGACTGATTCTATCTCTTTACTTATGATTGGTTTGTTTAGATCATCAATTTCTTCTTTCATCAATGTAGGCTGCATATGTGTTTCTAGGAATTTGTCCATTTCCTCTGAATTGTCCTTTTTGTTGGAATATAGTTTTTCAAAGTGTCCTGTTTTGTTACTGTTTATTTCTGTGGGGTCAGCGGTGAGATTCCCTTTCTCATTTCTTATTTTGTGTATTTGCATCTTTTCTCTGTTTTTCTGATAGTTTGGCTAAGAGTTTGTCAATTTTATTGATCTTCTCAAAGAACCAGCTCTTGGTTTTGCTTATCTTTTCAACTGCTTTCTTATTTTCTATTTCATTTAGTCCTGCTCTAATTTTTGTTATTTCTTTCTTCTTCCTTTGGGTTTAGGTTGTTGGTTTTTGTGGGGTTTTTTTGTTTTTTTACTAATTCCTCCTAGTGCACAGTTCTTCAATTTTAGTTCTTTCTTCTTTTTTGATATATGAATTTATGGCTATAAATTTCCCTCTCAGTACTGCTTTTGCTGCATCCCATAAGGTTGGATATGTTGTGTTATCATTTTCATTAGTTTCAAGGTGGTAATTGATTTCTTTTGAGATTTCCTCCCTGACCCACTGTTTTTCTAAGAGTGTGTTTTTTCATTTTGTCTTTCTTTATTTTTTAATATTACATTCAAAAAATATGAGGTCCTCATATACACCCCACACCCCTTATCCCACTCCTCCCCCCATAACAACAATCTCCTCCATCATCATGAGACATTCATTGCATTTGGTGAATACATCTCTGAGCACCGCTGCACCTTATGGTCAATGGTCCACATCATAGTCCACACTCTCCCACATTCCACCCAGTGGGCCATGGGAGGATACAATGCCTGGTAACTGTCCCTGCAGCACCACCCAGGACAATTCCAAGTCCTGAAAATGCCCCCACATCCCATCTCTTCCTCCCATTCCCTACCCCTAGTAGCCACCATGGCCACTTTCTCCACACCAATGCAACATTTTCTTCAATTACTAATCACAATAGATCATGAATAGAGTATCAGTAAGTCCACTCTAATCCATACTCTATTCCTCCATCCTGTGGACCTTGGAATAGTTGTGTCCACTCCACATCTATATCATCCACATGGATGCTGGATGCAATCCTCCTGCTTTCAGCTGCTGTAGGCACTCTTGGCTCCCTGGTGTGGTGGTTGACCTTCCTCAACTCCATGTTATCTGAGTGAGATAAGTCCATTAAACCAGAGTGTAGTAGTTGAAGTCTGTTGAGGCTCAGGGCCTTGCTATCACATGGCCAGTCAAGAGATTCAGGTCCCCTGGGTATACATTAATCCCCAGCAACAACTACAGTTCCAGTAAAAGTAACAGGAGAGGCTTGTGAACAAAGATCACATCTGAGTCCAGCTCCATCACACAGAAACACAAACTCCAAAGTAGGGCCAACTGACATGGCACTGTACTCCATCTGCCATGACCATAGAACCTGTGGGTCTCTGTAGCCCTCAGAAGAACCAATACCCAGGGTTCTATCTACTTTATCTGTCTCTGGTACTCTGCTGAGGTGTGCATAAGGGCGACCCCTCTGATAACCTCCCGGCTCCTTCTGGAGACTCATAGCCATATAAACTCATTTGTCCTTTCCATTTCCCCCTTTGGTTCAGGTCAAAAAGCATTTTTAACTCCTGGTATTATATGTAGATTGAGATATTCCTCTGGTCCGAGGTGACCCTTTTATTTAAGGTCATTTTCTAGTTACATCATCAGCTGGTACTTGGTAGTAATCCCTCGGCACCAGGGAGGCTCATCCCCAGGAATCATGTCCCATGCTAGGGGGAAGGCAACACACTTACATACTGAGTCTGGCTTCGAGACTGGCCACATTTGAGCAACACAGAGGCTCTCAGGAGTAACTCTTAGGCACTCTGCAGCTCTAGGCCATGTTCTTATTTCAGGTGCACAGGCTCACAAGCATAGTCATTAGTATCAAGGGCTCATTGTTGGAACGTCCTTCTTTTTTGGTCTTTACTGTTGCACTTGGGGGGTTGTTGCTGTTCCTTTAGGGACTGTGATAGAGCTCCCCTGGCTAGGAACTCAGCCCTCCCTCAGTTGTTGTTTTTAATTGTATCCACTATGAAAATATCCAAACATTTTTATGTACCCTGGATATATGCCCTGTAGAACTCCCTGCCAACCATGTGTCCCCTGTCAATAACATCCCACACCAGTATTCCTCCTCTTCCATTGTTAAACCTATCTGTGAACTTGAAAAGTGAAGCCCAATATATTGCCAGGAAGAGTGTGTTGTTGAACTTCCATTTCTTTTTGCCAAATCTGGGTCTCTGGCCCTTGCAGATTTCCAGCTTCATTCCACTGTGGTCAGAGAAATTATTTTTTATGATTTCGATCTCTCTGAATTCATTGAGACTTTCTCTGTGGCCTAGTATGTGGTCTATCTTGGAGAATGATCCATGTTTGCTTGAGAAGAATGTATATCCTGCTGTATTTTGGTGTAATGTTCTGTACATGTCTGTTAGGTCCAGCTCCTCTAATATATTGTTCAAAGCCTTTGTTTCATTACTGATTCACTTTTGAGATGTTCTGTCCAAAGTTGACAGTGGTGTATTAAAGTCTCCCAGTATAATTTTAGAGGTATCTATTCCCTCATTTAGTTTTTCCATTGTTCACCTCATGTATTTGGAGGCATGCTTGTTAGGAGCATAAATGTTTATGATTGTTCTTTCTTCTTGAAAGACTATCCCTTTCACTAATATGTAGTGTCCATCTTTCCTCACAATTGTTTTGCATTTCAAGTCTATTTTGTTTGATATTAATATTGCTACTCCTGCCCTTTTTTAGTTATTGCTTGCTTGTAAGATTGTTTTCCAGCCATTCAGTTTCAACCTCCTTGAATCCTTGGGTCTAAGATGTGTTTCTTGTAGATGGCATATAAATGGGTCATATTTCCTTATGCAGTCTTCCAGTCTGAGTGTCTTGACAGGTGAGTTTAATCCATTGACCTTCAGTGTTATTACTTTCAAGAAATTACTTATATTAGCCATATTTTCTTTTTTTCTTTTTATTTTTTTAATTTCTATCCCCCCCCCCCAGTTGTCTGTTCTCTGTGTCTATTTGCTGTGTGTTCATCTTTGTTCGCTTCTGTTGGTGTCAGTGGCATGGGAATCTGTGTTTCTTTTTGTTGCGTCATCTTGCTGCATTAGCTCTCCATGTGTGCGGCACCATTCCTGGGCAGGCTGAACTTTTTGGCACTGGGTGGCTCTCCTTATGGGCACACTCCTTGTGCATGGGGCTCCCCTATGCAGGGACACTCCTGCATGGCACAGCACTCCTTGTGCACATCAGCACTGCGTGTGGGCCAGTTCCACATGGGTCAAGGAGATCCGGGGTTTGAACCGCAGATCACCCATGTGGTAGACGAACTCCCTAACCACTGGGTCCAGTCCTCTTCCCTCATATTTTCTTTGGATTTGTGTTTGTCTTATTTTGTTTCAGTTTTTTTTCTTTTTGTCTTTTTAATTGCTCTTACCCTCTCTTCCAACTCTGTCTTTCTGGTTTCTTTCTTTCTTCCTGCAAAACTCCCTTAAGCATTTCTTGAAGGGCAGGCTTCTTATTGGCATTCTCTCTTAGTTTATTTTTATCTGTGAATATTTCGATCTTTGTCATTTTTGATGCTAGCTTAGCAGGATAGAGTATTCTAGGTTGGAAGCTTTTTTCTTTTGTACCTTGACTATGTCATACCATTGCCTTCTTGCCTCCATGGTTTCAGATGAGAAATCTGCACTTAATCTTATGGAGCCTCCCTTGTATGTGATGGTTCTCTTTTCTCTTGCTGCCTTCAGTATTTTCTCTTTGTCTTGCACATTGGATAATTTAACAAGTATACGTCTTGGGGTAGGCCTCTTGGAATTTATACTGTTAGGGGTGCATTGTGCTTCCTAGACATCTACCTCCATCTCCCTCAATAGGTTTGGGAAGTTTTCAACCATTATTTCTTCCAACATCCCTTCTGTTCCCTTTCACTTCTCTTCTCCTTCTGGGATGCCTATAATGCATATGTTTGTGCATTTTGCATTGTCATTCAGGTCTCTGGGTCCCTGCTGGATTTTTTCTATCTTTTTATCAATCAGTTCTACTATCTGTTTGATTTCAGATGTACTGTCTTCCACATCATTAATTCTTTCCTCTGCCTCTTCGAGTCTCCTGTTACTTGCTGTGAGTGTATTTTTGATTTCTTGAATTGTGCTGTTCATCACCATCATATCCGTTATCTTTTTGCATATGATTGTAATTTCTTCTGTATTCTCTGCAAGTGTTTTCTTCATATTCTTAATCTCTTCCTTCACTTCATCAAATTGGTCCATAATACATGTTTTGAAAACTTTAATTACTTGTTTGATGTTTTGTTCCTCTTCCTGGTGTTCAGTTTGTTTATTGGATTGGGTCATGTTTTCCATGTTTTCCTGATGATTGGTTTGGTTTGTAGTTTTTTGTTGCTGTCTAGTCATCATTTTATCTTTATGGGTTTAATCAGTTGCTTAGCTTTTTTGTCTAGTTTGGGGTTTAATTAGTTGTTGCTTTTGCATGCATGTTAAGTCTTCTCTTTGTCACTTTGTTCTTCTTATTCCATTTCCTTGTTGTTGGCTAAGTTCCCTTGATAGAAAAAATTAGGGCCAGAGAAAGCAAAAGGAGTAAGAAAAGGAAAAGTATAATAGTAGTATTGATAGTAAATGTTAACAGAAGAACCATGTGAGATCTAGGAGAATGGATATTAGATTCATGTAAGCTGTGTAGAGTTATAACAGTAAGAAAAGTGGGGTACCTATATTGAGACAGTAAACTGAATATGGGGAGGAATATAGTGTGAATTAAAAGGCTAGTGTGGTCAGGAGAGAGGGAGAGAGAAAAGAAAGGACAGTAGTATAAAGAGTGAATAAAAGAAAACAGAACAAAGGTATTAGAAATAAAATGTCAGAAAATTGGGGGCCAAACAAAGAGAGGTGGGATGTAAGAGAAACAATAAACAATGGAAGATAGAAAGATGTAGAGGAAAAGAGATAGCATTGGTAGCCAAAATCAGTACACACAGAAAAGAGGAAATCGAGGATGAGAAAATACAGCAAATGTGAAGCACTCCCTGCAGCACCTAATATTAAAAAAGTAAAAAAGAAGAGAAAGAAAGGGGGGGGGGAAGGGAAGAAAGGGGGGAAGCAAGCATGAAAAAGAAAAAGGGAAAAGAAAAAAGGGCCGTGGGAGGATAAAGATGAAGGAAAAACAAGAAAACAAACCAATAGAAAAGACCAGACAAAATTTCAAGCAAGGAATCCTCTTTGCAGTTAAATAAACACTTAGGAGTCTGAAATTCCTCCTTTCTCCCTTCCTCACTTCCCTCTCTCCCAGGGCAGCAGGAAAGCTGTGTGAGGGGTCTGGTAAGAGATTCAAGTGGGTCCTTGGTGAATCAGCTCACCACAGAAAACAATGACTCTTAATTTCCAGAGCAAGAGCACCCACACCTCACCAGGAACACCAAATATGTTATTGGAAGCTTGGAAAGCACGTCCTACAGTCCCTCTCCCTTATGTGTGCTACAGGAGAGCTAGTTGATTTTCTGACTCCACCTTCTCCCAGACCAAGTTTCCTATCCCAGGGCATTTAGGTAAATTGGGCTTTCTCAGCAGATTCGCCTCTCCTTTCTTCCCACACTCTCCCCAAGCCAGCTGGTATGCTCCTCCAAGCTCAAAAAATAAGGGGGTGTGGACCAGAAAATTGAACCTGCACTCATTTGGCCCCTCTGCACCTCCCACCAAATCCCTCCCACTCACAGAGTCAGTCCAAACTAGAGGGCTAGGGTAATCTTGAACCTCAGGCTGCGCTGGATTCAGGGAAGGGAAGTCCAGGATATTGCGAACTCAGGGTCTGTGGGTCTGTGGAACGTGAGCTACAGGGGCTTAGGGGACACGGACTTAGGGACCACGCATCTGGGGGACATGGAACTTGGGAACGCCGCTGCACAACCGACAGTTCTCAGGGAACACTGCAGCCACCAACCCTAGTGGGAAGGGTCCCACCTCCCCAGAACTTCCAACCTCTGTGCTTGGAACCCCCAATTCTACCTATAGCAAGCACTACTTCTGTCACAGTCTCTCCAAATCAACGTCCATGTTGTTTCCTTAGGAGTATTTCCTAACAATCAAATTAATTCATTCAATAATAAAAGGCTTACTGTGTGCTAGGCACCACATCAAAAGTTATGAGAATTTTTTAAGGTTTTTGACTGATAGAAAGCAAATTGCAGGCAGATAAATAAATAAATCTTTAAAAAAAGGGGGTAGTGGATGTGGCTCAAGTGAATGGGCTCCCAACTACCGTATGAGAGGTCCAGGGTTTGATTCCCGGGGCCTCCTGGAGACGGCAAGGTGGCCCATGCAGAGTGGTGGCCCACTTGGACTGCTGACCCGAGTGGCACGCTGGCCGCGTGGCACGTATAGGAGTGCTGGATGCAGCAAGATGACACAACAAAAAGAGAACAGAGGAGAGACAAAAAGAGACGCAGCAGACCAGGGAGCTGAGGTGGCACAAGAGATTGAGCACCTCTCTCCCACTCTGGACGGTCCCAGGATGGGTTCCCAATGCCGATGAAAGAGAAGACAAGTAGACATAGAAGAACACACAGTGAATGGACACAGAAAGCAGACAGTGAACGCAAAGCAACGAGGAGGATGGAAATATAATCTTTTACCAAGAAAAAAAGCAAATTGCTTTTCAGACTTTGGTTTGAGTGTCTTCCTCAAGTATACATCCATCAGAATTATGTATTATCTGTTTCTGAGCTTTGCTAATTTGAAGCGGAATTGTTTTTTTTTTTTTTTTAGGAGGTATCGGAGATTGAACCCAGGACTCTGTACATGGGAAGGCAGTACTCATCTGCTGAGCTATGTCTGCTCTGGAATTGTATTTTAATTTGTATTTTTGACTAATGAAAAGTTAAATAACTTTAGCCAATGCAATATGAATTTCTCTACATTTTTTTCTGTTGCCTCTGTTATTCTGAATCCTAGCTACTACTGTCATTTGCTTAAGTTATTAAGCTTGCTTTCCATCTGCTTCCCTTGCTTCCACATTTCTCCTCATTCCATCTACTCTCCACATATCAGCAGAATGACCTTTTGCATGATAAAGTGCGTCCTCTCCCTCTCCTGCTCAGATGGCTCCCCTTGTTGGCTGGAATCGCATCTGCCAGCCAGGTCTTCAGGAGCTGGCTTCCACCTGCCCTTTCAACCTGTCTGCCCCTGTCTCTCGGTTCTCTTGCCAGGCTCTCTCTTGTTCTTCTGCCTGTTCCTTAAACCCTCCCAGTTCTTTTCCTTCTGGCCTTTGAATTTGCTATTGTCTCCACCCAAAGAGCCCTCATCCCAGGTTTTTCCATCCCACCTTCTTTTCGCCTTTCGTGTCTTAGTGCACATGTGACCTCTTTGGAGAGGCCTTCCTGGCTGACCCCTTGATCCAGTGTAGCCTTCCTATTTTCTCCCCACCTCCTCACTTTGTCATTTCTTAGTCTGAGGTCTAAATACTAAAGGCATTGACTCAGTCATATTTGATGCAAATGTGTTTCCCAGTTAACATTGTCTTTCACTGTTTTTTTGATGTTTAAATCTTTCTGCAATAAGAAGTATCGACGTTTTCCGTGTGATTTTCATATAACAGGATAACAGTGGAAGCTAATGGCAACATTTATTTAGGACTTTCTACATGTCAGGGCTTGTTTTAAGTAAGCTAGTGAGTGGTGGATCCTGGATTCTAACTGAGGTCTGTTTTATGGGCTGGATAGTGTAGCCTAAAAAGATAGGTTGAAGTCCTAACATCCAATATTTGTTAATGGGACCTGATTTGGAAATAGAGTCTATGGTAGCTTGAGTTATGTATCCCAGAAAAAATCATGTTTTTAATCTTAATTTTCATTCCTATGTGTGTGAACTCACTGTAAATAGGACTTAAAGATGACATTTTTAGTCAAAGTGTGGCCCAAACTGAACCACGGTACATCTTATTCCAGGAAACAGAGGGACAGCCAAACTCCTGTAAACAGGGGAGCTCCAAAACAGTTAACTAACAAAAGCCCAGGACAAGACAGAGACCCAGTGTTTTAGTTTGCCAAAGGGGTGCTGATGCAAAGTACCAGAAATGGGATGGCTTTTATGAAGGGGATTTCTTTAGGGTGAAAGCTTGGAGTTTCAAGGCCAAATCAAGGCACCATCAGAGATGCTTTCTCACCAAAATTGCTGCTGTTGATCCCAGTGTGTTGTCACATGGTGAAGCAAGATCGCTGTCAATCTCTGCCAGGGTTTTCAGCCTGGGAACATTCCTTTTTTTTTTTTTTGGAATATTCCTTAACTCATTCTGTGATGCCAACATCACTCTCATACCCATGCCAGGTGTAAGATATCATAAGAAAAGAAAAGTACAGACCAATATCACTAATGAATATAGATGCAAGAATCCTCACCAAAATATTAGCAAACCGAATCCAGTAGCATATTAAAAGAATTATAAAACATGATCAAGTGGGATTTATCCCTGGTATGCAAGGTTGGTCTAACATTTGTGTGTGTGTAATACACCACATTAACAGAATGAAAGAAGAAAACTGCATGATCATCTCAAACAGTGCAGAAAAGGCATTTGACAAAATGCAGCACCCTTTCTTGATAAAAAAACACTTAGAATACTAGGAACAGAAGGAAATTTTCTCAACATGATAAAGGACATATATGAAATGGAAAGCCCACAGCTAACATCCTACTTTATGGTGAAAGACTGAAAACTTTCTTTTTTTTTTTTTTAAAGATTTATTTATTTAATCCCCCCCCCTGTTGTTTGTTCTCTGTGTCTATTTGCTGCGTCTTGTTTCTTTGTCCGCTTCTGTTGTTCAGCGGCACGAGAAGTGTGGGCGGCGCCACTTTCGCGCTGGGTGGCTCTCCTTACGGGTGCACTCTTTGTGCGTGGGGCTCCCCTACGCGGGGTCACCCCTACGCAGGGGACACCCCTGCGTGGCATAGCACTCCTTGCGCGCATCAGCACTGTGCATGGGCCAGCTCCACATGGGTCAGGGAGGCCCGGGGTTTGAACCGTGGACCTCCCATGTGGTAGACGGACGCCCTAACCACTGGGCCAAGTCCGTTTCCCATGAAAACTTTCTTGCTAAGATAAGGAACAAGACAAGGATAGCCACTGCCTCACCACTGTTATTCAATATTGTACTGGAAGTTCTTGCCAGAGCAATTAGGCAAGAAAAATAAAAATGACATCCAAATTAGAAATGAAGAAGTAAAACATTCCTTATTTGCAGATGATATGGTCTTATATACAGAAAACCTTAAAAAATTCACCACAAATCTCCTAGAGCTAATAAATGAATTCAGCAAGGTGGCAGGGTACAAGGTCAACACCCCAGAATCATTAATGTTTATATGTAAGTAATGAACAATAGGAAAAGAAACCAAGAAAATGTTCAATTCACAATAGCGCCTAAAATAATAAAATATACAGGAATAAATCTAACCAAGGATGTAAAAGATTTGATCATAGAGAACTATAAAACCTTGCTAAAAGTAAAGAAGAACTAAGTAAATGGAAATTTATTCCATGATTGTAAGATTAAGTATTGTTAATATGTCATTACTACCCAAAGCAATTTATAGATTCAATGCAATCCCAGTCAAAATTCCAACAACCTTTGCAGAAATGGAAAAGCCAGTTACTAAATTTATTTGGAAGGATAAGGGGCCCCACATAGCTAAAGCCATCTTGGAAAAGCAGAATGAAGTTGGATGACTCATACTTCCTAATCTTAAAACTTACTACAAAGTTACAGTAATCAAAACAGTATGTTTTGCCAGGTGCAGTGGATGTGCCACAATGATGGAAGAGTTTGCTGATGTGGGAGGAGTGGCATGGGTGGGGTGGGAGTTATGTGGGGACCTCCTATTTTTTTAATGTAACATTTAAAAGAAAATAAAGGAAAAGAAAAAAGAAAAAAAAACCCAGTATGTTATGGTATTGGCACAGGGACAGGCATATAGGCTAATGGAATATAATTGAGAGCTCAGAAATAAAATCTCATGTTTATGATCAATTGATTTTTGACCAGGTGGCAAAGACTACTGAGAAAAATGGTTTCTTCAACAAATGGTGCCAGGAAAACTTGATTTCCATTTGTTTAAGGAAAAAAAGAAAGGAGAGAAGTGGCTGTGGCTCAATCAGTTGGTCTCCCATTTAACATACGGGAGGCCCTGAGTTCACGTCCCGGGGCCTCCTTGTGAAGGCAGGCTTGCCTACATGCTGTGGGGCGCCGCCAGCCCGGGTGCCGCAGAGCGCTGCCCAGCCCACAAGTGCCACAAGCACCGCGCAGTGTCACCTGGCCTGCAAGTGCCGCAGTGCCAACTCAGCAAAGGTGATGCGACAAAAAGGGAGACAAGCAAAAATGCAGAAGAGTGCACAGCAAACCAACAGAGAAAGCAGACAGCAAGCAAGCCGCAAGGGAGGGGAGGGGAAATAATTTAAAAAATACAGACACAGGAGAACGCACAGCAAATGGACACAGAGAGCAGACAAAAAAAAAAAAAAGAAAAGGAGCCTATCTCATACTGTATTAGCCAAAGGGGTGCTGATGCAAAATACCAGAAATTGGTTGGTTTCTATTAAGGGTATTTATTTAGAGTAGGAGCTGACAGGTACCAGGCCATAAAGTGTAAGTTACTTCCCTCACCAAAGTCTATTTGGAGCAAGATGGCTGCCGACGTCTGCAGGGTTCAGGCTTCCCGGGCTCCTACGTTCCTGGGCTTGCTCTTCTCTGGGTTCAAGTTTCCTTTAGGGACTTGCTTCTCTATCTTCTGTGTGCTGACTTCCGGGGCTCCAGCTTAAGTCTTTGGCATCAAACTCTAACATCAGAAACCCTCAACTCTGTCCTTCGCCATGCCTTTTATCTGTGAGTCCCCACCCACCCTTATCATAACTCAGTCATGCCCAGGTACAGATCAGATTACAAGCATAATTCAATATCTGTTTTTGGAATTCGTAACCATATCAAACTGCTACATGTACCATATACAAAAATTAACTCAAAATGCATCAAAGACCCTAATATAAGAACTGTCACAGACTCCTTGAAGAAAACATAGAGAAGCAACTTTAGGACCCGTTTTAGGCAATGTTTTCTTAGACTCTACACACAAAGCATGAGGAACCAAAGAACAAATAGATAAATGGTAACCACATAAACATTTTTTTTCCCAAAGGACTTTATCATGAAAGTATAAAGACATCCTATACAATAGAAGAAAATATTTGGAAACCACATATCCAATAAAGAATTAATATCTAGTATATATAAAGAAATCCTTCAACTTATCACCAATAAGACAGACAATCTATTTAAAATACAGGCAAAGGATGTGAACAGACATCTCCAAAGAAGATAAACAAATCATCAGAAAGCACATGAAAAGATGTTCAGCATCATTAGGTATCAGGGAAATGCAAATCATAACCATAATGAGATACCATTTCATACCCATTAGAATGACTGCTATTAAAGGATGGAAAATAAGTGTTGGAGAGGATGCAGAGAAATAAGAAGTCTCATTCATTGCTGGTGGCAATGTAAAATGGTGCAGCTGCTATGGAAGACAGTTTGGCCATACCTCACAAAGCTAAGTATATAATTACCATATGACCTGGCAATCCACTGCAAGGTATATACCCAATAGAATTGAAAGCAGAGGCTAGAACAGATATATATGCACACTGATGTTTATAGCAGCAGTTTTCACAATGCCAAAAGGTGGAAGCAACCCAAGTGCCTGTCATCCAATGAATGGATAAAGAAAATTTGTTATATACACACAATAGAATATTATTCAGCTGTAAAAAGGAATAAATTCCTGATGCTCCTGATGCATGTGATGATACGGATGAAGCTTGAAGATAAATTGAGTGGAATAAACGAGACATACAAAACAAATATCATGATCTCACTGATTTCAAATAATTAGAATAGGCAAATCATAGAGCCAGAATCTAGAATATAAGTTACCAGGGGATGTGGTAGGGATAAGGAATGAGAAGTCTTAAAATGTACAGCGTTGCTAATTGGAATGATAGAAATATTTTGGTAATGGATGGTGGTGATTTTAGCACAATGTGGTAAACACAGTTAACAGCATTTATATGGATATTACTAAAAGGAAATTTTAGATTTTATATGTGGTAGTAGAATAAAATTTTTAAAAATATTCATTGTGGGGCATGAAGGAGGGAAACCATAGCGAAGTACCACTTCATACCCACTACGATGGCTTTTATTAAGAAAATGGAAAATACCAAGAGTTGGAGAGGGTGCGAGGAAATTGGAACTCTAGCGCATTGTTGGTGGAAATATAGATGGTGTGGCCACTGTGGGAGGCAATATGGTAATTCCTCAAAAAGTTAAATACAGAATTATAATGTAACCTGACAATTCCACTGTGTGTGTATACCCAAAGAAAGTGAAGACAGGGTTTCAGACACTTGTACTCCAATGTTTATATCGGGATTATTCAGAATAGCCAAAAGATAGAAACAACCCATGTGTCTATCAAACAATGGATGGATAAACAAAATGTGGTACATATACACAATGAAGTATTATTTTTGAGGCATGCTGAAAACATTATGTTGAGTGAAATAGCCAAAGATCCATAAACTCAAATATTGCATGATTTTACTCATAACAGATGTCTAGAAAGAGTACGTTTGCAGAGACAAAAGACATTAGTGGTTACCAGGGAATGGGGGAGTGGGGTGAGAGGAAGGGAGTGTGCCTGTTTGGTGGATATGGAGTAGATTTTTTGTCTCCAATGACAAACTTTTTATTAACTGCCAATGTGCCAGGCATAATTATCTTATTGCTTTAATTTGCATTGTGAGAAATCTTAGTGGTGCTGAGCATTATTTTCTTAAGCTGGGGAGGCTTAGCTGTAATTAGAATACTGTATTTTAAAGGAATGTGAAATATGCTTTCCCAAGTGCTTATGCTACCAATTCGGGTTGGAATATTATGAGTTCAGTTGTGTCTCCCAAAAAAATATGTGTCCTTATTTGGAATAGGGTTGTTGCAGATGGAATTAAGTTCCAGATATAGGTAAGATGAGGTCATGCTGGAGTAGGGTGGGCCCTTCATCCAATATGACTGGTGTCCTTATCAGAAGAGGAGACACAGAGTCAGACAGTGAGGCTGCCATGAGAAGATGGAGACACGCGAAGGAAGGGCAGCCATGAGAAGATGGAGACACAAAGGGAGGGTGGCCATGAGAAGATGCAGACATGAAGGGAAGGTGCCATGAGAAGATGGAGACACAAAGGAAGGGTGCCATGAGAAGATGGAAACACAAAGGGAGGGCGGCCATGAGAAGATGGAGACAAAGGGAAGGTGCCATGAGAAGATGGAGACACAAAGGGACGGTGCCATGAGAAGACGGTGGCACTGAAATGAGTGATGCTGCCACAAGCCAAGGGCAGCCTGGGGCCACTAGAAGTGGGAGGAGGCCAGGAATGAATCTTCCCTAGAGCTTTCTGAGGGAGCTTGGCCTTGCACACACCTTGGTTTCAGGCTTCCAGCCTCCAGAGCTGGGGGAGGGTAATTGTGCTGCTTTAAGCCACCTAGCCGGTGGTGCTTTGTTACAGCAGCCCTGGGAGACTTAGACACGAGTTACCTTAAGTTGTCTCAGTTTGCTTTGACTTTCTGTCTGACTTCATTATACTAGACACTTATGTGGGTCTAAAATCAAAGCTACCAAAAATGGTTATATTTGGCTGACTCGTTTCCATTCCTGTCCCCTCACCTGCTGCTCCTTCCTTCCCTTAGGCCACTTCATTTTATTAGTTAGGCTTTCTGTCCTTGGTTTCTAATTATTTTCCCTCTACCTTCTTGGTACTACCACTGAGAGGTACTAGAGGTAGCACATAGCACACTATAATACTATGAGCACTTTTCTGGGCCTTGCTTTTTTTTTTCCCTCTTAATTATGGTGGTTATTCCATAGCAAAATCTCTCTCTCTTTTATTTAAAATTAAAAAAAAAAATCAATGTTACGTTACTCATTTAACATAGGACAGCAACTTCAATAACAATAAATCTGCTTTAGTCAGCAGTTACACTCCCGCTTTATTTTTGTCCCTCCATCTCGAGGGATTTGGGATGATGTCAGCTCTGATGACTTCAGGCTGAGCAGGGACTTAGATATTGTGGGATAGAAGAATGGAATTGTTCAGCTTGCAGTTGAAAATTCTCCTTCCTTTTGGACTGGGGCTGGTTCATCGTCATCATTTTGTTAGTTGTCCAGGACAAACCTTAAAAACTGGAGAGTAGGAGTTGGTCATATATCTGCTGGGTTTCAGGGCTCCACTGGCATAGGAACAATCTGAGGGCTTTAAGTCTCTGAGAAATCTACATAGTATATTTATATATTTATTTATTAAAGATTTATTTATTTATTTCTCTCCCCTTTGCCCCCACCCCCCTGCCCCGGTTGTCTGTTCTCTGTGTCCATTTGCTGTGTCTTTCTTCTTTGTCCGCCTCTGTTGTCAGCGGCACGGGAATCTGTGTTTCTTTTTGTTGTGTCATCTTGTTGTGTCAGTTCTCTGTGTGTGCGGCACCATTCCTGGGCAGGCTGCACTTCTTTTCGCACTGGGCGGCTCTCCTTACGGGGCGCACTCCTTGTGAGTGGGGCTCCCCTACGCAGGGGATACCCCTACGTGGCACAGCACTCCTTGCGCGCATCAGCGCTGTGCATGGGCCAGCTCCACACGGGTCAAGGAGGCCCGGGGTTTGAACCACGGACCTCCCATGTGGTAGACGGACGCCCTAACCACTGGGCCAAGTCCCCTTCCCTACTTAGTATATTTAAAAGTAAATTTAAAATTATAGGTTCAAATAATGGAAGAATCATGATTAGGATATTTATACCTAAGTATAACTGTTATTATATTGGGGAAAAGGCTTTTCATATATTCCCAGATAGAGCCTGCTGATTTCATGTACTCGTGTGGCTTGTCTTTGGTGTCTGGACACCTCAGGAGCACTTTTGTTTGAGGCTTTGTTTTTGTGGCAGTGAAATCTGGCTGAGATCTGCATAAACGTAACATCTGGAATGATCTCTCTCAGTCACATAAACTCTGTTTTATTTAATATTTCCCCCTTTTGATAAAGTTCTTTCTTCAAGTGCATCACTGATTAATGGCTGGTAATGATCCTTTGGTGCCAGGGAGGTTCATCCCTGGAAGCCGTGTCTCCTCTTGAGGGAAGGAAGTGAGTTTATTTGCAGTGTTTGGCCTAGAGTGAGGCCACATTTGAGTAACAAGTAGGTTTTCAGGAGGCAACTCTTAGAAATTAATTATACTTAGGCTTAGTTTAATTATTACAGGAATAAAGTTCATAAGTGCAATTGTTAAGCTTGAAGTGTGGCTTATTAGCTTTTTTTCCTTTATTAGGCAAGGTTTATAGATTCCAGAGCCTCTGGCTATCTTCCTTGCGTAAGTTCTCCAGGAGGGAAGTTTAATATTTTGTTAACTACTGTACAGGCCTCTATCTATCCAGAAAGCATATCTGTAGTAACAGGGCTACATTTATATCCCATTAGAAATATGTAACTATATAACGTTCAAGCTATTTAAAAGGCCCTGTCTGTCTAGAGCATGTAAAACAGTATAACTTATAAGACAGTTTGGTGGTTTCCATGGCATATAACATTCTTTTAATAATAAACATTCCCACCCCCCACCCCCACAGTGTTGACACTCCGCATTGGTGTGGTACCTCTGTTACATTTGATGTAAGAATGTTTAACTGTTACCATGAACTATGGTCCATATTTTCTTCAGGTGCATTTTATATTTATATTATTAACCGTAATCCTTGCCCACCACAGGGTTCACTGTATTATGCAACCACATGTTTTAGCCTCTAGCTTTCTTTCTAGCAACATATGCGACTCAAAGCCTCCCCTTCAGCCACACTCACATGCGTAACTCAGTGCTGACACTCACATCACACTACCATCACCTCTGTCTACCCCCAAACTACTATAATCAGCCTAATTATAAATTGTGCACAGATTAAGCATCAGCTCCCCATTCTCTAGCCCCCTCCGTCTCCTGGTCGCCTGTCTTCCGGATTCTACCCCTCTGAGTTTGCTTATAATAGTTCATATTAGTGAAATCATACAATGTTTGCCCTTCTGTGTCCGGCCTGTCTCACTCAACATAAGGTCGTTGAGGTCCATCGATGTTGCATGTGTACTGTTGTCATTCCTTCTTAGAGTTGAATAATATTCCATTGGGTGTATAAGCCACATTTTGTTTATCCAGTCACCTGTTGATAGGCATTTGGGCGGCTTCTATCTTTGAGCCATTGCGGGTGGTGCTGCTGGGAACACTGGCGTGCATACATCTCGTGTCCCTGCTTTTAGATCGGGGCATACACCTAGAGGCAGGATTGCCAGCTCCAGTGGCCACTCTGTGTTTAGCTTCCTGAGGAGCTGCCCCCCTGGCTGCACCATTCTACCCCCCACCAGCAGCAAATGAGTGTGCCTTGTTTCTCCACGTCCTCTCCAACGCTTGTAGTTTTCTGATTTTATTTTTTAGAGGTAGCTAGTGTAGTAGGTATAACATGATAACGCACTGTGATTTTGATTTGCATTTCCCTGATTGCTAGTGATGTTGAGCATCTTTTCATGTGCTTTTGGCCATATGTATTGATACCATGTTTTTAAGTAAACTTTATAAGATTATATAACAACATCGAACGAGTTAAACGTGGTTTAAGGTGGTTTGCTAGGAAAGCTCTAACTAGATGAGTATTTCCCACCTAGTCAATATCTGAGATAATCTTAAAAACAAATAGGCCTGCCCTACAAAATAATTTGTAAAAGTCTTCGAATGTGTTGTTTTAAATTTTAGCCACGTAATTTCTGACCATATTTAGCAACCATTACTCAGCCTTACTGTTTCCTGTTAAAAAGCTAATCCTCTCATTTGCCACTTGTTATTCATGTTCTGAATCTCTTGTCTTTATTCCTCAATAGTTTATATGCCATCTCAGGGCTCTGCATTTTGTGTTTGCATGTTGTAATTAGATGTGTTGTAAATAGGTGTGTTACAACTAACCTTGCAAATACATTGTGATGAACTCTTCCATGAGGATGTGAATGTCATTGAAGAATATTTTTGGAAAATCGGCTGTAAGGAGTTGGAGTTGGAACTACTTAAGGTTTTTATATTTGTCTTTAGGTTTGTAAACTTTTCCTCTGCATGCCTATTTTCCCATGGTTCCTCTTGTATGACTTGTTGGCAGATTTAAAGAGAAGCAAGGTGAAAGTGTTGTCCATTTAAAATAATCTTTTGTTCTTTATGGAAGTTAGCCTCTTTTATCTGTGGAAGTTACCAGATTGTTTTCCTAACTTGAAATAAGAAGAGGAAATACGTAGGAGAATTTTGTGTTTTCAGTAGAAGAGAATCCTAACTTCCCTTTGGATGATACAATTACCTGTCTTATGTAACAAATAATGGGTGCTTACTTCACTGCGGAATATTTATCACTATATTCTACAGATCAGATTACTTCTCCAGTGCTAATGAATGGATAAACAATTTAATGTGTTTGAGGACCTGTTGATTGTTAGGGGGCCTCAATAATTAGTACTTTCTTCCAGTTCTGAACAAATTGAGAAAGGAAAGAGAAGGCAAACAAGAAATCACAATCTGTCATTTTCATTATTGAAAAGGTGAGGTCGAGGATGTGGCTTGGTGAAGGCCAGGTGGGCCAGCGGGTAGTAGCCCAGAGCCTTCGGCAGCCGGGCCCAGGGGCGCTGGTCCTGAGAAGGAAGCGGAGTGGGCCAGGAATGCCTGGTTTGTTTTTCCACATTACCCATTAGGCTAGTCACTCCTCCTTCCGTGGGAGAGCAAGCAAAGCATTCTGGGGGGTGGGGGTGGGCAGGAGAGGATGAATGGAGACCACTCACTGGCTCAAGCACCAGGACTGGGAGAGAAGCATTCTTAGTCACACCGTCACCCTCTTCACCTGTGTGTGGTCGCATGTACACACACCCGCATGAACACAACGCATTTTACATTTCCTTTGCCAAATGCTTTTAGGAATCCTACAGGTGTTACAGTTTTTCTATTTTGTAAATTCGGTTATGGTTTAGGTTTTTGATACTTAGTGTGCTGTGACAGTTGTTTCATAGTATCAGGTGATTTGAGAAATGGTTGTTTCCATGGTTTTAGGTCACTATGTTTGTTATTTGGCACCTTGAAATAGGAACAATAAACAGTATTTCACGGGGTAGTTTCAGGCAGAGGCCGTACAGGCTCCTCTTTTAAAAAGCCCTTCTGGGGCGAGAGGTCTAGGTTGAATCTCTGCGTTGTCACTGCCTAGCTATGTGGCCTTGGGCAGAAACTCAACTTTTTGTGTCTCAGTTTCCTCTTTTTAAAATGGGAACAATAGTACCTTCCTCAAAGGGGAGTTGCGAAGGTTATAAATTAATAAAAATAAAACATTTAAATAGTGCTGGTGCATAAATAAACACTACCGAGGGTTTACATGATACTTTTTCCATTTTTATTCTTCATCTGTCCATGAACATTAAAATTAATGATAGCTTTCTTTTTTATTTAGAATATTTTGAATATTTTCCCTTGCCACTAAATATATTTGTAAACTTGGTTTTTAAAGGTCGTGTGGTATTCCGTTTTATGTGCCACCACATCTGTTCAAACTAATCACCTATTTTTGGATATTTAGATTGTTTATAACTTTTCACTATTGTCAGTAAAATAGGGTAATTTATCTTAGATACAGATTTTTCACTGCATCTTTAATTATCACCTTATGCATTAGTTTCCTACAGCTGCTCTAACAAAGGACCACAAACTTAGTGACGGAAAAACTACAGATTTATTATCTTGCAGTTCTGGAGCGCAGAGGCCCTGCTTTCCGTGGCTCATGGTCCCTTCCTCCATCTTTGAAGCCGGCAGCGTGCATCTTTCAGTCTCTTCTTCCGTCATCGTGTCTTCACTGACGGACCCTGCTCCCTCCCTTTTGTGATTCCTTCGGGGCCCCTGGGTAATCTGGGGTAATCTCTTTGCTTTTGTCACATCTGCGGAGTTCCTTGGCCCTGGCTCCTGGGGGTGGCCTCTGGGTCCCTGGGGTTTCCAGTGGCAGGAGGGCCTCTTCTTGGAGCACACCTGGTGGTTTACCGAGGCGGCCTCCGTATGGGCAGGCTCACAGGCGGTCCTAGAGGGCAGGGGTGGCCACACCAGAGAAGCCAGCTTGTGATTAGGGGTGGGGCTTCCTCCGTGCCCCTGGGGAGAGGGAGTGGCTGCAGGTTGAGGTCAGCCACGCGGTCCTTGATTCCACCAGTCCTGGGCACAGTGTGAGGCCCTGGACGCTCGGCCCTCAGAGAGCTTCCAGGATTGAAGAACACAATCAGGGCTGGATTTGTAGCCTTAATGAAAACGACAACGTGGCTAATACCTGTGGAGTACTGTACACTCTAGTGGAAAAAGGTTTGCAGAGAACGACAGTCATGAGAAGACTCAGGAGAGGAAAATGTTCTAGGAATCAAGCAATTGAAGTGCATTTTCCTCTGCGATCTTATGAATAACCTATATTGTCTGGCCTCATGCAAAACTCTAAAACTTAATTCTTCCTTCAGAGCTCCCTGTAGCGGAAGTTATATTCACAGCATTTTTCAGGATAGGGTTCAAAACTTTTATAAGGTCAATAATGATGGAACATTTTTCAACCTTAAGTATAAACTAAAGCAAAGAGAGGCTCCAAATGGCAGAACAAATTTAGAGAGGATTTTTTTAGTTTAATCTTGGGGATCTTGGTGAGTGATAACATTATATTTTTTGGAATGTCTTTTTGTTTTGCATTCACAGTTAACTTAATTCAGATAAATAATGCTTATATGTTTGTCATTTCGTCCTTGACTTTCCCATATGTCAGAAATTGTCACCTTTTAAATTATGAGAAAGGATCACCGAAGAACGCTTCACACGTTTTATGGTGATAAACCATTCATAAACACATATTCACTCGATGCAAATTTACATAAAACAAACTCAGTCTTTGCTGTTCAGACCTCTGATTGGCTGGATCACACGTGTTTGTCCTGGTCATTTCCTGACTGTGGAAATGTGGCTGTCAACATGGTGGCGTCCTTAAGAGGAAGGTCTGAAGCTTCATGGGGAAAATGGAGACAGGCTTATAGCCTTCATTCTTTAAGAGTACACACGGGTAATTCAGTGCATTTCATTTTTAGCCACATGTTAATTAATTGTACATCTCTAAAAGACAACTACAACGTGTTTATTTTCTTGATTTTTCTTCTTTTGACTCTGTTGAGTTTGTAGGATAAAATAATGCAGTGAGTCACAACTGTTTGCTCTGTGTGTGTGCATGTGAATGTGTGTCAGTGTGTGAGCCTGTGTTCACATTTGCCTTGAATATGTTGAGAATGTAGCCAAACCTTTCTTGTCTAGCCTTGATACTTTCTTTTTATATTCCTCAGGGTCATATCCAAGAGAAGTATTGAATTATTTTGTTCCCAGATAAAAACAGTATTTTGTTTGTTTGCTTTTTAGCAATTACTAAAGTAGTATATTCTCAGTGTAAAAAAACAAACAAACAAAGAAGTTTGAAGGAAGAAATAAGAATTTCCCCTAAATTCTACCACTAAGAGATAACCTCTGTTATTTTGGTTTTTTTCCTGTGTATACATATACATTCACATATACATTTAAAAACTTGGATCATTATTCAGTAGGGTATTTTTTTTTTTTTAAGATTTATTTATTTATTTATTTAATTCCCCCCCTCCCTCCCCTGGTTGTCTGTTCTCTGTGTCTATTTGCTGCGTCTTGTTTCTTTGTCCGCTTTTGTTGTCGTCAGCGGCACGGGAAGTGTGGGCGGCGCCATTTCTGGGCAGGCTGCTCTTTCTTTTCACGCTGGGCGGGTTTCCTCACGGGCGCACTCCTTTCATGTGGGGCTCCCCTACGTGGGGGACACCCCCGCGTGGCGCGGCACTCCTTGCGCGCATCAGCACTGCGCATGGCCAGCTCCACACGGGTCAAGGAGGCCGGGGTTTGAACCGCGGACCTCCCATATGGTGGACGGACGCCCTAACCACTGGGCCAAAGTCCGTTTCCCAGTAGGGTATTTTTTAACTTGCTTTCTGTATTCAATCCAATATAGTTATCATTTCGTGTCAGTAAGTACATATTATTATCATTAGAACATGTCTGTTCTCATGCATATATGTAGTACTGCATTTATATCTTTATGTATTTGTCCAAACATTTCCTTCGCATGGATTTCCAGAAGTGGCCTAGCCGAGGGAATGCCAGAAGGGCTCCCTCAGTTTGTGCCACGGCTAGCATGAGGAAGGCACATTTCTCATGTACTTCTTGGCCTTGAAGAATGTGCGACTTATTACGTCTTAGCCAGTCTGGTAGATAAAGTTGACTAAGGTGGGATTTACTCATTATTGGTGACATCACAGGACCATAAGAACATCCTTTGATGTGATTATTGATTATTTAAAATTTCCTTTTGAAGTGCTTGTAGTTGACAGTTCAGTTTTAACTGTGTTTATTTTCAGGACTTGAATTTTGTGAAAACTGTTTAAGACCACATAACTGGAAGTATTATGTGCTCCTAAAAGACATTGGAGATACAGTCTACAAGAAGCCCCTAACCTCTTTGTTGTTTTTAGTATCCACATGTAGGAATAGGTGGTTGGGTATCCCCATAAGGAAGTCCTTGCTCTCTAAGTTGGGGGGTCCTGCCCTTCTTTCTTCAGTTAGGGCACTGGGGGAGTGATCACCAAGAGAAAGGCTTCTGTTTTACAGATGTTTAGTTAGTTCTTGGTGTTGAGGAATAGGTCATTCAAGGGGCTTTTGCCTTGTGTGGTCCTGCTTGCCCTGTTGGGGTTTGGGATGCAATTCCTCATAGGAGCTTGTGTATTTTAGTGTTACGTTCTCATGAATGCCTCTTGGAACCGTTATTTGCCAGTGAAAGAAAACTCAGCCCAAACCGGTTCACATAGAAGTTGTGAATAGTGACTCACGCAATGACCCGGTCCACGAGTAGGTCTGGTTTGGGTGTAGCTTGAAGAAGGTGCTCAAATCATGTCAACCAGAACCAGTTTTTTCTGTATGTGTCTCAGCTTTGTTTCTTCTAGACTGAGTACATTTTTACATGCACACCCCTCTGGCTTCAGGACTGGTCTACGGGGTTAAACCCAGCAAGGCAGACACAGTGACCCTGGTGGCCGGGGGACGTCAGCCCCCAGCCCCCACGCCCTCTGCTGCCTCTGCCTGGGGTCTCTGGAGTGGCAAGTCTGTCCTTAGAGCCTGGCTGGGGGGCTGGCAGGCACGACCTGGGGCAGCAGAGGGCGTCCAGGTCTTCTGACCTTGCAAGGGCACCAGGGGTGAGAAACTGCTCTGTATGGGACTCTCTAAACTGCATGGTTTTGCCCGAGAGAAAATGGACATGTGTGCCTGACCTGTGTGCGGTGAAAGAGAAGGCCATTGGTGCAGCAGCAGCTCTGGACGGGACTGGACGGCTCCTGGGTCCAGCACATGCTCCAGAGTTGGGATTCATCAGTGGACAGTGGCACCCATCAGAAGGCTTTCAGTGATGTAATGCTTGGGTTGGAACCTCGAAAGAGCCCAGGGGGCCCAGGAGGCATCTTTCACTCCGGGGAGTTCAGAAGAAAGAGCTTTTGATGCTGTCATTAAAAATAAACTTTATCTATTTTTAATTGTGGTAAAATGTACATAACGTAAAAATCATTTTAACCATTTTAAGTGAACAAGTCCTCAGCCAACAATACTAGGTAACTTTCACCGCTATTTCTAGACTGTTTTCATCATCCCAAACCAAAACTCAATGATCATTTTGCAAAATTCCCTATTCCCTTCTCTTGCTACCCCTGGTAACTATTCTGCTTTCTGTCTCTTTGAATTTGCTGGTTCTAAGTATTTCATATAAGAGAAATAATAGAATATTTGTCCTTTGGTGTCTGGCTTATTTCAGTCAATATAATATCTTCAAGGTTCATCCACCTTGAGTGCAGGTACCAGCACTTCATTTATTTTTACAGGAGAAAAATACTCTATTATATGTATATAACACGTTTTGTTTATTCATGCATTTGTTGATGGACAATGGGGTTGCTTCCAGCTTTTGGCAATTATTAATAATGCTGTGTCGAATTTTGTGCAAATGTCTGTTCAAGTCCCGTTTTCAATTGTTTGGGGTATATTCCTAGGAGTAGAAATGCCAGGTCAAATGGAAATTCTGTGTTTAATTTTCTGTTTTTCCATAGTGCCTGCACCATTTTACATTCCTGTGAACAATGTACAAGGTACAAGAGTTCCTGTTTCTCTGCATCCTCACCAATAGTTCTTATTTTCAGTTTCCTTAAATAATAGCCATCCTGGTGGGCGTGAAGTAGTGTCTCAGGGTAGTTTTAAGTATTTATTTAATGGCTTATGGTGTTGGGCATCTTTTCATATACTTACTGACTATTGGAATGTCTGCTTTGGAGAACTGTCTATTCAAACCCTTGGACCATTTTTTAATTGGGTTGTCTTTTTGTTGTTGAGTTGTAAGAGTTCTTTATATGTTCTGGATATTAAACCTTTATCATATATATGGTTTCCAATACTTTCTTCCATCCTTCAGGGTGTCTTTTTGCTTTCTTGCTACTGTTGTTTGATGCATAAAAGTTTTTAATTTTGATGCAGCCCCATTTATTCTTTAATTGTTGTGCTTTTGGTGTAAATTATAAAAATCTATTACCTATTAACAAGGTCCTGAAGATATGTCCCTATGTTTCCCTGTAAGATTAGTATAATTACATTGGCAAAGAAAAGGAAGAGGACACAAATAACTAAAATCAAGAATGAAAGGAGGGGCATTTCTACTGACCCTACAGAAATAAAAAGGATTATAAGAGGGTACTTATGAACAATTATATGCCAACAAATTAGTAAACCCAGATGAAATGGACAGATTCTTAGAAACATGTTAATTACCTAATCTGATGATGTAAGAAGAAATACTCTCAACAGACCTATAACAAGTGAAGAGATTGAATCAGCAATCAAAAATCTTCCAAAAAACAGAAGAGGAATTATTGCTTCCTAATTCAGTCTGTGAGGCCAGCATTACCCTGACACCAAAGCCAAATAAAGATAACATAAGAAAAGAAAATTTCAGACAATATCCCTTATGAATATAGTGGGGGAAAAATGGCAAACCAAATCTGACAGTATAGTAAAAGCATTATACACTATGACCAGGTGAGTCATTCTAGGAATACAAGAGTGGTTCAACATAATAAAATCAGTCAGTATAGTACACCACATTAATAGAATGAAGAAAAACACATGATCATCTTAATTGATGCAGAAAAAGGAATTTGAAAAGTCCAATATCCTTTCATGATAAAAACAGTGAGAAAACTTGGAATAGAAGGGAACTTTCTCAATATGATAAGTGGGATTAATGAAAAACCCACACAAAATATCATACTCAATGGTCAGTAACTAAGCTTTCCCCTTAAGATCAGGAAGAAGACAAGGATGCCTGCTGTCACCACTGTTAATCAACATTGTACCAGAAGTTCTATCCAGAGCAATCAGGCAAGAGAAAGAGAACTTCCTTTCCAGGTTAGAAAGGAAGAAGTAAAATTATCCTTGTTTGCCAGTGTCATGATCCTGTATATAGAAAATCCCAAAAGAATCTATAAGAAAGCTACTGGAACTCATAAAGGAATTCAGCAGAGTTGCAGGATACAAGATAAACACACTAGTTTAGTTGGATTTCTATACACTAGTAATGAACAATCTGAAAAGGAAATCAAGAATACATTCCATTTACAATAGCATCTAAAAGAATAAAACTTAACAATGGAGATGAAATGTTTACTCCAAAAACTACAAAACATTGCTGAAAGAAATAACAGAATAAATGGGAAGACATTCTATGTTCATGGGTTGGAAGACTTACTATTGTTAAGATGTCAATTCAGCAGTTAAGGTCTGCTGCTAAGGTTTCCACCCTAGATGCAAGAAAAAGAAGCCTTTGCAATTTCTGTCTGTCTGGTTGTGGCAGCCAAGATTGAATGGGGGAATATAGGAAATCCTAAAAATGGGGAAGGGGAAATAATCTTTGCAACTCAGAAATGACCTTAAAAACAGCAAGTAGCCTTAAAAAAAAAAAAAAAAAGGTGTCAGTTCTGCCTAAAGGATCCACAAATTCAAGGTAATCCCTATAAGAATTCGAGCAATCTTTATTGGAGAAATGGAGATGCTTATCCTCAAATTAATATGGAATTACAAGTTGCTATGAATAGTCAAAACAGTCTTAAAAAAGAACAAGTTGGAGGATTCACACTTCCTATTTCAAAACTTGCTACAAAGCTACAGTAATTAGAACAGTGTGGTACTGGAATAAGGATAGACATATATACCAATGGAATAGGATTAAGAATCCAGAGTTAAATCCATACATCTATAGCCAGTTGATTTTCAACAAAGGCGCTAAGCCCATTCAATGGGGGAAAGAGCAGTCTCTTCAACACATGGTGCTGGAACAACTAGAAATCCATATGCAAAAGAATCTATATGGACCCCTAACTCTCACCATATGCAAAAATTAATTCAAAATAGATCAAAGACCTAAATATAAGTGCTAATACTATCCTTTTGTATTGATTGACCATAGGTGTTTTGTATATTACTATGTGTAGTTTATAAACAAACATATCCATTTAAACTCTGAACACTGACAGTTTCCCCTCATAAGTTTTCTAAAATACAGACTTTCTATAAAAAACAAAATTAGGTGAAGTTTTGTTTTTCCTTTAAATAAAATGCAATTTAAAAATACATATCTATAATTCTACCTGTTTCTGCCTCTCTTTCCTCCCCTCCCCTCCCTCTCTCCCTCCCTCCCTCTTTCTCTCTTTCTTCTCTTTTCTTCTATCTCTCTCTTTGTCTCTCTGTTTCTGTCTCTCTCCCAGAAGTAACATTGTTAACTCACTCCTGAGATGTTCTCAGCTCTCAGGCAGCTCCTGTCCATCCTGGCTGAGGATCTCTTGTATTTAATAAGGTGCTAGTAACAATGATTAAAATTATATCTTGACCCAAAGTAAATTTATTTGGTTGAATATTAACTGAATACCTAAGGAAATTGAATGGATACTTTTTATATTTTTAAACTAAATTTTATTTTATTTGATTAATAGAAGTAATTTATTAACAACTTTTGAAATACAAGAACCTTTAAAAAGAAACCAGAACTATACTACGCTAATAATGACAAAAGCTTTTGGCAATGACTTTAAATCCAAAGCCTATATGGGTGTGTTGTTTGGTATTTTTTTTTTAAAGATTGATTTATTTTTTATTTATTTCTCTCCCTTCCCCGCTGCCCCCCCCCCCCAGTTGTCTGCTTTCTGTGTCTGCTTGTATTCCTGTCAGTGGCACTGGGGATCTGTGTCTCTTTTCATTGCGTCATCTTGCTGCGTCAACCCTCCATCCCTGCGTGGCACGGCTCTCCTTGCATGCATCAGCACTGCACGTGGGCCAGCTCACCACACGGGTCAGGGGACCCTGGGTTTGAACCCTGGACTTCCCATGTGGTAGGCAGATGCTCTATTCTTTGGGCCAAATCCGCTTCCCGTGTTCAGTACTTTTATTCCTAGTTAAGCTGTGGCTTTCAGTGGAAGGAAGTAGACAGTGATGCTTTCATCGATCCTCCACGTCATTACAGCCCAGTGTCAGTGTCTGTGCTGTGACAGCTGGAAGCTTTCTGGGACCCCAGAAAAGATCTGCTCTTGGAGCTAATCCATTCGGGTGGGTATGGGCCTCTGATCAGGCTGGGTCCAGGTAGGCCTTGGACTGGACTGTTCCGGGGAGGTGTGGCCCAGGGTGGGCCTTGGTCCTCTTGCTCGAGTCCTTCATGAGCGGAGGGCTGAGAGCAGACCTGCAGAGAAAGCTGGAGAGACAGAAACGCGGGAGGCTGGGAGAGATGAGGCCCGAGGAGGGGAGACGAGCCGTGGGCCGATGGCCCCAGCTGGGCTCAGGAGGGAAGGGGCCTGGGGGAGGCAGAGACCCAGGCCGGCAGAGCCCCACCTTGCCTCGCCACGTGGCAGGAGTCCAGGACAGCCAGCGCCGCCTTGGGGAGACAGCACCCTGAAGGCGCTTGATTTGGACCTTGTCATGGCCTCAGAGCCAAGCTTTTAGCCTAACAAACTGCCATCATGTAGGCCAGCCCACTTCTGCTGTATTGCTCCTGCAGCTTCTAGTAAACTTACGGCAGTGCCCAATTTGAGGTCTCAGGTTTGATCAGAGTGAGGCAATTCAGTTAGCCCTGTGAGATACAGATCAGAGAATCATGATAAAGAAGGAAAAGAAAAAACCTAATAACATAACCACTTATTTCAAAGTACACTTTTCAATTCTGTATTTATTTGTTTTTACACATTGGTTTTTTCTACTGCATAATTAACTGTACATGATAGAAGTGACCAATCAAATTTTTTTACTTTCCTATTTGATTAGGAAGGTCAGGCAGTGTGAATTTGTGCCTCACCACTAACTACTGCCAACCTGACCTTCTTCCCAACAACTTTTCCAGAGAGTGTCAGCAAAGCTGCTGTCCAGATGTGTGGTGTGCATTTCTTGCTACTCTACTAAGAAGAGTACTGCTGGCAGGAATTACGGGCGTGCTCTCAGCGGCATTTCTAGCATCTCATACAGAGCTCTCTCTCACTGTACACGTGATGTGGGCTCTGGGTGGGAGGCTCTTTGTCTCTTCAGAGATAACCTTAGCCTAAACTGTCTGTCCTGACCTGTGGGTGTGGAACGGTAAGGGGCTGCAGTCCTGCCCTTGGTGACCATGGCAACGCCGCCAGTCCCAGGAAACAGTTTAACAATGCAAGGTCTATAAACTTTAAATATTCAGGGAAAATGCAAACCAAATGGGCTAAAAGCTTATCTAGAATGTATGAAGTCCATGATAAAAGCTTCCCTAGGATGTGGAAGATATATGCTAATTCAAGCCTATTGAGCACTGAAACAAAAGGACCATTTGGCCTTTTCTTTGTATAAAAGGGACTCAGAAATCCTTGTTCAGGGCTGGGGATTGAAACAGAAAGCTCCTAAGTCTGGACACCGTCAATAATAAACCATTTTTCCTTCTCAAAATCATTCCTGAGTCCTGGCCTCTCTATACACGAATAACTGAACCTCTCTCAAATTCTACAGCACGTGCCATCCGCCTTTCGGCTGAGGCCTTCTGAGGCTGGGAACCTGCTAGACCTGCCCTGGCCTCATGCAGCCAAGCTGACAGCCTTGGAAAATCCCTGTGTGCTTCTCCAGCCAGAATGTAGCAACAGTTTTTGCTCTTTTTTCCTGTTGATAAATACTAAGCTCCAGAATAATAATTGAAATATCATGATAAAAACTCATCTAAGCAATTGGTCAAAGTGTTGAAACACATCCCATTAAACATTTAATTTTCAAAGTTTCTTTAAGACCCACCTACAAAGCTGGGTGAGCAGCTGCGATTTGTGGTGGGAGATCCTGATGACGAATCCCCTTGCTCTTTGCTTTTTACCCTTGAGAATTACTACTGCAGATGCCGTCATATTCCCCTCCCAATCATTTAGGTGCTGCATGCCGACAAAACGCTACAGAAGTATGGTCACTTGGATATTTTTAGTGATCCATTTCCAAAATGTGTGGATATGGCTTAACAGTAAAGATTTTTGGAGATGATAGATTTAAACTATATAGTAGGAAATATCAAGACTACTAGTTTTTGAAGATGAATTTAAGATTCTGACATTTGACAAGCTTGCGCTTTTAAAAATTTCTATTTATAAGTTTAACTTTTCCCTTAGAAGAACACCCATACACCAAAACAATTCTTGTTTGAAAAGTCTGATTTAATTTTTAGTAGTATCTTAGTATATCCAGTTCCAATTATAGAAATAATTTTTTAGGTCATGCAATAGGTCCTAACTTTATAATAGTTTAAAACACGTGCATCAATCAGTGTGAACTGTGCATTTTTTTTACTGATTTTAAACATGTATTTTTCTCTGAGAAATTAATTTTCATGTCACCAGTTCTTGAATCTCTACATGAGGCATACCATTTGACATTGTTTTCTGTAATTTTTTTTTTTTATGTCTTCCGGACACATAACACAGAAACATTAATCACTGATTGTGGCACAAATTTGGCACATCACTGGGGATTTTCAGTCAGCCTGAAAACAGATAAAAAGTACATTGAGGGCTGGGTTGAGAGCCTGCCTCCCACATTGGAGGTCCCAGGTTCAGTTCCTGGTGCCTCCTGAAAAAACAAAAGCAAACACAAGCAAAACAAAACAAAACAAAAAACAGGGATGCCAATGTGGCTCCATGGTTGAGGTCCCCAGTTCAATCCCCACCCCTGGTACCAAAAAAAAAAAGTACATTGACCAATTCCAGGCAGTCCCAGTTTGCTGCATTTATAGTGGAGATGCAAGCAGCCAGCATCATTCTGGTTACAAATAGCCTCTTGTTTAGCAAACAATAAAATAGCACAATGAAATTCAAGTTCATTTAATTCTGAGCACTCTTAACAATTCTTAGCACGAATTATAACAGCTTTGTTATTTTACCAGATGATCCTTCAGTTCACACTTCTTTTCTTTAAAAGTGTTTTTCGATAATTGTCTCAAAATCTCACTGATGCCTTTGACACAACCTTGAATTTATTTTATACTAAGGCAATTAACTATGAACTGAATCTAAACTCGCTGGAGGCAGCTCCCACTTCCTGACCATCTGTCAAGTCTCCACTGGCCCTGAGCACCAGGCACAAGGGCTGCCTCCCCAGGAGGGTGCCCAGGGCTATGGCTGGGCCTGGCCGCAGGGGAGAAGGCACCCCGTGGGCGTTCCCATGATGTTTGTGCCCGACAGCGTCAGCTCTTGGGTTTGGGTGTGTGTCAGCCCCCCTGGGCTTTTCCCCCAGGGCCCACTCACTGCTGCTCCTCACGCCCCCAGGTTTTTTCTTTTTGGTATACTCGGTCTGAACGAAAGGAACTGTTGACCACCAAACTGTTGTTAAAGAAACAGCGACTTAGAGCTGTTTCCCTGATCGTTGTCTTAAGTCTCAAATGCTTTTACTTTTAAAACTTTTCACATTTTTTTTTCCTGCTTTGGGATAAGATATACACATAACTGGTTTTGTATATATTTGGAGAGGAGGAGTGCAAACGAATGGCAATTGCAAAATATAGCAGCAGTTATACTCATTTTGAATTTTGATGGCTATTTAAAAATTATGGCAAAATTGTCCAAATCTGAAAGCATTTTGAAAATGCCCTTTGTCAGCAACAAGACAGGGGCAGTAAAGGAAAAAGACTTGCCTACAAATATTTTCATTGGTGTTGTAAAGCAGCTTTGTATTAACGTTAGGAAATGAGGAGCAAATGGTAGTTGGTTTTTCTGTATGAAGTTCTAAGTAATATGGTTTTTAAGAGCATAGTTCACTTTCCTGTTCATTGTTCGTTAAATTTAGGAAAAATTTCCATGAAACTGTTAAGGGTGTGCCTAAATGAAGGGAAGAAAAAATATAGGAGGTAATGATCAAAATAAGCTTTTGCATTTCAGTTCTAATTTTGGGGTGTTATTGGAGAGGAGCCAAAGGTCCATGTCCAGATGTCCCCCTCGTGCCTGGACCTCCTCTGACAGTCTGAGAGCTGGATGCCTGACTGAGGAGGGGAAGAACCGGACCATTAAATTCTGCCGTTTTGGCTTCTGTCTATACCAAACAAAATGTGCTTACGGGCTTTTCTTTTTAAGATTTTCCATTTATTGTTACAGAAAGCTGTGTACCTGCACAAGTGGTGGCTGCCATCGATGTAAACACAGTTGCTAATGAAGTGTACAGATTTAACTTTCCTCACACACCGCTGCTGGCCAAGACAATTGAAGTAAGTACTGGCTATTTGTAGCAGTTTGATATTATTGATGAATTCCAAAAAGAAATATTGGATTATGTTTGTAAACTGATCTTTTCCTCTAGGCATATTAGATTATATTGGTCTTAGGTTTACTTGATTAAGTAATTGTGTTAACCTCTTGTGCCATTCGGGCACAGATAAGAGGCATGACAAAGGACAGAGTTAGGGGTTTTTAATGTTTTGATATTGGAGTTTGATGCTAAAGCTGGAGCCCTGGGAAGAAAGGAACCCTAAGCCCAGAGAGAAGAAGACATGGGAAGAGAAGAACCCAGGAAGCCTGAACCCTGGCAGACATTGGCACCCATCTTGCTCCAAAATGTGAAAATAGACTTTGGTGAGGGAAGTAACTTGTGCTTTATGGCCTGGGATCTCTAAGCTCCTACCCAAATAAATACTCTTTATAAAGACCAACCAATTTCTGGTATTTTGTATCAGCACCCCTTTGGCTGACTAATACACTAGTGTTTTAATAAATATATAGTAGGGAAAATGTGATTGAAAAACATGGCAAAATAGTGGTTTCTGGAGTTTTAATTGGAAGATAAATGAAAAAGTCTAGGAAAGGAGAATTAATGTTTTATATTCTATCATATGATAGTTAATTTCATGTATCAAACTTAGCCAGGTTATGGTGTCCAGTTATTTGGTCCAGCAAGCATTGCCTTGCTTGACTGTATTTTTGTGTTTCGATCGTTAGTGGGTTGATGCATGTATAGCCCAGTAACCAGCAATCAGAAAGGAGGCCTGCCTTCAGCAGTGAGGAAGTCCCGTCCAGTTGGCTGAAGGCCTTAAAGCCAGAAGTGAGGATTTAGCAACCAGCAGCCTCTTCAGCCAGCCAGCTGCTGCTTGGGAACGGTCACCTTCTTCAGAGTCCCAGCTTCCAGCCTGCCCTGCAGGCTTCAGACTTCCCAATCCCCACAGCAAAGCGGCCAATTCCTAGATAAAGATCTTAATATTCACATATTTATTTCTGTTATATAAGTTTCTGTTTCTCTGGAGAACCCTAACACATAAAAGAAGCATGCTATTTTTTGCCTTTTTTTTTTTTTTCCACTTCCAGCTTTAGGAAGAGAGAGATCAGTATTTTGGTCTGTAGGAGAAAAGATTGACATGTCAGAATGTGCTGGACTTCCAAGTGGTTGGTTCTGTAGTGATGTTAAACTTTGTTAAATTCTTTACTTTTACTTAACATTCATGTACGACGTAGTATGTGGGAAAATCAAGGGAGGCAGAACTTGTTTTACTTGTTGAGTGTATCTTATTTGAGCAAGCATTTCAAAATTCTAGGTGCTGTTCACCTGTGATGAACTCAGCAGAGGGATTTAAAAGTATGTACATTATGTGAGTTATTTTTAAAGTGACATGAAATTCTGGTTTTTCTCCCAGTTTTTAACGGAAATTTTCATGCTCAAATTTGCCATGAAGCCATCATTTACTTACAAGAAACTGGACTCATTTTAATTGTGCAGTTTGAGTTTTGACCAATATACACAGCTGGGTAGGCGCATCACCAAAATGAAGCCCTAGACCATTTCCGTCGGCCTGGAATCCCCCATAGTGCCCCATTCTCGTCAGTCGCTGCCCCGGCCAACCGCTCGTCTGCTTTCTGTCGCGACTGGTTCACTTTCCCTTGTAGAATGTGCTGGCTGTGGCCGTGAGGTGGCCCTCTCGCGAGCCTGCCTGCTGCTCAGCGTGATGCCGTGGAACGCCTGCACGCGGGTCTGCCGGCGGGCGCTCCTGCTGTGGCCGCGCCATGCAGAGCCGTCCAGGGCCGCACCCCTCAGCAGGCACCCTCAGCAGGCACCCTCGCCGCCTGCCCGCTCGTAGGGGAACGCCCACACGCATGTCCTGTGGGCGTCGTCGTCGTTTCTTGTGGGGGCATACCTAGAACTAGAATTGCTGAGAAAATGCCAGCTGTTTTCCAAAGTGTCCCTACCACTCTGTGTTCTCACTAGTCATGTTTAAGTCTCCAGTCGTTCGCTTTCTGGCTCGCTCTTGCTGCTGCTGTTGGTTTTAACTACCCATCCTAGTTAGTGTGTAGTCATATTTATTTCTGACTTTAATTTGTGTTTCCCTGATGGCTAATATTGTTGAGTACTTTTTTATGTGCTTATTGGCCATTTGTATATCTTCTTTGGTTAAGAAATTTTTTACCCAACTTTTATTTGGGGTGGTTGTAATATTATTTAGTTGTAAGTGACTATATTTTCTGGATTCAGGTTGATTGTCAAATAACATGTATTGCAAGTAATTTGTACAAGTCTTAACTTGCAAAGTGCAGGAGTTATCTTTCAGTGAATTCTTGAAAAAGCTGTAGTCATGGAATTCTGGGATTTTTTCTTTCAGCACTTTACATATCACATATTTTGTCTACTTTCTTACCAGAAGTCTGTAATCATTCTTATTTTCATTCCTGTTCATGCATTCTATCTTTTTTCCCTCTGGCTACATTTAAGAATTTTCTCTTTATCACTTGTTTTCAGGAATTTTATGATGTGCATTTGTATGTTTTTCTTTGTGTTTATATTGCTTGGACATTTTTCACTTGTTTATAATTTTCATCAAATTGGCAATGTATTGGCCATTATTGCTTCAGATATTTTCTCTGCCCCTATCTGCACTTTTCTTCAATTCTACATATACTGTATCTTTGTTATTGTCCTCCTGGACAGGAAAGTATTAATTTTTAATCTGTTTTTCTCTGTGTGATTCAGTCTGGACAGAGTCCATTGCTATATCTTCAGGTTCCCAGGTCTTTTTTATTTTTCATTGTTAGTGGTATGTATTGGGTTTTTTTTTTTGGTTTTTTTTTTATTATATTTTCATTTCCAGAAGTTTCAGTTAAGTCTTTTTTATATGTTTGATTCTCTCCTCCTTTTGATTTTATTTGCCTTTAGGTCCTTGAACAAATAGATATTAATGATAACTGCCTTTAAATATTTAGCTGCTAATTCCAGCACTCTTTCATTGCCAGGTGTCTTTCTCTTGATTGATTTTCTTCTTGGCTATAGGTCATATTATACTGCTTCTTAACATTCTGCTGATTTTTATTAGGAGCCTGACCTATGGATTTACATTTTCAAGTCTTGGAATACTTTAAAGAACATTGGATTTTGTTTCCACAGGCAATCAATTGCAGACTAGCTGGATTCTCTGAGCTTGTTTTTAAGCATTTTTAGAGTGGGTTGTGAGTAACCTTTACTCTTGGGGTCATTCATTCTCACTACTAAGACTCGCCCTTGCTGAGGGCTCTGTTGGATGCCTGGGTCCTCTCCCAGGTGTCTCTACCTTGCTGAGAGCTCTGTTGGATGCCCGGCTACTCTTCCAGGTGTCTCTACCTTGCTGAGAGCTCTGTTGGATGCCCATGTACTCTACCAGGTGGTAACCCAGGTCATTCTTAGCTCTCTGGGACATTTGGGAATTTGGGGCCTTACAACTTCCCAATAAGTGTTCTTTTCCAGCGGTTTTCTTTGCCCTGGCTCATGACGTTTTTCCTGGTGTGTGCTCACACGGGTATCAGCCAAAGGCTCAAAGGGATGCTGTGCCTCTTTGCGCCCCTGCTCTGTAGCTTCCTTTTGTCGGTGCTCTGCCATGTCAGCCGCATGCCCTTGGCCTCCCTGAGTACCAGGCCTGCCCTTCGCCTCCCCAGAGCGCCAGTGCCTATGTGGGCTTCCCCTTCCTTCTCGGCTACCTGGACATTGTCTCTAGGCACAAATCTGGAGCAGTCATTAGTCAGCACCTTTTCCCCTTTCTGCAGAAGTGGTAGTCCAGTAGCTGCAGTAGCTATTTACTCCAGTTTCCTAGTTTTTGTGGTGGGAGGCAAGTCCCTCCAAACTTACTCCCTTGTGAACAGAGGCCAGAGGGTCACGGATTTGTGTTGGGTGTTAACTTTGTATTTGTTTTTTAACTGAGATCTAACTTGTTATAAAATTGACTATTTTTAAAAAGTATAGAATTCAGCAGTTTTAAGTATATTCACAAGGTTGTGCAGCCATCCTCACTTTCTAATTCCTGAATACTTCCATTACCCCAAAAAGTAACCGCGAGCCCGTTAGGCGGCCGCTCCTGCTTCTCCACGTGCCCACCGCCTGTCCAGCTCCCCTGCTTCCGCACACGGCCCACCTCGCCTCCTCGACTTCCACTCACCACGACCCACCTCGCCTCCTCGACGTCCACTCACCATGGCTCATCTCGCCTCCTCGACGTCCACTCACCATGACCCACCTCGCCTCCTTGACGTCCACTCACCACGACCCACCTCGCCTCCTCGACGTCCACTCACCACGGCTCACCTCGCCTCCTTGACGTCCGCTCCAGCCCTTCCTGTGTCAGTGCCAGGTGGGAAGAAGGTCCATGGAGCACTGGGAGCAGCGGGGTTGCAAGGATTCCTGCTTCCACCCCACCACTCACGCTGCTCCCTGGACGTCTCCCCATTCACAACTGGAGCCGTAGGGCAGCACACACTCGACTGAGGCGTGGTCTTTGCCTTCCAGAAGCTTCTCTTTATGGGGAAGGTGGGCCTTAAACTGGGTTGAGGACTTTCTGCTCAAATGTGACACAGACATTTCTGTCCCAAAACTAACTTTCTTTCCCTAAGAGAAACAAGAAAAGGAAGGAAAAGGGGTTGGGGGAGACTGTTTTTAGTGAAAATAACATAGATAGACCACACTCTCAGGAATAGTGTCAACTGCAATGGAAAAAAGGACAAAATTGAAGAAAGGTAGCAAATTTCATGGAAACCTGTATATCTCGAGCAGGGAGAAAAAAGAATATACCCAGTAATTGCTTGTTGGTGGCTGTTCAAAGTCAGGAAAAAAAAGACCTTTAAAAATATCCAGGTCACTTGGCCAAAAGTACCTTTGCAGCCCCTGTGGCTTCCTGCCCCATGGGGCAGGCGCCGGGCCCGGGAGCAGCGCTGCGCTCGTGGCTAAGGGCACAGAGGCACTCCTGGGAGCGTGTAGGACATGGCCCTGCGTGGAAGCTGCCACACTCCTCTGCTCACCAACTCCAGGTCCTGGCTGCCCCGGACAAGACGAGCAGCAGCTGGAGAGGAGCCGGGAGGCCGTGCCCTGTGCTCTTAGGGGAGGTAAGAGCCATCAGCAGGAAGGCAGGAGACGCAGCAGAAAAATCAGGGGAAGAGCAGAGAACATTTCAAACACACTGTCTCCGTGATCTTGTAGAAAGAAATCAAACGTGACAGTTTCAAATGAACCCAAATGAATAAAATGCATCAAAAAAGTAATAACGCGATGGGACTTGAAAAGTATTAGAGTTCTGGAAAAAAGCAGTGAAAAAACCAGGGTAGAAATGAAAGTCATGTCAGAAGTAGCAGAAAATAAAATGGACATTGCTGAAAATAGGGTTGCATAGATGGAGCTAGAGACCAAATAGCACAGAGTAAATGACAGGTGCTAAGGACAAAAGCAACCCCTAATAAACGTAACTAGTACTGTTGAACAAATGAAACAGATGGCGTGAATGCGTGGAGGGTGGGCAGCTTCTTCATCAAGAAGGCCTGGCTGTGGCCTGCTCTCTCTTCCAATGTGTGACTGAGAAGCTGCCTGCAGAGAGCTTCACGACGGGCGTTGCTCTGTATTCATCTTCCGACATGAAACAGGAGCGAGCTCGCACTCGCTGACCAGTTGGCCGGGCGGGGCTGTGTGGATGACTCTTGTCCATTGTCCTTTGAGCCCTTGGACCACACTCCCCTGCAGAGCAGGGTCAAGTGTGGCTGTCTGCTGGTGATACGTTAGCAGGTGCAGCCACAGGACTGCATTGTAGCCTTTCCTAGGCCCTGTGCTGAACGTCCTTAGTTACACAGCAGAGTTCTCCATTTTGACTCCAGAAACCAGAGCAGCTCACCACATGGGGGGTCGTGGAGGCAGGGAGTGGCCCGGGTCTGGTGGACATGGGGGCAGCTGTTCCCTTTCTCAGAGCGCCATTTGCTGCACCCCTGCTGGCACAAGACTGTTGGAAACTGGTTCAACCGAAGTTGACTTGGAAAGTATGAAGTGCTGCATGAGCTTCCTGATCCACTTAGTGAGATAATTAGTTAGCATTGCCCTCCTCCAGCCGCCTGTCTCACATTCTTCCTCTCCCACATGCTTGTTCTCCAGGGCATACCCCTGCAGGTGTTCGACAGGTGGTCTTTCGACATGCTTGTGATGAGCCCTCCGTGCCAGCCGTTCACGAGGTATGGATGCGGGAGCTCTGGGGCTCCCCCCAGGCCAGCTCAGGGGCACAGCTTTGAATTTTTTCGTATTTCCTTTCATGTACTTATATTTAGATTTCAGCTTTGATCATGAAGGAAATAGAAAATGCTGCCAAATGCTCAAAATGATTTGGTCAATGGTTGATATACAGAGACTATCAAGAACCTCTTCTATGTTACCTACAATACAACATTCATTTCTGGCCCAAATTACTTAAATTATTTAAACTAATGAGCACCCAGCAATATCTTTCTAATACTGATTAATCAAAGTGAATTTCCATAATCTATTCAAGTCTTAAAGTACTTAACTAAAATTTAAAGCTAGCCAGGTAAGGTATGTGTGAGTTATATATTTCTTAAAATTTATGTGTACATTTAATAATTCTGACTTTCTGCAGCTTTGTCACAATTACTTCCTTTTTAAAATTATATTGTATTTATTTGGCTGCATGTTTCAGAGAATTGCATATTAGATGGAAATCTTGACGAGCTCATCTTCATTTGGAGATTTCTGATCATGATTAGATTGGTTAGCACTGGTCTCCATGTCCTCTGTGGAGTGAGCCCTTGGCTTAAGCAGGCCTGCGGGCACGGTGCTGTCGTCATTTCTCAGGGGAGTGGAGGCGCAGGAGCCAAGTCACTTCCCAGGGCTGGCGCTCAGGACCCGGGAGCCGGGCTGTCAGTGCAGGTGCTGCGACGGGGTTCGCCACAGTCCCTGCTCTGTGCGGCCTGAGGCGCTCGTGCTTGATGTCCATCTCAGCTTGGACTTTTAAGTCCTCTAAGGAAGCCGCTCCTCTGGGATTTGCCGTGTACCCAAGTGTCTGCCCATTTCTGGTGCGCTTTGTTCTCGTCCTTCAGGGCAGTGACTGACAGCTCAGTGATTCTCGGTGGGGGCCGTTCTCTTGGAGGGTGCTCTAAGCACCTGCAGAGTAAGGCCCAGTACCAAAGGGGGCATGGAAGAGAACGCGGCCCTGCCCCGAGCAGCCTGGTGGTGACTGCCCTGGGCGCTGCCCTGGCTCCTGCCCCAGCTCCACCCACACTGGCCCACCTGCACTGGTCCCCCCTGCACTGGAGCCACCCGCACTTGGCCCCCCTGCACAGGCCCCACCTGCACTGGCCCTACCCATGCCTGCCCCACCCTCACCTGCCCCACCCACACCTGGCCCACCTGTGTCCATGGCAGCTGTGACAGACCCTATGGTCATCATCCCACTTGGAACTCTGAGAGGAAGGGGCCAGCACGGGGTTGCTGAGGTGTCTGTCTGGCCCTCCCTAATTCTCCTGCAGAGGGTTTGGCCAGGCTGCCAGGTGACAGGCCTGGCAGCTGTGCCAAGTAACTTAGCAAAAGTGAGGCGCTTAAAATTAAGCAGCACAGGCTTGGACCCGAGTCCCCTGCCTCGGCTCCTCGGACGCTCTGTACGTCTTTCAGGCTTGATCCTGGGCCCCATCCTGGGCCCCATCCCGGGCCTCATGTGAGTCCTACCACTTGCTCACACGTTCCATCTCTGTGCTGTCCCCATGGAGACCCTCCCGCTCCTGAACTAGACCTGTCTACACGGGCACAGCCTTCTGGTCTGCATCTCTGCTGCTGCTGTGACCTGCTCGGTGGGCTTGGCCCCCAGTGCTTCAGCTACAAGGTGCTGCTCCCCACCCAGCTCCCTCTGCTGCACCCGAGCCTCACCTGGGGAAGCCGCTGGGGTGTGCGCGTGCGTACGTGTGTGTCCACGCTTGTATCTGTGTGTGCATGCATGTGTGTGCATGTCTTTCCTGAAAGAAATGGTTTTAAGAGGGTGATTGATTTTATTATTCATTGTTTCACGTAAGCCCTTTGGCATATTGTTTGTGAAAATAAATTGTATCTGCTTATTAGATATGCAATGCTTGTTTGCTTTTTAGTTACATAAGAATGCCTATCTTCTCCATAGGACCAGAGGTGATTATGTCATTTGTGAGGACCAAGTTATTTGAGTGCTCTATCTGGTTGTGTTAAGGTGGCTTGATGTCTTTATATGACACTCTCCATCCACTTCTGCGTGCTTTTCTCCGCTGCTTTAGAATCGGCCGACAGGGTGATGTGGCGGACCCAAGGACGAACAGCTTTCTATATGTCCTGGATGTGCTCCCAAGGTAAAGACTTGGCTCCTTGTTCCGGCTTACCTGGGTCCTGGAGAACGTGCTGTGTGGGTTTTATAGAGAGGAGCAGCTCGAACGCTCTGCATAGGTTTCCTTGTGCTGTGTCACCGATGATGTAACAGGTGTCTCAAGGTGTCCTGCTGTCCCCGGGAGCACAGGGCGCAGGCCTGGCCGCCAAGGCCTATGGCTTCTGCTTGGGGCCGGAGCAGGTGGGGCCGGAGCAGGTGGGCTGCGCGGCTGAGCCGTGAGCCCTGGTTCAGCCGCTCTGCTGACTGGGGAGGGCAGGTCCTCGAGTGACGGGAGCTTCAGCGACACTCGCACCTCAATGTTAGCTCTAAAAGGGGGGCAATGTTGATAAAAAGAGAGCGTTCAAAAAGTCCTTAACTCATGTTTCCCACAAATAATGGTTTTCCTTATTTTTCACATTTTTTTTTCCAGATTACAAAAATTGCCAAAGTATATTCTTTTAGAAAATGTCAAAGGTTTTGAAGTATCTTCTACAAGGTAAAAAAATGTGTTTGTCTTGAGTGCCTCTTAGCCTTGGCATGCTTTATGGTAGGAACTGTTGTGCAGTAAGCACAACATGCTGGCATTTTATATATACATGTTTTATTCCTTAATATTAATTTTTGCTGATGAATAATGTAACATATCACCAAGTTTGGTTCAAGTCATCCTCTCCCATTTTGATATGTCTGACCGCTTCCGGTATAAGCACTCATCTTCCTGAGGGCTGTGCTTCTCCACTTCATTGGCTCTGCTCTACTGCTGGGGCGTGAGTGACGGGGTCATGTTGGCCAGCATTCTCTGCCATGCCTCTGGGTGGCAGCAGCGAGTGCGGTGTCAGGGCCATTCAGACGGCAGCCGGCTGGGGGAGAAGCCTGGTCCGCCCCAGCTCCAGCTGCTGCCGTCCCACTTGCCACATGGGAGACGCAGTTCCAGGTCTCTTAGCACACCCGTCACGAGCAGGACTAGAGGTTCTGACGCCTCCGTGGGCCAGTGCTCTGGCAGCTTTGTGTCTGTAATAGGAAATGGCCCATGTCTCTTCACTAGTAATTGCTCAAGCTCTGGGGTTAGTGAAGACCTCGGATCATTGTCTTTCTAAACAGCTTGAGTGAAGGTATAGTTTTCACCAAAATGAAGTTTTATACATGGTACTTTATTTATAATAAGCCCATTTTCAGGTATAGAGTTAAAGCTTTTCTTTTTTCTGTCCTTTTTAGAGACCTGTTGGTACAAACAATAGAAAACTGTGGCTTTCAGTACCAAGAATTTCTATTATCTCCAGCCTCTGTAGGTACCACAATTATAGATCTTTATAAATATTACAATTAAAGGTTTTTTCCCCCTAAGGAAATTTGAATCAATAAATAGAATATATGTATTTTGGATAATATTCTAGGTAAATCCTGAAATTTGTTCAAACATGGGTCTTAATTTACTAAAGAATGTATATATGCCTATAGATTCATGAATATATATTTTATGAAAAATTATACCACATAGCTTGAAGCTCACCGATTATATATGTCTCTTTCCACGTGGAAAATATAGTGTTACTTTGAAAATATGGGATTTGGCATTTCCAAAATAGGTGTAATACGGTTTAATAATGCTTTATAATTGTCCAAAATAGAAAACAAAATGAACATATGATAATTTTCTCATTACTTTTTTTGGTGACATTATATTTAAATGCAAATATTTCTTCCATTTCAAGGGTAAGAAATCAAAGTAATTGGTTATGATAAAATATTTGGCAGCTCTTTGCTTTTGTGAGTGTCATTGTCTGTTTTTTCTTTTGACATTGTTCTTGTTTGTTTCTTATCATCTTTAGTTGTATTCTACAGGTCTTTGCCCTGAAGTTACAAGAAAACCCATTTCAAAAAATTAGATATACAAGCTTTGGAAATTGGCAATATATCTGATCTCTTCAAATTTATATCATATATGTAACCTTTTTTTAAAAAAAAGATTTATTTATTTTCCCCCTTCCCCTCCTCCCACCCCACCCTGCTGTTTTTGCTGTCTGTGTTGTCTTCACATTTTCTCTCCTCTAGGATTCACCAGGATTCGATCCTGGCGACTCCTGATGTGGAGAGAGGTTCCCTGTCAATTGCATCAACCTACTTCCTGGTTTCTGCTGCGTTTCACCTTGACTCTCCCCTTGGCTCTCTTTTGTCACATCATCATCTTCCTGCGTGACTCACTTGCGCGGGCACTGGCTCACCACGCAGGCACTTGTGTGGGCACTGGCTCACTGCTCAGGCACACGTTCTCTTCTTCTTTTTCACCAGGAGGCCCCAGGGATTGAACCCAGGTCCTCCCATATGGTAGGCGGAAGCTCTATGCCTTGAGCCACCTCCGCTTCCCATATTTTTTACCTTTTAACTTCTGAAATTTAGTGAATCCTTTTTTAACAAAGTGAGGTAATAGCCAAGAATAACTGTGTTTGAATTTCATTGTATGATTACTATGTTATCAATAATAGGTGTGGAAATGTTTATATAACATATAAAATGAAAGTGACTCATGGTCATATGATTCATTAGATTCAATCTTTATCTCATTCAGAGAAAGAATCAAAGCAACAATTTAAAAGGTTCAAAAATTTGCTGTAAATAAGTCTTCCACAAATCAATAGCAGAATTTGCCCTGGAAGAAGTTAAATGTATACCTGGATGAGTTTTTTCTAGGTGGTTGTAGTGGGATCGAGTTCTTTAATTTCCTATATTAACTAGCCACTGTGGTTGACTTGCAGCTTGGCATTCCAAACTCAAGGCTGCGATATTTTCTTATTGCAAAACTTCAGTCAGAGCCGTTGTCTTTTCAAGCCCCTGGACAGGTATTGTTATTCTTTGTTTTTTGCAAATGTATTGTAGTCTGTTACTTTATCTTCGGGAGCTGCTTTGTGTAGGTTTATGTGTGTCCTCTAGATCTGCAGAGGGGACCGTGCTCAGGCCCAACTCCAAGGCCTGATTCTTCCTCATGACACGCATACTACTTTACACAAACCAAAAAAACCCCCACAAAACAAAAGCTTTTCTTTCACCATTAGGAAAATAAAGGTAGAAAAAATACCATTAGCACTGCTCTCCACCCCCCATAATTGACTGTTTTGCATTTATTCTTTTTTTACCAATAGAAGCCATTGGCTGCTTTTGATAAAATTTAATGTATACTTTTAAAAATGTCTTAAGAGTATTTTAATACATTGGTTGCATTTTCTTTGAAGTCGGTGCTGTTTGGCTCTAATTGGGTAAGGGAGACAGTAAGGATTAGTAGAGCCGGAGTTCAGTGTTCAGGTGCCCCTGATTTTTTGAGCAGTTTTACACGCTTTGGTCAAAAACGAGGCCTGGAGCAGAGTCGGTGGTCAGGGAGAAGCTCCCGGCGCCCTCACAGGCAGCAGCTGGGGGCTTGTTTACAGACAGGGCTCGTGCCCGCCAGTCCCTGGAATGCACTGCCACTGCCACTACGTCGTCCTGGGCAATTCCAGCTGGGGGCTTGTTTACAGACAGGGCTCGTGCCCGCCAGTCCCTGGAATGCACTGCCACTGCCACTACGTCCTGGGCAATTCCAGCTGGGGGCTTGTTTATAGACAGGGCTCGCGCCCGCCAGTCCCTGGAATGCACTGCCACTGCCACTACGTCCTGGGCAATTCCAGGAACAGTGTATATAGTATTGTAACAAAACTTTAACAGAAACTTCATCATTAATATTCCTGGAACTTTTTTAAAATTGATTTTTCTTTGCAAAATAAGACATTATCGTGGTTACAGATTTTTGCTGAGACAAGTTTTCCCTAAAGGACTCATGAGTAGAAATAACTTTTCATTGTGGAAAGCACTTTTCTTTTTCTGACCTCTATTTTTCTTTTAGATGATGGCTATGATTCAGTTTTTCCTTTTTAATGAACGAGATGGCAAGCTTTAATCCAAAGCACAGTTTTGGGAAATGTTAACATTGCTTTCTTTTTTTTTTTTTTTTAAACATTGCTTTCTAAACTTCTTTTCCAATATGATGCTCTATATTTACCATGCTTCCCGTTATTTTGTGACTGTCTTACTAATAAACATAGAAAACAGTAAACTCATGAAATAAATTATCATAGCCTGGTGACTTTACAGCTGTATGGCAAATAACCTGGAAGAAGGTGTGTAACTGCAAAGCATAGGCTCTGTCTTTTTCACGATAATCTTATAAAGGCTAAAGAGACTTTTGCATAATGTTAACTGGATGCCGGTAATTTGTCTTTTATTTTTAATCATACTTTTGACACTTTATATTCTTAATGCCAGGTATTGATGGAGTTCCCCAAAACTGGATCTGGAAATCCACAAAACTGTGCAATAGATGCAGGAAAGAAAATTGAAGCAAAGAAAATTGAACCCAGTATTTTGTGTGATAACACACAGTGTTCTGGAAAAGAGGCCATACTTTTTAAGCTTGAAACTGCCAAAGAAATTAACAGGAAACATCAACAGGACAGTGACCTCTCTGTTCAGATGCTGAGAGATTTTCTTGAGGATGACGTTGACAGGAAGCAGTACTTTTTGCCCCCAAAGTTGTTGCTGCGATACGCTCTTTTACTGGACATTGTTAAGCCTACGTGCAGGAGGTCCACGTGCTTTACAAAGGGGTAAGTTTTAAAGAGGCTCTACTCATCCATCTCCAAAACAGCCAGGTGCTTGTAGTTATCATTTCTTTTAGTCTTCTCAAAGCAAGGAGCATTTTATAAAATGTTCCCGCTAGAAAAAACTTTTTATGTCCTTAGTTGCCTGCTTCATGTTTCACTAAAATGCATGAGTGCAAATTGGTTCTGCAGCACATCGTGTGCACAGCAGGGAGGCTTCCGCAGGCCCTGCACGTGCTGGTGACGTCAAGGCTTTCCGTCCAGGTGGAAACACGATTTCCACTCAGGGCGAAGCGCTACGGCTCCAGCACCAACGACGTGCTCCGGCCCGTCAGACCTCAGAGGTCAGCTCTACTCTCACTCGCCATGTGGAAGAAGAAATTGAATTTTAGGTTTAATAAATAAACATGAATCATCTGAAGCACGTTGGGGTATTTTGAAATTTAAATTTTATTCAGCTTTTTGAATAAGTATTGTATTTCCATGGTTCAGAATTCCAAAGTAACAGAGGACGTGAAACCCCTTCCACTGCGTCCTTAGCCGTCTGGTTTCCACCAGTGACCTCAGCTGCCTGAAACTGTGCAGAGCTTTGTGCACGAGGGCTTATTTAAGTAAATAGGTCTGCTGTCATCCCGCCTTTAAATTGTAGCATTCTAGATACATTCTGTGCACTTTTTCCACTGCACCATGTCAATTGGATATTACTGCATATTAGTACATAAAGAACTTGTCTATTCTTGTGGCATTTATTTAACTTGTCAAAAGGACTGCTACTGCAAATAGAAAGAAGAGAGCTTAATTAACAGTATAACAGTTTGCAAATTGGTCAACACCAAATAAAGCAGGTGGTCCAAACAATCTTTTGATGGACTTTTAGGTGGCTTCCTTTGGGTTATTTCCTGATTGTTAAATCATTTTTTTAACCTAGAAGAAGGGAGAAATTGGGCCTTTCCAGGAAAATTGTGTGTATGACCCTGTCCCTGTCTGTGAGTGCCCCTCAGCCTCACTGTGGGGTGGTGTGACTTGAGTGCACAAGCCCTCTTCCCTCACCTGCCGGCCGGCTGCCGTGGACGGGCCCTGGCCGCGGCAGCCCCAGCAGGCCGCCCTGACGTGGTCACTCTGCCTGTGCACATGCTTGCCCAGGAAGGCCTTGCTGCTTCCCTGACCGCCAAGGACTCCACTCCGCTGTGGTCTGCCAAGTCTGACAGGTTCTGTTTAGGACTCTCATGAAACAAAACTTACCAATTTCATAAGAAAAAACAACTTGAGATTCTTCGGTAATTATAAAGATGGTATATCTAAAAGAAGCCTTAGTATAAAAGTCTATTTTAGTGTAGATAACACACAAATGCCACATTTATATAGAAATGAGATATAGGAGAAAATAATTGGAAAACATTATTTTCCCTGATGTGACGGTCCAACCGATGTAGGAAAACAATAATGAGAACATCCTGCGTTCCAGTGAGAAACAGACCTAGGCTCAGTGGTAGCTGGGAGCAACTGAGAAAAAGATGATGATTCCTGCGTTAGAACAGGAGCAGTTTATGTCCATCTGCATAACATTGGTGTAATGTGGGGTGCTGGCATTGAATAGCATCTGACAAGGGCGTGCTTTTTAGTGGCAAACATTGAAGAAATGCCAGTTAATGATAACTGATTGAATGGGGTTTATGTGACTAAAAAACTGCCACGTTTGGTTTCTGAGCAGTTTACTTAGAGACATGTTATGTCTTTTGCCTAGTAATTTTCTAATTACAAAGCATATTTATGTGATATTCTTTGGGATATTTTAGAAGAATATAACTGTATGAATTGATTAATTCATTCAAGAAAAAAATTTTTAATTAGCATTAACAAATACAGTAGGTGCTTTGTAATATTTTGTTAATTTTCCAGTTATGGAAGCTACATAGAAGGGACGGGGTCTGTGTTACAAGTTGCAGAGGATGTGCAGGTATTTTCATTTTTTAATTATTAATTTATTTTTAAAGATTTATTTTTATTTCTCTCCCCTTACCTCCCTCCACCCCAGTTGTCTGTTCTCTGTGTCCATTAACCGTGTGTTCTTCTATGTCCGCTTCTATTCTTGTCAGCGGCACCAGGAATCTGTGTCTCTTTTTGTTTCGTCACCTCTCCGTGTGTGCAGTACCATTCCTGGGCAGGCTGCGCTTTCTTTCATGCTGGGTGCACTCCTTGCACATGGGGCTCCCCTACGTGAGGGACACCCCTGCATGGCACCGCACTCCTTGTGCGTATCAGCACTGTGCGTGGGCATACAGATCAAGGTGGCCCAAGGTTTGAACCGTGGACCTCCCATGTGGTAGACGGGTGCTCTATCTGTTGAGCCAAGTCCGCTTCCCTGGTACTTTTAAATAAAATCAAGAATGTTAAAATAATTTTACTTGTTCACCTGAGAATGAATATATATATATATATATAATATACAAGTGAATATATGTATACGGAATCATTCTTTACTATAGAATAAATATTTTTCTTATTGCTTGGTAGAACTTTATTCACAAGCAAGGTTTTATGTTTTTAATTTCTTTTTTCTCTTTCCTCCCACTTTCTTTTTATTCCATAAGTAGTAAAATGAAATTCGGCCTATAATAATGTTCTCCAAAATTATACACAAAGATTCTTAATATTGCTGCCTGCCTTTAAAATTTTAGTATTACAGGCAAATGAATGTCTGAATTGAGAAATCATATTTATTTAACGTATTTTATTTTAATAAAGAACCTTAATTTGGTGAAATTGATTATAAACCATAAAAGTTACAATGCTCTGTGTATTGGTATAGTAATGACCTCATCAGTCTGCAAGTTCATGTTTTTCACTATATTCATTTATTATTTATATTCTTATAATTTAATTTTTGAGAAGGATGAAAATGGCAGAATCACTGAAAAGTACCTTGTTCTGTTCAACATTAAGCCTTTTTCTAAGTTTGTGTTGACATTAATGCACCAGTCATTAGCTTATTCTCAGAGGCGTTTTGCTCTATAGTCTGTTTTGCTACCATTTGTTGTTCCAGCCTTTTGTAGCCATCCTTTTAAAACTGTCTCAACAATAGGTGATTTTATCTTAAATCTACTTGTTGTCAGTTATCTTGGGTGTTTTCCTACAGATTGAAAATATCTACAAATCCCTTCCCAACTTGTCACAAGAAGAAAAAATAACGAAATTGTTAATGCTTAAACTTCGATATTTCACTCCAAGAGAAATCGCAAATCTCCTGGGATTCCCTCCGGAGTTTGGTAGGTGGGCTGCCGGCAGACCCCAGCTGTCGTTTATTGCAGGCCCCGTCAGGGAGCGGGGCCAGCCAGGTGGGCACGAGGGCCCTTCCTCCTGGCTGTGCCAGGCACGTCCCTCCCTCCAGCTCCCGCTGGTGCGCCCGTGTCCCCATGGGGCCGGGGGCGCAGGCGGAGGGCACAGGCCCTTCCCACTGCTTTCCCGCCACCAGGGTCCTTGCTGGTAACCCTCGCTGGGTCTGATGCAAAGAAGAAATGAAAGGCCGAGGGCCTGCCTGGGGGTATGTGCACTTGCTCTCCTCCAAGGGTTGGCCTTGTCGGTCATGTACCCGGCGTGAGTGAGGGGGGAGCAGGTGGGGAGCGGGGCTGCCCAGGACCTGTGCTAGTGAAGGAGGGGGCTTGGGGTTGAAAACAGGTGGGGGCTGGAGAGCAAAGCCCATGGCAGAGGTGTGGATGGAGAAATCCCAGGACTGTGGCCTCCAGAGCCTGCTTGGCCAGCCCAGCCTGTACCCGGGCCCCCCATAGCAGGAGGGGTCGCTTTGGCGACCAGCTGGCCAAACTGCACCAAGCTCCCGGCAGCTATGCTGCTGGCCCAGTGCTGACCTTGGAGTAGGTAACGGGTACACATTTTAAATGACAGATGAGGCCTCGAGCCCCGTTGTACATCGAGAACACAGGCCAGTGTGATCTGACTGCCCTCGGGTGGGGGTCATGCTACGTTGCCAGAGCAACCCTGTTTATTTTATGCTCCTGCCTCTTTCCTGGTGATCTCATTCAGTCCCAAATATCTTCGGGAGTGTTATTAAGAAAAACACAGGCTTTCCTGCCTTAGTTTATGTCATGAAGCGAGTGAGAACTATACAAAACCAAGTGCTGAGAACTGAACACAGGAACTGTAATTCCCAGGCTGCTTTCCTAGTTACTATTCGTGTTTCTTTTTTCAGATGAGTGGTGAGAGGCACTTCACACAGTACTAAAGAGACGAGGTTGTCTGCGTAATAAAAACTAACTCTTAAGTCTTATCGCAGTGGTGGTTTTATCAGAGTAGTAGCCCCTCTGGCAGTACCGAAGCTTGGTCAGGACATGGGCCCCAGAACCAGACTGAGCTTGAATCCCAGCCCCCCCGAAAGGCGCTCTGCCTCAGCTGACTCATCTGTAACATGGGGATGATGACAGCACCTGCTTCATAGGGCGATGGTGACAGTTAAGTGAGTTACTATAGGTAAAATGCTTAGAATATGCCTGCTATATAGTAAAAAGATGTTTACTTTTAAAAATATTAGACATGTGTTTTGCTTTTATGACCTTTACTTCAACATTTTTTCTCATTTTTAAATTTAAGATGGGTAAATAGAAGTTCTCTTTGCTCTCTGAAACTATATGTATATAGTATATAGAAATAAGCCTTTCAAATTGCTTCACTTTCTTTGAAAATGTGTGATTCACTCGCATGGTGTAGATGCCCCCGGGGGCTCCACGCCCTCGACTGCTTCCTCTCTGTGTCTCCCTGGTTACCAGCAGCTCCAGGATCCAAAGCGGCCTTCCTTGGAGCTGTTGCCCCCGGCCCTCGTGGCTTTGCACTGACCCTCCCTCGTTTTGTCCTGTCTCCCATATGAGAAGGAGCAGGCTTTGGAGTAGAGGACACTGGCCTTCACTTCACTGTCCTGACCTTGCAGATTCTGTGTTTGTTTTTGAGGATTTTATTATTGTTATTTCTAATGCATCCAAATTTTTAAAATCACCTTTTCACTTAAAAAAATGATACAATTTTCCCCTTAAACTAGTGTATTTTTTTACATTTGTTTTCTTTCTATTTTTTTAAAGTGTTACATTAAAAAAATATAAGATGTCCCCATATACTCCCCATACCCCTCACCCCACTCCTCCCACATCAACAACATCTTTCATCATTGTGGGACATTCATTGCAACTGGTGAATACATTTTGGAGCACTGTTGCACCACATGGATAGTGGTTTACATTGTAGTTTACACTCTCCCCCAGTCCACCCAGGGGGCCATGACAGGACATAAAACGTCCAGCATCTGTCCCTGCAGCACCACCCAGGACAACTCCAAGTCCTGAAAATGCCCCCACATCATATCTCTTCTTCCGTCTCCCCACCCTCAGCAACTGCCGTGGCCACTTTCTCCACATCAATGTTACAGTTTCTTCCATGACTAATCACAGTAGTTCCATAGTAGAATATCAGTAAGTCCACTCTAATCCATACTCTATTCCTCCATCCTGTGGACCCTGGGATGGTGATGTCCACTCCACCTCTATATCGAGAGGGGGCTTAGATTCCACATGGATGGTGGATGCAATTCTCCTGCTTGCAGCTGTAGGCACTCTTGGTTCCCTGGTGTGGTGGCTGACCTTCCTCACCTCCCTGATAGCTGGCCGGGGTAAGTCCAATAAACCAGATGTTTAAGATAGTATAATATTACATATTACCTTAATATTGTAAAAGCTCATTCCTGGGATAGTCTAAAAGCCTGTTTGCACTTACATTTGAACTTGTGACTACTTTGAACTAAAGAATTTTTGAGATAATGTCTGAGATAAGGAATGTGCTTATTCTCTTTAGAATAGCACTTTTATGACCATGTACAATTGCAAATATAGCTTTATTATGGTAATCAGTGTTCTTTATTACAGTGACTGTACTGTCAAGTGTTGATGAAGCAGCTTTACCAGCTCTACCTTCTGATCTTTATAAGTGCATGAAATCTTGCCCTTCTAAATGCTACTTCATTATTTCCTTCATTTTAATTAATCTCAGAAGTTTCTGAGTGTGAAATCCTTACTTCGTAACTAGCATTATAGTGTGCAGGTATGGTATAGTATAGTATGGTATGCATGGGCCATTTTTGATGCTTCTTTTTGCAAGGCTCTGTTCTAGTAAATGTAATAGCATTTGTGGGCCATTTTGTTTTGAAAAAGAATATGGCTCTTTAAAGTCCAACATGAGAAAGTCAACTTATAGAAGCAGAGCATTAAAATAAACAACTGTGAGGGACTTGTATTCAGAATACTTAAAGAACCCTTACAACTCAACACTAAAAGGCAAATATTCCAATTAAATAATTGGCAAAGGATTTGAATAGACACTTCTCCAAAGAAGATAGACAGATGACCAATAAGCACATGGAAAGATGTTCAATAGGGAAATGCAAATCAGAACCGCAATGAGAGGCCACACCATACCCACAAGGACTAAAATAATAAAGATAGTAACAAGTGTTGGCAAAGATGTAGACAAACTGGAACCTCGTACACTGCTGGTGGGAATTTAGAGTGGTGCAGCCACTTTGGAAAATAGTCTGACAATTCTTTAAAAGGTTAAACATAAAGTTACTATATGTAATAGTCAGCCAAAGGGGTGCTGATGCAAAATACCAGAAATGGGTTGGTTTTATAAAAGGTATTTATTTGGGGTAGGGGCTTACAGATACCAGGCCATAAAGCGTAAGTTACTTTCCTCACCAAAGTCTATTTGGAGCAAGATGACTGCTGACATCTGTGAGGGTTCAGGCTTCCTGGGTTCCTCTCTTCCTGGGTCTTGCCTCTCTCTGGGTTCAGGGCTCCTCTCTTCCCAGGGCTTGCCTCTTCCTGGGCTCAGGGTTCCTCTCTTCCTGGGGCTTACTTCTCTTTCCTCTGTGAGCTTACTTCCCAGGGCTACAGCTTAATGCTTCAGCATCAAACTCCAGCATCAAAATTCCAACATCAAAAAACCTCAGCTCTGTCCTTTGCCATGCCCTTTATCTGTGAGTCCTCACCCCTTGGTGCATGGGGACTCAATGCCCTAATAATGTGGCCCAATTAAAGCTGTTTTTGGAATTCATAACCTTATCAAACTGCTACACTCTATGACCCAGCATTTCCGCTCCTGGGTATGTACCCAAGAGATTTGATAACGTGTGTCCACACAAAAACTTGTACATAAATGTTCATAACAGCATTATTCAAAATAGCCCCAAAGTGGAAACAACTCAAATGTTCATCAGTGGATGAATGAATGAACAAAATGTGGTATATCCAGGCAATAGAATATTGTTTGGCCATAACAAAAGGTGAAGTATTGATTCCTGCTACAACCTGGACGAACCTTGAAAACTTACGCTAGGGAGAAGGAAGCCAGGCGCAAAAGGCCACATACTGTATGATTCCATTTGTGTGAACCGTCCAGAACAGGCAAATCATCGAGACAGAGAGTAGAAGTTTCTTAGGGTGTGGGAGGGCGAGTGGGGAGTGGCTGCTGATTGCTACAGGATTTCTTTTTGGGGTGATGAAACTGTGCTGCCATTAGGTGGTGGTGATGGCTGCACAAGTCTGTGACTGTACTTAAACCTCTGAATTGTGCTCTTTAAATGGGGGATTTTATGCATATGAGTTACAGCTCACTAAGGCTGTTACAGAAAGAAAAGAAACAGAAATAATGGTGGTCCCTGCTTTCCTGCTTTTCCTGCCGCGTGCTAACTGACAGAGGCTATGAGCCTCATGGGTGACACGTGTGCACGGTGTGTGCTGGGCTACACGTGTGCTGGACGTAGTGTCGTGTGCAGACAGTGTAGTGTTCCGTGACCGTGTTGGCCCCACGCCCTCAGTTTCCAGTTGACGCTCATAGAGGCCGTGGACTTCCTTGTGTACATGCTGACCCATGTTTTAACTGCAGAACACCTCCTTTTATCTCTGGAAATTAAAGTTACAATGATCGTGCTGTGAGTTGTTATCTCTTTTCTAGGATTTCCTGAGAAGATCACTGTGAAGCAGCGTTATCGCCTCCTTGGAAATAGTCTCAACGTGCGTGTGGTGGCTAAGCTCCTCGCCATCCTGTGTGCGTGAGCTCGACGCGGATGTGTCCACACGGTTCCCGCAGGCCCAGAGAGTGATTCTGAAATTCCGTTTTGCATTTAGACTAAATTGAACAGAGTTATTTTATTCTTTTTTTAATATGGGATTTTGAATTTATCACAAAAATGTTATCAATTTGTTACCTTACATTTACTGTATTTTGTAGAATGAAAATTATTGTTAATGTTTTATGGATAACACACTTTCATTATTATATATATGTAAATATTCTCTTTATAATATGGTATAGACAAATTTAGGAACTTTGGCTTTTTGATGTCAGTATTTTCTAAAATGTCATAAGAGGCATGCTATAACGAACCTGAGAAGTTGTATATTTTTATATGTCAATGAAAGAGATTGTTTTATTAATTGTGGCATCTTAGATTATTCCTAATTCTAAGATGATGACTCTAATTCTAGCCTATTTCAAATATTTGTTTTGCTTAATTCCATCCTCTTAACTTTCATTTATTTTGTCTGATCATGTTATCATTACTCAAGTTACACAACAGCCTGAAGACTATGCCAGAAAAAACAGTCCTGAGCCGCTGAGTGCCTCTCAAGAGGCCAGAGCTCCGTCCCGTTACGGGGCCGTCCTTTTACCTGCCCTCTCGGGCAGCGCGCTGGCGCATCCCCCCCTTGGCTTTGCGGCTTCCAGAACTTGCTCTTGCTTCTTCCTCGGCCTCGCGCTGCCCGTGGCGTTGCCACCACGCTCGGCAGAGCCTTGCAGGGCTCGGAGCGTCCAGGGAGCAGACCCCGGCCTCTGCCCTCTACCCTGCGGCTTGCGCCTGAGAACTAACTTGATCCCTTTAACTTGGTCTCGCCCATCTTCTAATCAAACTAAGCCTTACGTCATGTAGCCTGCGGTTTTGACTCCAGTCATCAAAGCAAGTGAGAAGAAATGACAAGAAAAATTGTATAACAAAATTTTAACTCATATTTTTATTCTTGGAAAACAATCAGTTCCTGCACTGAGGCTACAGAAGAACTCCTAGGTAGATGTGGGCACAGGGAGCTGTCAGCGCCACAGCGCACGGCACGCGGTGCACGGCACACAGCGCATGGCACAGGGGTGCGGCAGGCTAAGCCCTGGCGTCTTTCATGCTGAAAGATCCTAGATCAATAAAAAGGTCCAGGGTTTGCTGTGATTAGACCGTGAGTGTAATTATGCCCTAATTATAGCGGCCTGTTACACACAAGTGCAGACGAAGGTCGATGGAGGTGTTTCTTACAGCCTGGAAGGCAGAATAGCGCTTCAGGAAATTGGTTAAGTGTCAAAGTTTATTCAAGAGCAGATGGCAATTCTTGCCCTTAATTCATGGTTGAAAATATGTGGTGGCAAGCATAAAACTCACATCTTCATGAAGAAATATTGATCAAAACACCATCTCATTAGCATACATGCATGCATTATTAATTTGGGAAATGCTATTTTATTTTCATGTCCACTGTGTATTATTCATAATGAATATGCATAAAATATGTCTGGCCAATTTTTTTTCTGACATTTGGACCTATCAATTTATTCAGTGTTTTGGAATATGCAACCTCTCCTTTTAAAGAGAACTACATGTAATTAAATCTGTGTAGTATCTAACAACCTGGTTTTCTGTTCTCCTTATCTGCACCATTTCTGCTCTTTTAAATAGCTTGCCAGATAATTTTAAGATATTTATTATCCTGCCTCATATTTTTAGTATATTTTCAGGACCTAATGAGTAAAGAAATGATTACACTATTTAATACAAGCAAAAAGAGTTAGATTGGAAAAACGTTTTGAAGAGGAAATGGGCAGTCACCATAGGAGAAAGGGCTGGAGCCGTTAGCCGCGGTCCTCCGTTGCTGGCAGGCCCAGCGTTGGTGAGGAGGGCGCTGGCCCTGCCCCTCGGCGTGGCGGGCTCCCTCTGCCCTGCACCCCGGGAAGAGAGCGCCCTGACCCTCGCCAGCTTGCTCCTGCTGACAAGACAGATCCTTCTCAACAAGCAAAGCCAGCAGTTGAAATTGTGAAAGATGAGGGTCTCCGGCGCTCTCCTGTTGCCTGAAGGGATGAGCTTTCAGGAAAGCTAAGCTCATTGGGTAGGGGGGCTTCTGAGTTGCCCCGACAGAGCATTTCGCCAGCATGTGGGCTGTAGGGAATGACGGTGCCGGAACCCGTGGGGCCGGGATTCCTTGGCAGAAGTCAAGGTGGCGACTCAGGATGGAGAAGGGAGGCTGATTTAACTCCAGCTGGAGTGGCAGCTCGTTGCCGTCAGGCCCCGTGGAGGGCGCATCCTGCGGGCCTGTGCCTGTGTCTGCACCCAGGCTGTGTGGCGGTGCCCCCTGCCGTGGCACCCGTAGGTGGGGTCTGGGCTGAAGCCCCTGTTGGCACGGCGGTGGGGCGTGTTTCCCTGCTCTGCTCATGCTGCCGTCGGCTGCCGCGTGGACTGGAGCTTTGGACTTTGAAGCTGGCCCCAGCAGTGCTCTCCAGCTCTTGGACTTGGGTTATGCCCGTTTTTGAGGTAGAGCCTCTGGACCTCTCCGTTACTGGCTAGTCTCTTTGCACCTTGTAAATGTCCAAGTGTGCTGCTCCTCGGTTGTGTCAGCCTGCGAGCACGCCTCCTTTCCGGCCCTCCAGCCAGCCTCTTCCTTCTTCCCTCACCAGAGGTCTAGCTGTGCTCGTGGTGTTGCCTTTGGGAGCGTCCCTTTGTGTGTGGTTTTTTTTTTTTAAGATTTTTATTTTTGTTTATTTTTCTCCCCTCCTCCCCCTCCCCCCCAGGGTTGTCTGTTCTCTGTGTCCATTTGCTGTATGTTCTTTGTCCACGTCTGTTGTCAGCAGCACAGGAATCTGTGTCTCTTTTTGTTGTGTCATCTTGTTGTGTCAGCTCTACTTGTGGGCGGCGCCATTCCTGGGCAGGCTGCACTTTCTTTCTCGCTGGGCGGCTCTCCTTATGGGTGCACTCCTTGCCCGTGGGGCTCCCCTGTGCGGGGGACACCCCTGCGTGGCGCGGCACTCCTTGCGCACAACAGCACAGCGCATAGGCCAGCTCCACATGGTCAAGGAGGCCCGGGGTTTGAACCGTGGACCTCTCATGTGGTAGACGGACGCCCTAACCACTGGGCCAAGTCCGCTTCCCCCTTTGTGTATTTTTAAAGGCAGTGAGAACTCCGCACATGTGCCTCAACTTCAGTTTATGTCAGTGAGTCTGCAGCATTTTACCTTCCCTGTTACTTTTCTCTTTGCTAATGAAAGAGTATAGCTTCAGTTGTTTGTTTTTAAACAACTCTCTGCTTTTCTCTTTTAGATTTAAATGACTGTTTTGCTCTTCAGAATTTTCCACAACCATAACCCAAAATACATCACCATTTTTGTTTCAATTTATGGGTTTATTGCTTTTTAAATTTATTTGTTCAAGAAGTTTAAGCATGTGTGGAGAACTTTTGTTGGTTTCCTACTGCCTGAGTTCTGAGATAAATTTGTCTTATATTTACCACAGACTCTGAGTCATAATCTGAACCACATCCAACATTTAAAACTCTCCCACAAGTACCTCATACTTGATTCCTAAAATCTGTCTTTTCTACAAACCCTAGACTAGAAATTCTCATGACAACTAGAAGATTGGAGGTTAGTTTTCCTGAAAAACTCTTCATAGCCCCAGGAGGTACTTACTTCTCTGCTGTATGTACTATGGTTTTGTTAATTTCTGTCAGGTGTTCGCCCTGCATTTTATTTTGCTGGCATCTTTATGGCTGTTCACATCAGGGCAGGGTGACGTCATTGTGCATCAGAGGGGAACAGGCTTGTGTAGCCCGGTCGCTCTAATCATGAGATCAGCGAGGGGGCAGGGGTGGGGGTGGGAGGTGGGAGCTGAACTGTGCTGAAGGCTCAGTCCTCAGCTCTCCCCCCTCACCATCAAAGCCCCTTTTTCTCGGAGAGCTCACCCTTTCCTACGTTGTCCGGCTTTTTGCAGATGACTCCAGGTCTGAATATTTTCCCCACACTCTCCTTCTGTAGTAGATAAGAGCTGATTTCACTGTTTGAGAGCTGATCCTATGAATGAATGTACAGAAAGCTTGATGATTGGTATAATTAGAACTGGAATTTTAAATGAAAATTAGTCCATGTTTTAGGGAATGCAAAGTTCCACTGGGGCAGTGTTTTTGGTTTTTTTCCTTCCTTTTTTAACTGCTACATTCCAGTGCCTGAAACAGAACCTGGCGCAGTGTAAGCTCTCAGTTAGCACTTGTTGAATGAACGATGACAGTAAGCAAAACAGAAGTGGCATAGAGGCCGTCCCGCCATGGAGTTCAAACTGTCATTTGTTTGTTGCTGCCAGTTTTTCCACACTCGGGAATAGCCAAATGTGCTTGACCGGCACAAGCAATTTAAACAATAATTCTAAGAAAGGGCTAAAGCTTTTTGGGAAAATTGTGTGGATAGAAATAAAAAGTTATTCTGACTTCTGGTCTGAGCAAGAGGGTGTATGCTCGTTTCTCCCTGCTCCACTCTGGCAAGTAACTGGACCTAGGTGGGCAGGACCAAGAAGACTTGGAAAGGTGGAAGGAAGCAGACTGGGTACCCCCTCTCCCGCCCGGGGGAGCAGCGCAGGTGCGTGGCGGCTGCTGCGTCCCAACCCCCAGCCTGGAGCAGGAGGCGGCCCAGTGGGCACTTTCCTCTCCCAGAGGGACAGTCCTGCCATTGCCACAGGTGTGTGGGCCCCTCTGGGGAGGGGCGAGTCGGAGCCTCGCTGAGAGCACCGCGAGGACCTGCGCGTCCCCGCGGGCCTGAGCTCTTCTTACACTGAGACACTGGGCGGCCGGGGCACCCTGGGGGGCACAGGCACCCGTCCTGGGGGCTGCTGCTGCCTCCCGAGGTCTGGCTTCCCCCCACCCAGCGACACCGGGCAGCTGGGTGCAGCGGCAAGCGGGTTCCACCACGGAAGGGCCAGGAAGCCTTTCCAGCCCATGGGCAGGGACTCCCTTTCCCACCAGACGGCCCGGCCTGGAGAAGCTGCCTCTTGCCCAGCGAGTACCAGCCAGGAGCACCGGAAGCCCTGAGGTGTGCCCCGCGGTGCCTGACAAACAAGCAGATCCAAGTAGTAATGGAACAGCTGAAATTAACCTGTCCTTGGGGCCACAGCCCATAAGAGTGGGCCAGGACCTGCATGCTAAACATAGAGTGGCTGCCTGGTAAGTGAAAGATTAAAGTAGGGCCCCGACGTCTAGCACAATAGACAAGATGTCCAGGACATTGGAAAATCCCTGTCATACCGAGAACCCAGAAAATCACAACTGGATTGAGAAAAGACAATGGATGCTACAGATGAGGCAGATGTGGGAATTATCTGACAAGGATATTAAAACAGCCAGAATAAAAACTCTTTAAAAGGTAATTGCAAATTCTCTTGAAACCAAAAACAAGCCCAGCAAATAGTTGTTTAAAAAGAATCATTAAGATATATGAATTATTTCTCAAAAACAAATGGCCTTTATATAACTGAAAAATACAATAACTGAAATTTGAAAGTCATTGGACAGGCTCAGTAGTAGAGTGGAACTGATGGGATAAAATCAGCGAATTGAGGACAGATCAACAGAAGTCATCCAATCTCAACAAGAGAGAAAGTAGACTGAAAAAGGTGGAACAGTGCCTCAGGGACCTTTGAGACAATAATAGAAGATAAGACATTCATATCCTCACTCCTAGAAGTAGACGAGAATGAAGAACAGTGGTAGAAGAGTATTTAAAGAAGTAATGACTGAAAACTTCCAAGATGTAAATGTGCAGTTCAAGAAGCTGAGTGAACTCCAAAGTGGATAAACCCAAATCCATTCCAAGATACGTCATAATTAAGTTTCTGAAAACCAGGCGAAGGTACCGAGAGCAGCCAGAGAGCAGTGCTGTGCTGCCCTCAGCCTCCCGGCCTGTCTCCACACCCGTCACACCTGCTCGTCCAGGGCCACGTCCCTGTCCCAGGAGCTGCTGCGCTGGGGAAGCCAGCGTTGTTTCTCGTTTCCTTGTTGGTTTTGGAGCCCAGCAAGGAGAAGGAGATGGGTCAAGTGTCTGAATGAGTGCTGCACACTTAGTGGTAAAGCCCGCGGCCTTTCCTCATCCAGGCAGAATGCTGGAGAATGTTTTCTGGAGAAAGTGAATGCTCCCCAGGGGAAAATGCCCTCAGAAATTGAACTCTCTTTTCTCCAAAACCTTCCCCTAATCTGTTCTGTTATTCAGGTAATGACGTGCCTCTCCATTCAGTTTTGCACGCTAGTACAGGATGAGCTGGCAAACCCCCTCCGCTGGCTCCGCGCCTTCCTCTTGGCCACACCTGCCCTCATCTCAGGACACGGGACCCCGTGCGCCTTTTGTTTTCTGAATCATATGACGTAGCCTGAGTTAATATTGTGTGCATGCGCGCACAGGTGTGTGGGTGAGCATGTGCACGTGTGTGCGCGCACATGGGTGTGCACATGAATGCACTTGTGTACATGGGTGTGTGCACTAGTGCTGTCACATGGGCGCACATGTGTGTATGTGCACAGGGGTGTGCATGCAGGGCATGTGTGTGCGCATGGGTGTGTGCACGAGTGCTTTCATATGGTGTACACGTGTGCATGTGCACATGGGTGTGCACACATGGGCATGGGTGTGTGCATGAGTGCTTGCACACTGATGTGCACGTGTACATAGATGTGTGCACACGTGGGTGTGTGCACATGGCTGTGTGAGGGTGTGCGTGTCCCACTACATCCCTGCCTCTGTCTGAAGCCGTGCTTCCCACTGCATTCCTCCCTCTGGATGGGAGCTTCTCGTTCTGTTCTGTTTGTGCAGGGATTATCGCACTCCTTTTCAGGGGCCTGCAAAATGTGGGAAAGTCCTCCGTGCCCTCAATGTGTGCCAGTGCCCTGTCAGGAAAGGCCCTGGAGCCTGAAGTGTTCGCATGGTGACGGCGACCCTGTAATTCCTCTCCTGCCCAAGGGTAGTGGCCGTCAGGGTGGCGGGTGGAGGACGGGCCCCTGCGCCTGCCCCCGGGGGAGCCCTGGTCCAGGTCCGCTACGACAGCAGCGGGCACGGCCGCATCCTGGCTGGGGCACGTTTCCGTGGGATGAGCAGATGGCTATTTTAACTTACATCAATTTCCATAGTTGTTTTGTGTAACCCTTCATGAGAAATGAGCAGACAATGGGAGCACTAGGATACTGCCCAGAAATTATGAAGAAAATCACAAAACATGTGTTATGTAATGTTATGTCTCTGAAGAGGAGAATGAGTTGTGCTACAGAGATAAATGAGACCACTGCATCAAGACTGTCTGAGTGGGACTAAAACGGGTCTGCAGTGCTCTGTCCTGAGCGGATGTGAAATGGCAGGGCCTGAGGGCGAGCCAGGGCCAGGCCGGAGCCCTCAGAGCACAGGGAGCGGCCCGAGGCCCGCTGTGTGCCCAGGCCTGGGAGGCAGCGCAGGGGCTGCTCCCTCAGGAGACGAGGGCGGCCCCAGCTCCCCTGGCGGAGGGTCAGCACAGGAGCCGCCCCTTCCCCACCCGGCTGGCCTGGGCCCTGGACGTGCACGGGGCCCGTTCTCAAGCAGAGCAGGTCGGGCCTTCCCTCACCTGGCGCCTCGTCGCCCAGCGCTCCAGCTAAGCGGATGCTAAGTGAATGCTAAGCCACTGACCAAGCGCCAAGGCCACGGCTCGGACCGCGGGAGGTGGCTCTGGTCCCGGCCAGGCCTGGGCTGCACCCGGAGGGCCTGCAGGAAGCCCCCTAGCGCTGGCGAAGACGGCCAGGAGCCTGGGAGCAGACCCCGCGCACAGCAGCCGTTCTGGGCTTCAGGCAAGCGCCGCGGTCACCAGGGCCCCTGCTGCGCCCGCCCTCCCGCGGCCGGTGCCCAGCACCCCCAGAGGCCGCGTCTCGGCCCATGTCCCCCTCCAGGAAGACGCTGCTCTGTGCTGCCCGCTCGCGATGGCTCCTCCTTCACCTCCTCCTGCCCCTCGCCACACTCTGCCCGCCCCGGCCTGGCGTGCCCGGGCTCTGCTCTGGAACCTTCTCTCTCCCGGGGAGCTCGGAGCCTGCCCTCCTGGCTCCCAGGATTCTGAAGTCCACGGTGGATCATGTCCTTGTTTGAAAACCCCAAACCCAGGGCTGGAAGAGGAGGCTGTCGGGTACCCTGCCGTCCGTCAGCGCTGCCGCAGCTTGGTGATGGCCCACGTGGCCGCCGCTGACGAAGCGCCAAGGCCACGGCCAGGGTGGCAGCCCCCGAGCCCCACCTGGACCCCGGGGCACCGCGTTCTTCTCTGCTCCGTGTCCCATCCTGCGAGCGACAGTACAGACGGCATGTGCGGGCTGGGCAGCGCCGTGCGGGGCAGGTGCAGTTCTGCTGGTCGCTGACAGGATTTCAGGCCTCGATGCGTCGCCCAGCAGGGTGGAAGGTCTCGGGCTCTGAAACTCTTCTGATTTGTCTTTGCCAGAAGATTCTGCACCAGGCAAGTAAACCGCGTGCGTGAGGAGGCCGTGGGAAGGGCTGTCGATTTCTACGTCCCGCCTGGCTCCCGACTTTGGTCTGCACTGGGGCCAGTGGGCTGGACGCCCCCTCCAGCCCATCCGCGAGGCCAGGCTGCCCTGAGAGGGCAAGGACGGCCCCTAGGACCCCAGACGGGGCGCGCCGTGTCTGGTCCGCAGCCGCGCGCTGTCCAGGAGCCTGCAGGATGGGCGGCCCTCAGAGGCCACGTCAGCGCTGACGTCGCCACATGGAGCATGTCCACCGAGGGCTTCTGTACACCCAGCGCAGACACAGCCGGATGCCATCCTCGAGCCTCCCACCCGGCCGGGAGGGCACGGCCTCGACTGTGGAACAATGGCACATTCCATACCCAGCCCACGGGTGCTACAGCTCATGAGGCCACAGCCCACAAGGCCACAGCCTGCAGGAGCCACAGCCCACAGGAGCCACAGCCCATGGAGCCACAGCCCACAGTGCCACAGCGCACAGGAGCCACAGCCCATGGAGGCACAGCCCATGGACACCGCAGCCCCAAGGCCACAGCTCACAGGAGCCACAGCCCCCAGAAGCCACAGCCCACAGGAGCCATAGCCCACAGGCACCACAGCCCACGGGAGCCACAGCCCACGAGGCCACAGCCCACGGAGGCCACAGCCCACAGGAGCCACAGCCCACAGGAGCCACAGCCCATGAGGCCACAGCCCACAGGAGCCACAGCCCACGAGGCCACAACCCATGAGGCCACAGCCCACGGGCACCAAAGCCCATGAGGCCACAGCCCACATGAGTCACAGCCCACAGAGCCACAGCCCATGGTGCCACAGCCCACGAGGCCACAGCCCACAGGAGCCACAGCCCACAGGCACCACAGCTTATGGGAGCCATAGCCCACAGGAGCCACAGCCCACAGGCACCGCAGCCCGCGGGCACCACAGCCTATGAGGCCACAGCCCACAGGAGCCACAGTCCACGAGGCCACAGCCCACGGGCACCACAGCTCACGGGAGCCATAGCCCACAAGGCAGCCCAGAGGTACGCAGCCCACGAGGCCACAGCCCACAGGAGCCACAGCCCACGGGCGCCACGGCCCACAGGAGCCACAGCCCATGAGGCCACAGCCCACGAGCACCACAGCCCAGGAGGCCACAGCTCGCAGGAGGCACAGCCCATGAGGCCACAGCCCACAGGATCCACAGCCCACGAGGCCACAGCCCATAGGAGCCCCAGCCCACAGAGCCACAGCCCACGGCTCCACAGCCCACAGGAGCCACAGCCCACAGGAGCCACAGCCCATGGGTGCCACAGCCCACAGGAGCCACAGCCCACAAGTGCCAAGCCCACGGGTGCACAGCCCATGAGGCCACAGCCCACAAGTGCCAAGCCCACAAGTGTGCAGCCCTTGGATGCCGCAGGGACGGTGAGAAGCAGGTGGTCTGGGGTTGCCATAGTGGGGGCTCAGCGCGGAGTAGCCACTGCCTCCACCCCAGCACTGCTGCACTCCTTCAGGGACCAGGGCTGGGAAGCGCCATGTCCATGGGCTGCTCTGCCTTCTCCTGCAGCCCTGCTCCAGAGTGCAAGCTCCTGGGATGCGCCTCGTGCCTCGTCCACTGTTGGGTTGATCCAAACTCACTGAGTGAGTGCGGCAGACAGAAGCACGTGGCAGCGCAAGCCCTCAGAGACCACGCAGCGCTGTGCAGCAGCCCAAGGCCGGGAGCCGTGTCCTCACTAAGACCCACTGAAGCAGAAAGAGTATACAGAAAACAGACCATTCCTGCAATCTGGAAGCTGGGCATACGTCTGGACTCTTCCCCCCCCCCCGGGGTAAACACCCTAACCCCCTATAGCTCGGCTGACTGCCAATGTTCCCTTTCTGTAACTTGCTTGTTGCTCAGCATTAGAAAGCAAAAATTAACCAGTAAAATTCCTTCTAAGCATGTGAAAACTACCCCTCCCACAATCAAGATTTATGTACATTTATACCAGCAAAAAATTTTGGAAAAAGCCAAATGTGCAATATATAAGGAATAGCTGAATTATAATTTATGATAAAGTACTAAGCAACCTTTATATTCCTGTTCATAAAGGGTTCCAAAACATGACAAAGTGCAGGTCTACAATCATATAAAATTATCTAGGAGAGGAGCAAATAGCACCAAAGTTTCTTCCTCATCCTAGGTTTTTATCTGGGAAATAAACAGCCAGCAAATAATTGATTAGTAAAAATTTAATAAGCACTAACCTACCTAGGACCAAAATGCAACATATGCACTCAGAAAACATGTGCAATCATCAGATACGCTCTGTATCTTTTTTTTTTTAAACATAGAATAAGTTAGGCGATTTCCTTCTGTTTTGATTTTTTGGAAGAGTTTCAACAAGATTGGCATTAGTTCTTTCCAAAATGTTTTATAGAACTCACCTGTGAAGCCGTCTGGCCCAGGGCTCTTCTTTTTTTTTTTTTATCCAATCAGTTGAATGCTTTATTTTTTTTTAATTATTTATTTTTAAAAATTACATTAAAAAATATGAGGTCCCATTCAACCCCACTGCCCCCACCCCCCACTCCCCCCACAGCAACACTCTCTCCCATCATCGTGACACATCCATTGCACCTGGTAAGGCTCTTCTTAGTTGAGAGGTTTCTAATGGCTGATTCTACCTATTTACTTGTGTTGGTTTGTTGAGCTAGTCACTTCTTCTTTCAACAATAGAGGCTGCTTATGTGTTTCTAGGAATTTGTCTATTTCCTCTAAATTGTCCTTCTTGTTGAAATATAGTTTTTCAAAGTATCCTCTTATGATAGTCTGTATTTCTGTGGGGTCAGTGGTGATATCTCCTTTCTCATTTCTTATTTTGAGTATTTGCACTTTCTCTCTTTCTTTGTTGGTCTAGCTAAGGGTTTTTCGATTTTATTGATCTTTTCAAAGAGCCAGCTCTTGGTTTTGTCTTTTTAAGTGCTATTTTCTGTTTCACTTAGTTCTGCTCTTATCTTCATTCTTCTTCCTTTGGAGTTACTTCATTGTTTTTTTTTTACTAATTCCTCCAACTGTGCAGTTAGTTCATCAATTTTAGCTCTTTCTTCTATTTTGGTGTATGACTTTATGACTGTAAATTTCCCTCTCAGTACTGCTTTTGTTGCATCCTGTAAGTTTTGCTATGTTGTGTTATCATTTTCATTAGTTTCAAAGTAGTTATTAATTTCTTTTAAGATTTCCTCCTTGACCCACTGTTTTTCTTAAAGTATGCTGTTTAATTTCCATATTTTGTTGTGAAATCTGGGCCTCTGGCCCTTGCAGATTTCCATATTCACTCCACTGTGGTCAGAAAAATTAGTTTGTATGATTTGGATCTTCCTGAATTCATTGAGACTTTCTTTGTGGCCTACCATATGGTCTATATTGGAGAATGATCCATGTACACTTGAGAAAAATGTATATCCTGCTGTATTTGGGTGTAATGTTCTGTATATGTCTATTAGGTCTATGGGTCATATTTCCTTATCCAATCTTCCAATCTGTGTCTCTTAATAGGTGAGTTTAATCCATTGACATTTAGTGTCATTTCTTTTAAGCAATTACTTATATTAGCCTTATTATCTTTGGATTTGTGTTTGTCTTATGTTGTTTGATATTCTTCTCTCTTTTTGAACTTTTAGTTGGTCTTACACTCTCCTCCAACTCTGTCTCTCCTGTTTGTTTGTTCTTGCTGCAGAACCTCCTTTAGTATTCTTGAAGGGCAGGTTTCTTTTTGGCATACTCTCTTAGTTTCTGTTTATCAGTGAATATTTTGAACTCTCCATCATTTTTGAATGCTAGCTTTGCTGGATAGAGTGTTCTTGTTTGGAAATTCTTTTCTTTTAGTATCTTGACAATGTCCTACCACTGTCTTCTTGCCTCCATGGCTTCAGATGAGAGATCAGCACTTAATCTTATGAAGCCTCCCTTGTATGTGATGGTTCTCTTTTCTTTTGCTGCTTTTAGTATTTTCTCTTTGTTGTGCTTTGGATAATTTGCCAAGTATATGTCTTGGGGTAGGCCTGCTGGGATTTATGCTGTTTGGGGTGCATTGTGCTTCCTGGACTTGTACATCCTTCTCCCTCAATATGTTTGGGAAGTTTTCATCCATTATTTCCTCCAACACTCCTTCTGTCCCCTTTCCCTTCTCTTCTCCTTCTGGGATGCCTATAATATGCATGTTTGTGCATTTTGCATTGTCATTCAGGTCACTAACTCCTGCTGGATTTTTTCTATCTTTTTTTCTATTAATTATGCTATCTGTTTGATTTCAGATGTATTGTCTTCCACATCACTAATTCTTTCCTCTGCCTCTTCAAATCTGCTGTTATTTGCTGAGAGTGTATTTTTGATTTCTTGAATTGTGCTATTATCCCCATTATCTCTGTGATCTTTTTGTGCATGATCACAGTTTCTTCTGTATGCTCTCCAAGTGCTTTCTTAATATGCTTAATCTCTTTGATCACTCATTGATTTGGCCTATGGTACATGTTCTGAGAGCTTTAATTAGTTGTTCAGTGTTCCACTTCTCTTCCTGGTTTTAAATTTGTTCTTTGTATTGGGCCATGTTTTCCTGATTATTAGTATGGTCTGTAGTTTTTTGTTGCAGTCTAGTCATCATTTTATCTTGTTAGGTTTATTTTGTTGATTATCTTCTTATTCAGGCCTTGGGTTTAATTAGTTGTAGTTTTTGTGTGCACATTAAGGCTTCTCTTTGCCACTTTTTTCTTATTATTCTATTTCCTTGTTGTTAGCTAAGTTCCCTCAGAGGAAAATATTAGGTCCAGAGAAAGCAAAAGGGGTAAGAAAAGAAATATGTAAGAGTAGAATTGATAGTGACTGTTAGCAGAAGAACCATGAGAGATCTAGGGGAATGGATATAAAACTCGTGGAAGCTGTGTATAGTTATAACCATAAAAAAGGGGAGTACCTGTAATGAGATATTAAACTGAATATGGGGAGGAATATACTATGAATTAAAAGGTCAGTGTGTTCAGGAGAGAGGGAAATAGAAGATAGAGGACAATAACAGAGTGAATAAATGATAGAAAACAGAGTAGAGTTATTAGAGATAAAAAGAAATATTGGGGACTAAACAGAGAGAGGTGGAATGTAAGAGAAACAATAATTGATGGAGAAGAGAATGATGTCAAGGAAAGGGGATAGCATTGGTAGCCAAAATCAGGACACACAGAAATGAGAAAATTGAGTTTGAGGAAGCAAAGTAAATAAGAAATGTTGCCTGCAGCACTAATATAAAAAAAGAAAAAATTGGGAAAAAAGGAAAAAGAAAGAGAGAAGAAAAAACGCAGAAGGGAGAAAAAAGAAAAAAAGGGATAAAGAAGAAGAAAACAGACTAACAAAAAAGACCAGAGTAACAAAAAAGGCCTCAGGCAATGAATCCTCTTTGCAATTGAATAAACTGCTTAGGAGTCTGACCTTCCCCCTTTCTCCCTTCCTCATTTCCTTCTCTCTCAAGGCAGCAGCAAGGCTGTGTGAGGGCTTCTACAGGAAATTCAAATGGGTCCCTGGTAAACCAACTCACCTGAGAAAATAATGACTCTCAATTTCTTGAGAGAGCAACCACCCCTTGCCAAGAACTCTACATATAGTACTGGAAGCCTGTAAAGCACCTCCTACTGTCCCTCTCCCTTAGGTGTGTTACAAGGGCGCTGGTTAATTTTCTGACTCCACCTTCTCCCAGACCAAGTTTCCTATCCCAGGGCTTTGAGGTAAATTGGGCTTCCTCACCAGATTTGCCTCTTCTCTATTCCTAGGCTCTCCCCAGGTCAGTTAATATATCCTCCAAACTCAATAAAAGGGGGGAGGGACCAAAAAATTGAACCCACATTCCTTGGTCCCTCAGCACTTCCCACCTAATCTCTCCCACTTCTCATGTTAGTCTGTGACCAGAGGGGTAGGGCTATGCTGGATTTCTGGGAATCCCAGGCTTGGGAAGCAGAAGCCCAGGAGAATGTGGACCCAGGTTATTTAACTTGGGCCATGGGGGTTCAGGGGACACGGGCTTGGGGTTCATGCATTTGGGATACACAGGGCTTGGAAACTCTGCCCCATGACCAGCAGTTCTCAGTGAACACTGCGGTTCTTAGCTCTAGGGGGTGAGGGATTTACCTTCCCATAGCTTCGATATTCAGTGTTAGAAACCCACAGGTCTACCTTGAGCAAGAACAATTCTCCTGCAGTCTCTCCAGATTGATGTCTAGATACCTCCTGCCCCATCGGTTTCCAAAACAGCCTGCTCCGGTAGTGGTCAGCACCACTAAAGCCTGGCCTGCAACCAGGTTTTGCTCAATTAATGAATAAGATCTCTTTCTGGACTGCCATATATCCCACTGACCAGAGAAATTCTTAGACCAAACACAATGAAAACAAAGTGAGTCTCGCATTCAGCAAAAGTACATAAGCAGAGAATCATGTACACATTAATCTTCTCCAGCTTCCAATTTCCAGTAATGATGGAAAAGATATTTCTGCTTTTGAAAACAACCAGAAACTCTGCATAACAATTTTTTAAAATCACCTAAAAGGACCTAGGAATAAGAAGCAAGGTATTTTTTTTACTCAAAACACCTGGAAATGGGAACTCAGTGTGTGGAAATAGATTTTTCCTTTTCCTAAAAACACATGCTTTCTTTTTATTAAAATTACCTTTTCAGTTTTTAAAAGATACTTAGATTACATAAGAGTTATATAAAATTTATGGACAAATCCTATATTCCTCACTCCCTACCCCTTCCACATTTTTTTACATTAACAGCATCCTTCATTAGTGTACATTTGTTACAATTGATTAACATATTTTGGAGTATTGTACCTAAGCATAAAGAAGAAACACAAACGGCTAAAAAGCACATGAAACATGCTCAATATCAATAGCTATTAGGGAAATGCAAATCAAAAATTCAATGAGATATTCTTACACTCAATAGACTGGTGGCTGTTTAAGAAAACAGAACTAAAAGTATTCAAGAGGATGCAAAGGCATGGGAACAATCATCCACTTATGGTGGGAATGAAGAATGGTGGAGCTATTATGGAGGATAGTATGGTGGTTCCTCAGGAAGCTAACTAGAATTGCCATATGATCCAGCAATCCCACTGCTGGGTATACACAGAAGGATTGAAAGCAGGGACATGAACAGATATATGCACAATGTTTATAGTGGCATTATTCACTGCTGCCAAAAGTTGAAAACAACCCAAATGTCCACCAACAGATGAAAGGATAAACAAACTCTGGCACATACATACAATGGAATATTTTCAGCTCAAAGAAGGAATGTCATTTAACACATGGGATAATATGGGCGAGTTTTGAAGACCTTATGTTGAGTGAAGTAAGCCAGTCACTGAAGGGCAAATATTATATGACATCACTGGTGTGAATTTTTAAATTGAGCAAACTCCCAGAGCTAAATTCTAAAGACAGGCTTAAAGAAACAGAAAGGAGTAGAAGTTTGTGAGCCAATAACCATACAGGCAAAATCTATGATAAGATGGAGAAGTACAGTTGTGTGTGGATGTGCATGATGTAGTGGTGTTATTGGGTTTGGTGTTGCTGGTCTGTGAGGAAGAGTAGGGTGGGGATTTGAGTTGAACTATTCATGGAGCTGACAGGAGAATTGGGGGAAGAAGCAGGGGAGCTCAGGGATTTTCCAGTCTGTGGTTAAGAAAATGGTAATCTAGGGATGTAAATACCAATTGATAGAATGCTAGAGAGTAATCTAGGAACTGAATAGCACAATAAACCAAGAGGTGGATGAGAATTTTGGATGATGGTACAGATGCAAGAGTGTCCTTTGTGAGCAGATGTACATCACTACTGAAGGGAAAGTGGAGAACCTTTGGAAAAATACACGTGGAGTGAACTATGGGCTTGTTTAGCAGTAATAATTTCATATGCTTGCATCTATCACAAAGATGTACTGTGTTAATAATGGGGCAGTATGGAAAATGTGTGCCAAATGTGCACTATAGATGTGGTAAAAATCAGATGTTATAAGTTTCTCTGTAACAAATGTTCCACCCCAGTGTGGTGTGTTGATAGATGGATGTTGTTTGAGAATTCTGCACGTGTGCATGATTGACTTAAAAGTTTACAACTTCTGTCAAAAAATATATATTTTAAAAATAATAATAGGGTGGGTTGGAAGATACACTAAATGTAAGATAAGGACTATAATCAGTAGGAAGATTTTGACAATATTTTTTCATAATCTGTAACCAAAGTCTCATGACAATGCAAGGTGTTGGTGGATGGTTGATGTATGGCACCCCTGTAGGATGTTATGCATGTTTGATTGTAAATCCACAACTTTTTCTATACACTTTTGTTTATGTATGTTCATATGTAAATGATATAAATATAATATCAATAATAATAAATTACAATGTTAAGATTGTTCTTTTGGCAAATATGACAGTGGAAGATTGTGTAGGGTGTTGGATGTTGAGGAGTATGTGGAATAGGGCACATCTAGGGCAGACTTCTATAATAATAATAATAAATTACAATGTTAAGATTGTTCTTTTGGCAAATATGACAGTGGAAGATTGTGTAGGGTGTTGGATGTTGAGGAGTATGTGGAATAGGGCACATCTAGGGCAGACTTCTATGAAATATGTATGTTATATTCATGGGTGAAAACCCACACAATAAATAAGAAAATATCAAACTGCCAATTAGACCAAAAAAAGAAAAAAAAGGATATACCAAACCCTTCATATTATTACAAGTAACTATGAATCATATTATTCAAAAATTGAAACTTAGTGGTTATAAATGTTTTAAAAGTAGGGAGAAGGAAGAATAGAATACATAGAACATGGGCCATTTGTAGGGTATTGGTGATGTTCAGCATGCTCTTGCAATAACAGATACAGGCCACTTCAAATTTTGTCAAATCCTATAAAAGTGTATGATCCAAAATATAAACCATAATGTAAACCATTGACTATGGTTAATCGTAATGTTCCAGTATCTCTACATCAATTGTAATACATGTACCATCCACTTATAAAATGTTATAATAGGGGAGAAGGGGAAAGGGGAGTGTGTTGGGTGAATCCCCTATATTCTCTATGCTATTTTTCTCTAACCTAAAACTTCTTTGAAGATAAAATTTTAAAAATAAGACACTGGGAAATATGTGGAAAAAATGTAACTTTACATACAAGACAACAGAATTTACAGTGATGAAAGACACAATGAATAAAAAACTTTTTCAATTATTTCACATTTTTAGGATTTTTGTATTTTATTGGTTATTTTTCAAATTAGTGTTTCATTTTCTTACTAATTTTATTGGTTATTTTGTTGGCTTCATTTATGGAGAGTTTTGACTCACAGAAAGGTGACAACAATGGCAGGGGAGGATCATTGGTGCATGGTGTCAGGGGATACACAGGAAGGGGTGCACCTGGGGCATGCATCTAAGGCATATAAATATATTCAAGTGATCATGGGCATTGTTTCAGTGGGTGGAGACCCATACAATAACTGAAAGAATATTGAATTTCCATCCTGGGGAGTCCTGCTGCATTCTCTAATAGGACAGCAAGAATTCCCCAAGTACAATGACAGTGCCTAGTGAAGGAAGACAGACCATTAGGCCAGGCCCTTGACATTTCTGTGAAATGGTTGTATTTATGAACCTTTTCTTGTGAAATTGAAACAACCTAGTATTATAGACTAAGAGTTAGCTTCTAAAATCTCCTTGTTGCTCAAATGTGACCTCTCTCTAAGCCAAACTCAGCATATAAATTCATTACGTTTCCACTGGTGTGGGATTGAGTCCCAGGGATGAACATTCCTGGCACCAAGGGATTATTACCAAGCACCAACTAGCAATGCACCTGGAAAAAGAACTTGACCAAAAGGAGGGTTGGTAAATACAAATGAGTTTTTAGGGCTAAAGTACTTCAAAGTTAGTCAAGCGTTCATTCCAGAGCATATGCTTATACAAGTCTCAGGAGGATCTCATTGACTGCTACAATAACCATGATTCAAATAGCAGGGCTTCTGAGGGCTCTAGAGCCATCCAGAAACTATAAGCAGGTCAGACAGTTCAAAAATTCAGTACCCTATCAGTGGGCCTTTCTTTGGAATTTATACTCCCCAGTGTAGACATAAAGACTAATTTACAGGTTCTCAACATGCAGATCTTTTATTTGAAACTACAATTAACACTACACTTGATAAATATATGTACCAGAGACTTAAATCTTTGGGCTGTGCATGTGCCAGTTGAGTCCTGAATTTCAGCAGAATTGCAGCACCTATTCTCCAGCGCATTGGACTTATCCAGGACAACTAACATGGAGATGGTGATGGACAACAACTATCCCAAGGAACAGAGAAAGTCTGAAACTGCAAGCAAGGTAGTTCCATTCATCTGCCACATGGGATCTAAGCTCCCTCTCAATTAGAAGCAGAATTGGCAACACTATCTCAAAATCCTCAAATTGGGGAATGAATAATGGGCAAAAATAGACTTATTACTATTATTCTACTAGAGACTTATTATACTAACAAAGGAAGGTCTCATCATTAATGTAAGGGCAGTGGCCACTGGAGGTTCTAAGTGATGGGTCAGGGAATAATAGGTGTAATATGGGAACATTTTGGGGATGCTGGAGTTCTCCTGCATGACATTACAGTGATGGATATAGAACATTGAATATTCTGTCATAACCTACAAAATTGTGTGGGACAGTGTGTAAACTATATTGTCAACTGTAACCCATAGTTAGTAGCAATGTTTCCACATGTATTCATAAATTGTAAGAAATTTAGCACACTAATGAGAGATGGTATTATACAGGTAAGTGTGGGAATAGGGAGTGGGGCATATGTGAATCCCTTGTATTTTTTATGTAACATTTATGTAATCTAAAGATTCTTTAAATATAAAAAAATTTTTTAAAAAATTATAAAAAGTTGTAATTCTTCTCAGGTGTAAATATCTAAGCCTTCCATTATAAAGAGAGATGACTATCTGTGTGGTTCGTCTAAGTTTCTTTTGATGGTAATCTTTTCGGTTGATAGTCCTCATAAGAATTGAATATCTGATGGCAGCTTTTTACATATATATTTTGTGTTCATCCTGTTTAGTCTGTCGAAATTTATAAAGATAAAACAGGCATTCCTAAAATGGTACTTTCCTTAAGTTGATACTATTTGGTTTAATCATCTTCACTTTAACATTTGTAATATTATTGTAATGTTAACTCTAAATACTCAAGCTGCTTGCCTGCCACTGAAAAGAGCTATAATAACAAGAATCTGTGAAAATCACCTTTAAACACTGCTTCATGTTATGATACAGCAAGGTATTTCAGTAAAACTTGCAAGAAAATATGAATGATAGCTTTGGAAGACTCAGGAAAAGGATTTGGTTGCATAATTAGACAGTTGCTACAACAAATAATTTGTTTCTATGTGATCTATATCTCAAGAATGCCAAGGCTGCCTATTATTAAGTTGTTCAGTCATAAAACTTGAAATCTGTGAAAGAAACATGCTATTGCTATTTTTCCTAGGAAATTATAGTCGCTTTATTGCTTTCATGGTGTCTTTCACTATAGCATTGTGAAATTTTTTCCCTTATATGGTCTGCCTAAGTTCATTAACAAATGCTTTGATTTCAGTGACACTATTGCCAAAGTGCCCATCAACAGATAAGGATAAACAAGTTGATATATACCTATTATGGAATATTACTCAGCATGACAAAAGAATGAAATGTTGACACATGTGACAACACAGATGTATCTTGAAGACCTTATGTTGAGACAAGTCAGTCAGTTACTGAAGGGCAAATATTATATGAGCTCAGTGATAAGACCTAAGCAATTGGAGCAGAACCACAGATCTAGAATTTGGAAGTCACATTATCAGGGGACAGAGAGGGAATAGAGTGTGGTGAGCTGATATTCACTATAGGCACAATAAAAAGAAAATATTAATCTCCCATCGTAGGGAGTTATGATATGTTCTCATGTAGAGGGGCAAGAACATCTCAAGTATATAGGCAGCATCTAATAAAACAGACTGTATGTCAATCCCTCAGTATTAATGCATGTAACTATGATCATAAGACCCAAGCCCCCACCAAGTCCTCAGCATGCATCTGTCTATGTGGCCTAGGCTTAAATTAAAGATTACCAGCCCTCTCCAGAGAGGATGTATAAAACCAGATCTCCTCTGAGCAGTGAAACTTCTTTCCTGAGATGACATTGCCAAACCTCATATGAGCAGGCACAGGACACTAGCAGGAATTCTGTTATCACTCCTTGGAATGCCTTTGTTCTGAGAGTCATTATATTACCTGTAATTTTCTCTTTTCCCCTTTCAGGCAACTGACTTTATTCATTCTTTGACTGGCCACAGTCAAGGAATCTTTTCCTGTTCATATATCCCAATAAAGATGATGTCTGATTCTTTGCCTGTGTTTCTTTTTTCCTTTTTTCTTTTTCTTTTTTGGTCTCTTAGCCTCACCAGCTCATGATGATCTTCAGGAGCTGGGTAGGAACAGAACCTTATTGTTCCAAAATTGAAACTTAGTGATTGCCATAGTTCCCAAGGGCAAGGTGAGAAAATAAAAGTTGTAATATGGGGCACCTTTGGGCATTCGAGTTGTTCTGTGTGTTTCTGCAATAATGGATACAGGCCTTTATAAATATTGTCAGAACTTATAAAAGCATATTGTGCAAAAGGTAAACCATAACATAGACCACTGACCATAATTAGTAGCAATGATTCATTATTTGCTAATCAATTGTTAAAAAATATATTATTCTCATGTAGGAAAATATTGGTAAGGAAGGGAGTGGGGAGTATGAGATTTTCCTGTATTGTCTATGTGAATTTTCTGTAACCTGAATCTCAGAAATAAGCATGAAAAAAGGCATTGGGGGAATATACAGAAGAAATTGTCAATATATATGAAATATAGATCTTACACAAATCAAAGGCACAATGCAAAAAGTTTTATTTTATTTTGTTTTTGTTGTTTACTTTTTGTTGTTATTTTTCATTAGTTTTGTTTTTGGGGAGGTTTTGGCCTGCAGAGAGGTTGCAGGTATGGTAGGGGGAGTTAGTGGTCTGAGGTGTCAGTAATTGGGGTATGTATGTGGGGGGGATTCACCTGGGGCATGCCTCCATGAGTGTGTGTTCATGTTGTGTTCTGTGGGTGAGTGGAGACCCACAGAGCAACCCATGGAATAATGAATTCCCATACTGGCAACACCTGCTATGTTCTCTCATAGAGTGGTGAGATATTCTGTGTACATGGGCAGTGCCTAATAAAAGAGGACAGACCAACACAAGAGACCCTTGATATTGATGCTTGTACTTTTGAATCTTGTTCTTATGAAATTGAAATTGGCCTGATATTATCTATTGCCTAAGAGCTACCTCATGGCAAATGACTCCCAGGGTGACCATCCTGACACTAAGGGATTAATTGCAAGCACCAACTAATGCTTATTTGGAGAAAGACCAAGATCAAAAGGGGGAAACATTGAAGGCAAATGAGTTTTATGACTAAGAGATTTCAAAGGGAGTTGGGATATTAATGCAAAGATTAAGCTTATGCCTATCTCAGGAGGATCTCACTGTCTGTAAAAGTGCCTGAAAAAGAGGTGATCTTGGGACTCTAGAGACATCTAAGCACTAGACACATAGCAGACAACTCCAGAAAATCAGTACCTCATCAGTGGGCATTACCTTGATATATAATATCCATCTCTCCCAATGTATCAGAGTTTCTCTCACTTATAATTTTCATACACATGATTCTTCTAACACATTTATTTGAAACTATAATTAACACAATAATACATATTAAATATATGTTCCAGAGTCTTAAATATTCTGGCTGTTCATATGCTGGGAGTAACCCTTAAATCTCAACAGAATTGCAGCCAATGACTACTCTCTGGTTCGTTGGACTCACCCAGGACAATTAACAAAAGGATGATGATGGACAAGGCCCAAGCTAAGAAGCAGAGAGTGTCTTCAACTGCATGCAAGACAGTTCCATCCATCTGACCCATGGGACCTAAGACCCCTCTCAATCAGAAGCAGAGTGGGCATCACCATCCCCAAATCCTCAGGATAGATGGATGAACAAACATAAAGGGGTAGTCAACTATGGACTTAAGTAAACTTGTTACTAATATAGTAATGGAAGAACTCATAATATTAATATAAAGACAGTGGTCACTACAGGTATTGAGGAGAGAAAGAGGGAGCAATAGGTGTAACATAGGCAATTTTTGAGACATTGAGATCATCTTGCATATTACAATGATGGATACCAGCATTATACATTTTGTTAAAACCTATAAAATTGTGTGGTGCAAAATGCAAAACATAAACTATAGACCTGGTGAATAGAAATGTTTCCATATATGTTCATCAATTGTAAAAAAATATTCCACACTTTTGAAAGATGTTGTTAATGGGAAAAAGAGCAGGAAGGAAGGTGTTGTGGAATATGAGAATCCCACTATATTTAAATAGTCTGAAGCTCCTTTAAAAATTAAAAATTATTTTTTAAAAAGAATGAAAAAATGAGGATAAATACAAAGTTTTCACAGACAAACAAAAGCTAATAGAATATGTTACAAAAAAAAATACAATATTACAAGAACTACTTAAGGGAGTGCTGCAGCCTGAAATTAGAAAAACAAGGGTGAGAGATTTGGAGAAGAGTGTAGAGATAAGAGTATTTGGAAGAGTAAATTATAGGATAAAGAGACAGACAATAACATGATATGACAACAGGAAGCCAAAGGACAAAACGGATGAAGTAAGTCGTGCCTTTACAATAATAATACAGAAGAAAAATGGCTTGAACTCCCCAATCGAAAGTCACATATTGGATTTTTTAAAAATATGAGCCCTCCTTATGTTGTCCACCAAGACTCATTTCACAACCAGCTTAAAATTGAAAGGTTGGAAAAGATATTCCATGCAAATAATCAAAAAAGAACTGTAGTAGTGATACTAATATCAGACAAAATAGATTTTTAATGCAAAACTGGTATAAGGGATGAAAAAGATAATTATATATTAATAAAAAGGGGCAATTCCCCCAGAAGAAATAACTATGCTAAATATTTATGCACATAACCTGAGTGTCCCCAGTTGCATGAGGCACACACTGACAAAATTGGAGGGAAAAATAGATGTCTCTATAATAATAGTTGGAGACTTCAATGCACCATTCTCAATAGTACATAGAACATCTAGTCAGAGGATAAAGAAACAGAGAATTTGAACAATATATTAACTGAACTACCCCAATAGACCTCTACAGGCATACACCCCAAAACAGCAGGATGTACAATCTTTTCAAGTGCTCATGGACTCTTCTCTAAGATAGAATTTGTTTTGGGTCTCAAGACAATTCTCAATAAATTTTAAAAGATTGAAATTACCTAAAACTTTTACTCTAAACATAGAGGAATGAAGCTGGAAATCTATAAAGGAAGAAGAAAGGAATAACTCATAAATATATGGAGATTAAACAACACAGTATTAAACAATCAGTGAGTCAAAGAAGAAATTGCAAGAGAATTCAGCAAATATCTTGAGATGAATAAAAAGAAGTAAACAACCTTTGTAAACCTATGGGACCCTGCAAAGGCAGTGCTGAGAGGGAAATTTATACCTCTTACTGCTTACATTAAAAGAAAATGTGGCCACTTTCTAAGCCAAACTCAGCATGTAGATGCATTGCCTTCCTCACAATATGGGACATGATTCCTGGGGATAAGCCTCCCTGGTGCCAAGGGATTACTACCAAGCAACAGCTGATGATGTAAATAGAAAAAGACCTTCAAAAAAAGGGTCAATTCAGACTGGCAGAATACCTCAGCCTACATTTAATATCAGGTGTTAAAAACTGCCTTTTGACTATAGATAAAAGTGGGAAATGGAAAGGACAAATAAATTTATATGGCTATGAGTCTCCAAAAAAGAATCAGGAGGTCATCAGAGAGATGATGCTTATGCATGCCTCAGCAGGGTTCCAGAGACAACCGAGGTAGATGGAAACCTAGGTGCTGGTTCTCCTGAGGGTTGTAGCGATGCCCAGGTTCTATGGTCATGGAAGATGGCTCTGGAATTCAGGACCATGTCAATTGGCCCTACTTTGGAGTTTGTGCTCCTGACTGTGATGGAGATGGACTCAAATATGACCTTTCGACACATTCCTCTTCTGTTACTTTTACTGGACCTGTGGTTGGCATTTAGGTTGGTGTATACTCAGGAGACCTGAATCTTTGGACTGTCTGTGAGATGGCTAGGCCCTGGTTCTCAGCAGACTTGCAGCTCCTACCCCCTTGTTTGTTGGGCTTACCCTGGCCATCTGACAAGGAGGTGAAGAGGGTCAATCACCACACCAGGGCACCAAGAGTGCTACAACTGCAAGCTGAATTGCTTCCATCATCCATGTGGAATCTAAGCCCCCTCTTGATGTAGAAGGGGACTGGAAATAACCATCCCAGTGTCCACAGGATGGAGGAATAGAATATGGATTAGGGTGGACTTTCTGGTGTTCTGCTGTGGAACTATTGTGATTAGTAAGGGAAGAAATTGTAATAGTGATGTGGAGAGGGTGGCTACATTGCCTGCTGATGGTAGGGAGATGGAAGAAGAGATATGGTGTGGTGGCACTTTCAGGATTTGGAGTTGCTCAGGGTGGTGCTGCAGGGATGAATGGTGGACCTTGTGTGTCCTGCCATGGCCCACTGGGTGGACTGGGGGAGAGCGTGGACTACAATGTGGGCCACTATTCATATGGTGTATTGGTGCTCCAGAATATATATGCCAGGTGCAGTGGAAGAGGTTGTTCATGTGAGAGGAGTGGGGTGGATCGGGTGGCGGTTATATGGGTACCTCATATTTTTTTTAATGTAACATTTAAAAGAAAATAAAAAAAGAAATAGAGCTAAAATTGAAAATCTAAATGCACACCTGGAAATACTAGAAACAGAACAGCAATCTAATCCTAAACTAAGCCAAATGTAGGAAATAGTAAAAATTAGAGTGGTAATAATTGAAATCAAGAATAAAACAACAACAAAATAGGATCAATGAATCTAAAAGTTCTTTTTTTTGAGAAGATAAAAAAAATCAATAAATTCTTAGCTGGACTGACAGGGGGATTTGCTATTTTTAAAGAAAATGATTGCAGGCATAAATTTTATTGGGAAGCTCTCCCCAACTGAGGGGATCTGAAGAATAGACTTCAACCCCCTCATATATTTGTAATGTAACATTTATGTAATATAAAGCTTCTTTAAAAATAAAAATTAACTAAAATAAAAAGTGAGAAGTCACAAATAATAAAACAAAATTGGAAGGGTACATTACCACTGATCCAAATAAATAAAAAAGGTCATAAGAGGTTACTCTGAACAACTGTATGTCAAAAAAAAAAAAACTAGACAACATAGATGAGATGGACAAGTTCCTAGAAACACACAAACCACTTACACTGTCCCTAGAAGAAGTAGAAGATCTCACCAAACCAATCACAAGTGAAGAGTTGAAACAGTTATCTAAAACATCCCAAGATGAAAATTCCAGGACCAGATGGCTTTATATGTTAATTCTACCAATCATTCAAAGATGACCTAATAAAAAGCTTTCTCAAACTCTTCCAAAACAATGACAGAAAAAAGACTACCCAATTCGTCCTATGAAACTAACATCACCCTAATGGCAAATCCAGATAGGGATACTAAAATTTAAAAAAAAATCACAGACCATTATCTCTAATGAAGATAGGTACAAAAATACCCAACAAAAAACTTGCAACCAAATCCAAAAATGCCCTAAAAGAATTATACCATGATCAAGTGAGTTTTATCCCAAGTGTGCTAGTGTGGTTCACCACAAGAATATCGATTAGTGTAATAAACCATAGTGATAAACTGAAGAAGGAAAATCGCATGGTCCTCTTGATTGATGCAGAAAGGCATATGCCAAAATAGAGGGCACTTTCTTGATTAAAAAAAAGTCAATAACCACATTTATTTGGAAGGGTAAGGGATGACCCTGAATAACCAAAATTGTCTTAAAAAAGAAAGAACAAATTTGGAGGACTCTCACTTTCTGATTTTTTTTTTTTTTTTGGTCATCACTTAGCTACAGTGGTAAAAAACAAAAACATTATGATACTGGCATAAGGATACACAGATTGACCAATTCAAAGGAACCGAATTGAGAACTCAGAAATTGACCCTCACACTTAAGTGTTTTTGTCAAGTCTGTTAAGCCTACCCAGCTCGGCCAGAACACTCTACCCAACAAATAGTGCTGGGAGAATATCATAGCCATATCCAAATGAAAGAAAGAAGATCCCTATTTTATATGTTATACAAAAATTAACACAAAATGAATTAATGACCTAAATATAAAAAGAACCACCATAAAAGTCCTAGAAGAAAATGCAGGAAAACATCTTCAAGATCTTGTGGCAGTCAGTAGTTTCTTAAACTTTATACTCAAAGCACAAGCAACACAAGAAAAGAGAGATAAATGGGTCCTCTTCAAAGTTAAAAATTTCTGCACCTGAAAGGACTTTGTCAAAAGGGTGAAAGTCAGCCAGTTCAATGGGAGAAAATATTTGGCAATTACATATCTGCTAGGTGATTAATATCCATGATATATAAAGAGATCACATAACTCAAAAATAAGAAATCAAACTTCTGATTGAAAATGATCAAAAGACTTCAAAAGACAAATGTCTGAAAAGGAAATATGTGTCAAAGAAATACATGGAAAAAATGTTCAACATCACCAATGATTAGGTAAATGCAAATCAAAGCTACAGCAAGATATCATTTGACACCTATTAGACTAGCTGCTATTAAAATGTCAGAAACAAGAAGCAGATGTAGCTCAAGCAGTTGGGCATCTACCTATTGCATGGCAGGTCCTATTCTTAGGGCCTCCTAAAGAAGATGAGCAAGACAGTAAGCTGATGAGATAGGCTCATATAATGAGCTGACACAACAGCATGTTGCAACAAGGAGACACAATGAGGAAACATAAGAGACACAACAAGTAGGGAGCAGATGTGACTTAAGTAACTAGACATCTCCCTCCCACATGTGAGGTCTCAGGTTTTGTTTCTGGTTCCTCTTAAGAAAAAGATGAGCAAACACAGAAAACACACAATGGACACAGACCATACCGTGAGTGCAAAAAAAGGAGGGGGTAATAAATAAATAAAATAAATATTATTTTTTTAAGTCAGGAAACTGTGAAGAGATAGGAATGCTTATGCTCTGTTGGTGGGAATGTAGAATGCTACAGCCACTGTGGAGGACTGTTTGGCAGTTCCCGCCTATTTTTTTCTTTTTTTTTTTTAATTGATTTTGTAAAAATATTACATTAAAAAAACAATATGAGGTCCCATTCAACCCCACCACCCACACCCCACCACTCCCCGCCCCAGCAACACTCACTCCCATCATCATGATACATCCATTGCATTTGGTAAGTACATCTCTGGGCGTCTCTGCACCTCATGGTCAATGGTCCCACCTATTTTTTATTTTCAGGGTCATTCTTTTAAAATTTGCACCTCACCAAAATCCTCTCTCTTTTCCAAGTCCATTCAAGAAGACCTTTTCTTTTTCTTGGATTTCCTTTTACCTTTCTTTCTAATTCTGCTCTATTAGCTAGTGTGGGGAAAGGGTACAATATGTTGGAGAGAAATACACTTTTCTATTTATATTTCTTTTTGGTCAGTTCTCTTATTTATTCCCTTGTGGCCTAGGTATTTATGGTCCAGCTAAGCCTGTTGTAAATCTGCCAGGTCAGAAGAAAAGACCAGACATAGCAGCTGATGGTGTAAATATTTTGTAGAGTAAATAAATAAATAAATATTTTAAAAACTAAAGAAAAATACAATTGGTCATAGATTTGTGGGTCTATGTCTGAAATCTCAAGTTGATTCCATTGGTCAATGTATATATCCTTCTGCAGTAACACATATATATTTTTTTAAATCACTGTAGTATTCTAATAAGCTAGTAATTCATGAAATGTCAGTCCTCCAACTTTGTTCTTCATTTTCCAGATGGTTTTGGCTAATACTTCCAAATAAATGTGATAATTGGTTTTTCCATTTCTGTAGTGTAGGCCACAGGAACATTGTTTGGGCTTGCAATGGATATGTAAATCATTTTGAGTAGAATTCATATTTTAATATTTAGTTTTCCAATCCATGCACATGGAAGGTCCTTGCACACATTCAGGTCTTCTTTCATTTGTTTAATAAAAGTTTTATACTTTTACATATATAATTCCATTATGTCACTGTTTAAATTTATTCCTAGGTATTTGATTATTTTAGATGTTACTCTAAATTGAATTTTATTGTTGATTTACTTCGCAGAATGCTCATTACAAGTGCATATACATGCTAATGATTAGTACATGTTGATACTGTAATCTGCTAATTTACTAAATTAGCTCTAAAACTCTGTTGCAAAATTTCAGCACTTTCTATATATAGGTTGGTAGGCTCAACAAATAGGGAAAGTTTTACTTCTTTGTTTCCAAGCAGAAGCTTTTTTTCCTTGCCTAACTGCTCTGGTTAGAACTTCCCGACTAATGTTGAATAACAGTGGTGACAATGGGCATTTTTGTATCATTCCTGAGCTTAGAGAGAGTTTTAGTCTTTAATCATTGAGTATGATGTTAGCTATAGGTTTTTCTCACTTCCATTGCTTTCTTTCATTCCACATTTTCTCATTTGGGCTTCAATTATTTTTTTCTTCTCATCATTCTGATACTTTATTCTATTTTTTTCTAGTTTCATGTTTAATTCCACAAATTTTATTCTTGTTTTATTTGTTATGATTTTTATAGTCACTACTTATTTTTTCCTGGTGCTTTTATATTTCCTATACTATATGTTTAATTATTACTACTATTCTTTTTCTCCTCACATTCCTTTCCTATGGACTTAATATTTTTTCAAGAGAACATGGACAACTATAAAGATAAAGAGTAAATGGAACCATGAGTCCAAGAGTAACTTTAACCCAAAACAAAACAAAATAAAATCTAAATTAGAAAGAGAAGCTACTCATTGAAATAACCCCTTCCAGAAAAGCATTTCTAGACTCCAGCAAAAAAATTGCAAGCCAGGCTAAGAAATAAAAGATATAGCACAGACTAAGAAAAAATATAAGAGATCCAAAGTGTGGAAAAACTAATCAAGGATGCCCTAACAAATATCATGAATCAATTTAATAAACTAAAGGAAGAAATAAAGGCTATTAAGAAGAAAGAAGATACTGGAGAAAAATACTGAAGAAATCATAAATATACATAAAAAATAACAGAGCTGATGGTGATGAATGGTATACAATGTAAGAAATAAAACAATACACTGGATACATATAACAGCAGATTTGAACAGACAGGAAAGAGTGATGTTAAAGACAGAACATCTGAAATAAAAAAGATAGAACAGAGAGATAAAAATATAGAAACAAATTACACATGAACTTGGGTAATTAAATGACAAGATGAAATGCACAAACATACTCATTAGAGGCAATCCAGAAGGAAAAGAGAAGGAAAAGAGGGCACGGCTCCTGGAGGAAGTAATGGCTGAAAATATCCCAAATCTTTTGAGGGACATGGATGTTCATGTCCAGAAAGCACATGATACCCCAAACAGTATGAATCCTAAGTGGCCTTCCACATGACATAAACCAACAAAATTGCTCAATGCTCAAGACAATGAAGAATACAGAAAGCTGTGAGAGAAAAAGAGATTCATCACACATCACACACAAAAAGAGATTCATCACAAAGTAGAGCTCCATAAAATTAGCACTGATTTCTCATCTAAAATGATGGAGGCAATAAGAATGTCCTAAGACATATTTAATGTGCTAAAAAAACCCTGCAAGCCAAGATTCTGTTTCTAGCAGAGCTGACAATCAAAAACGATAGAGGTTTGCAGATTGAAAGGAAGCAAAGAGAGAGCAAGTTGGAAGGACATGCAGAAAGAGGAATATTAGTAAGATTAAATAAAAAATAAAAAGAAATAAAAACAGAATTTTACAGGTATAAACCTAAAAAAAAATGACTAGTTTACATACTGCCCTAACAGTAATAACAATGAATATTAATGGATTAAATTCCTAATAGAAAGAAACAGATTGACTGGCTATATAGGGAAATATGACCCATCTATATGCTGTCTAGAAGAAATGCATACTAGACCCAGTGAAGGAGGAAGATGCAAATGATGGTTGAAAAATGATTTTACATGCAAACAGTAACTTCAAAAGGGCGGGAGAAGCTATATTAATTATTAGACTTAATAGGCATTAAATGCAAAACTATTATAAAGAAGAAAGAAAGACACTATATATTACTTAAAGGGGTAAATTGCAAAGAAAAAGAACATTTGTAAGCATTTATGCACCTATCAGGGTGCACCAAATTTCATAAAGGAAAACATTGGGAAAAATAAGGGGAGAAAGAGATAACTTTATAACTGTAGCAGTTTGCTACCATTTATGAATTCCAAAAAGAGATACTGGATTATGTTTGTAAACTGGTCTCTCTTCTGGGTGTATTAGATTGTATTAACTTCAGAAACTTCAATTTTACTTGATTAAATTATGATTCTGGCTTTGCTTGGGCCATGCTAGCATGAAGTTGAGTCCCCACCCATTTAGTGGGTCTCCAGAGGAGGGAGTTTTGATGCTGGAGCTCTGGCAAGTATATACAAAGGAGAAGAAACATGGAGTAATAGAACAGCTCAGTAGACACAGCAGAAACCCTGGGAAGAGAGAGCATCTAATAGTCTACATCTGGTCTTAGGACAGAACAAAGCAACTGAACAAAGAGGAGAGAGACAAAACTTATCCCAGTCTACCACTGATATTGGAAGAATCTGGGAGGACAGAACCTTGAGGGAAGAAAAAGGCTGACTTTTGCAGATAATGGCAACAATTTGGCTCCAGCACATAGTAGCAGACTTTGGTGAGTGAAATAAATTACACTTTATAGCCTGGTAATTGTAAGCTTCTACCCCAAACAAATACACTTTATAAAGCTCAACATACTTCTGGCCCTTCCTGTCAGCACCCATTTTGACTTACTAATACAGAATTTGATACCAGACAATGAGGTCTTGCTTTTGCAATTACCAATATGCTGAAACAGTTTATAAATGGATAAAGTGTATTTATGGGAACAATTGTGAGATGCTTAATAGAAAAGGCATAGATTACTTTGAGGAGACTGTTGATAGGAAAAATGGATGTGAAAGAGTCATTTTATGAGGCCTTAAAAAGTAAATGATAAAACTTACTGGAAACTTGAGGAAAAGTCATTCATGTCTTAAAGTTGCAGGTAACTTAACAATATCACATCCTGGTGATTTACAGAAGAGAGAGTTAGAAAATTTTAGCCTGGGCATTTATCTCAGGAGTTTTCTAAAGTAAACACAGAGAGTGCAGCTTGGCTTCACCTTGTAGGTTATAGTTAAATGCTAGCCGAGAGAGATAAGCCGAGAACTGAAATGTTGTGCACAATGAAATCAGAAATTGAGTCCATAAATTCCACAGCTCTGGAAATGAAGCCCCTAGATGATAGGATCTCATTTAAGGACTTAACTAAGCTGGGAACTTGTAAATCAGGATTGAAAGTGGATTTACCTAGGAAAGACTTGCAGACCCTTATACTTATACTTTAAAAAAATATTTTTTATCGTCTTTTTTAGAAAAGATACATAGATCACACAAAATGCTACATTAAAAAATTTACTAGGTTCCCATATACCCTGCTCCCACTCCCCCACTCCTCCAGCATTAACAACCTCTTACGTCAGTGTGTCACATTCATTGCATTTGGTGAATAATACATTTTGGAGTGGTGCTACACATCATGGATTATAGTTTGCATTGTAGTTTACACTCTTTCCCAGACCTGTCATTGGGTTATGGCAGGATATATGCATCTGTCCCTGCAATTTCCTCAGGACCATTCCAACTCCTAAAAATGCCCCAATATCACACATCTTCTTCCCTCTCACTGTCCTTAGCAATTTTCATGGCCACTGTCTCCACATCAATGATACAATTTTTTCCACTGACTCAGTCACAATAATTCTATAGTAGAATACCATAAGTCCATACTAACCCATACATTATTCCACCATCCTGGATAGGACTCTGGGATTGCAATGTACACTCCACTTTAAATCAAGACAGGCAATGTACACTCCACCTTTAAATCAAATCAGGGCTTAGATCACACATGACTGTTGGATGGAATTCTCCTGCTTACAGTTGTAGAGTCTCTTGGTGTCCTGGGGTGGTGGATGACCGTCCTCACCTCTCTCTTAGCTGATCTGAATAATTCCAAGGAACCAGAGAGTAGGTGTTACAATTCTTCTGAGGCTCAAGTCTCAGCTGGCACATGGACAGTCCAGAGATTCAAGGCTACTGAGCATACACTACTCAAGCACCAAACAGAGGTTCAGCAAAAGTGACAAAAGAGGCATGTGTAAGGGGTTCACATCAAAGTCCAACTCCATCACACTCAGGAGTGCCAATTCCAAAGTACAGCCTCCTGGCAAGGCACTCATCTCCAGAGCTGTCCGAAATGACCATAGGACCTGGGTGTCTTCATAGTCCTCAGGAGCATCTTTACCTGGGGTTGTGTCTACTTTAGCTGTCACCAGGATCGTGCTAAGACATGCATAGTGTGTTCCCTCTGATGACCTCTTGACTCATTTTGAAGTCTCTTAACCATATAAACTCATTTGCCGTTACCATCTCTCCCTTTTATTAAGTATCTTTTTCTAGTTGCATCACAGCTGGTGCTTGGTATTAATCTGTTGGTACCAGGGGGGCTCATCCCCATGAGTCATGCCCCCTGCTAGGGGGAAGGTAATGCATTTACGTGCTGAGTTTGGCTTAGAGTGTGGCCACATTTGAACAACATGGAGGCTCTCAGGAGGTAACTCTTAGGCAGCCTACAGCTCTAGGCTTAGTTGAAATTTCAAGCACTCAGTCTCATAAGCGTAATCATGAGTTTCAAGGATCCATCCTTAAACCATCCTTCTTCACTGGCCTTTACACTTGCACTTGGGGGATTTTTGCTGTTCTATTGGGAAATGTGCCAGACCTCCACAGGATGGGAACTCAGCACTTCCTCAACTGTTACTTTTACACCCATTATGGCAAAGCCCCAAAACATTGACTATATCTATATATACATATACCTTGGAGAACTTCCCCTCACACATGCATCCCCCTTTAATGATACCCCACACTACTGCTCCTCCTCTGCCACGATTAAATCCCTCTGTGGTCCAAAACTTCCTCAAAAAATGAAGCCTAATATATTGCCAAGTTCAATTAGTAGGAAAATGAAATAGTGATGATAGGCTTAAAGATTAGAAAGAATACATAATAACTTAGAAATATAAAATAAAGTAAAAAATAAATTAGTAGCATTAAAAAATAAAAAAATATTATAAAATTTTTTGAATGTGTTACCTTTAATCACTATAATAGGTGCTGCCCTGTATGAACAGTGGCTGGGTAATCTTGTCCGTTTCTTCCTCACTGTCTACATCCTTATTTTTAAAAAAATTATTTAGTCTACAAAAAGTTTTACCTCATAGTAAAGTCACATACAGAATATAGGGAACTCCCGTATACCCAACATAAAACTCTTTTCCCACTCCCCCCAGCAAAGATCTTTTTACTTGTGCATGTTATGTTTGCAACAACTGAGGTACAACATATAGAAACATACATACTATCCATGGTTCCATTATGATTTACATTATACCTTATATTTTAGACTGTACAATTTTATACATTTTTGGTTACATTATGGTTTACATTTTAGACTACACACATTCATAAGGTTTTGGTGAAATTTAACATGGCCTGTATCCCTCATTGCATGATCTTCATTGCCCCAGTTACACCCTCTTCCATCTATTCTATTCCTCTTTCTCGCTCTCTTGGTGATCAAAGTGACAACTAAGCTTCACTGCTTGAAGGACAAAATTCATAGGTAGTTGCAACAATGCTAAGGGCTTGACACACTAGTCTGTCTTTCCCCACTGGTAATCACTCATGCTCTCAAGAGACACCCTTCTCTCTGTTAAAGAACATCATGTCCCCCAGGATGGGGGTACAATACTTTCCCTTTCATTGTATGTGTCTCCACCCACTGATATAATACTCTGAAAAGCTGAGGACTCACACACTCGACAGAAGCCTGCCCCAGGTTCATCCAGTGACAGATGCCCCCATCAAACACCTTAAGCAAGTAATCCTTCCTTATTATGTTTTCTAAAGTGTTTTCTCAACATTATAGTTTCAGCTACATACCTGACAATCTCTGGTGTTCACCCACTCCCCCTCAAACCTCCCTGCAATTCCTTGGACCATATGACTCATCTTCCCAACACTAGGCCCCCTCAAGCCTGCAAAGTCCCACCCAATAGTATGCCTATGTCCCTGCTTTATTCCTTCACTGCACCACTACTTACCTCCATTTTATCATATATTTCACTGATGTAGGTATTAGCTCACACGCTTCCTCTCCCTCCCTATTTCCTGTAAGAATATCTTCCAGTTTCTAGCTCTGAGACAGCTTGATTTCCTTAATTTGTATCAGAGAGGTCATGTAGTATTTGTTCTTCAATGCCTGGCTTGCTTCACTCAACATAAAGTTCTCGAGTTTTATCTATATTATCCCATGTGTTAATACTCTATTCCTTCTTACAGCTGATTTCTATGCCATTGGAAGTGGAGCAGTTTAATATTATTGATGAATTCCAAAAAGAAATATTGGGTTATCTTGTAATCTGATCTGTACCTGGGCATGACTAGGTTATGATTAGGGTATTGGCATGGCAAAGAACAGAGCTGATGTACAGAACATATGTCCAGGGTGCATGGTAATGTTTGGATATACTCATAGTGGCAACAATTAAAAACCACAGTAGGGGGGGTACTGAGTTCCCGGCCAGTGGTGCTCTGTCGTGGTCCCTAGGGGAGCAGCGACAGTCTCCCAGGTACAGTGGTGGGGACCGGGAGGGAGTGAGGGTTCAACAGTGAGCCCCTGATACTAATGACTATGCTTGTGAGCTGATAAACCCAAAATAATAACAAGGCCTAGAGCAACTTTGTGCCTGGGAATTTCCTTCTGTCAGCCTTCATGTTACTCAAATGTGGCCAGTCTCGAAGCCAAACTCAGCATGTAAATGCAATGCCTTCCCCCCAGCGTGGGACATGACACCCGGGGATGAGCCTCCCTGGCAACGAGGGACCACTATCAACTACCAACTGATGATGCAACTGGAAAATGACCTTATACGGAAGGTTCAATGCGGATCAGCAGAATATCCATGTCTACATAAAATACCATGACTTTAAAATGCTGTTTGACCTAAAGTAAGGGGGAAATGGAAAGGAGAAATGAGTTTATATGGCTACGAGTTTCTAAAAAAGAGTCTGGAGGCTGGCAGAAGGTTTGCCCTCATGCACAACTGAGCAGAGTCAGAGAGACAGATAAAGCAGATACAACCCCCAGATATTGGTTCCTTTGAGGGCTAAAGAGACCCATGGGAGTTATGGTCATGGCTGATGGGGTTAACTACCAGGGCAGATGGCCCCTCTTTGGAAATGGTGTTTATGTGTGATGAATCTGGACTCAGATGGGATCTCCCTTCATAAGACTTTCATGCTAATGTGCTGGAGGTGCAGTTAATGTTGGGGTTTAAGATATATTTAGGGGATTTGAATCTCTGGACTGACAATGTGATAGCCAGATCCTAAGCCTCAACAGACTCCAGCACCTACAATCTGATTTATTGGACTTACCACACTCAGCTAAGATGGAGGTGAAGAAGGACAACCACCACACCATGGAGCCTAGAGTGATTACAACTGAAAATGGGAGGATTGCATCCAGCATCCAGGTGGAATCTGAGCCTCCTCTTGACATAAAGGTGCAATGGACACAACCAATCCAGTGTCCACATAGAAGAGGTGGCATTGGATTGGGAAAAGTGGACATAATGGACAAAGGGTATGGGGAAAGGCAGGAAGAGATGAGAGGTGGAGGCATCTTCGGGACATGGAGCTACCCTGGATGGTGCTTCAGAGGTAATCACCGGACATTGTAAATCCTCACAGGGCCTACATGATGGAATAGAGGAGAGTATGGGCCATGATGTGAACCAATGTATATGAGGTGCAGAGGTGCCCAAAGATGTACTTACCAAATCCAATGGATGTGTCATGATGATGGGAACGAGTGTTGTTGGGGGGGGGGAGAGGGGGGGTGGGGGGGTGGGGTTGAATGGGACCTCACATATATATTTTTAATGTAATATTATTACAAAGTCAATAAAAAATAAAAAAATTAAAAAAAAAAAAAAAAAAAAAAAGAACAGAGCTGAGGGTTTTCTGATGTTGAAGTTTTGATGTTGGAGTTTGATGCTGAAGACTTAAGCTGGAGCCCCAGCAAGTCAGCCCCCAGAGGAAAGAGAAGCCAGTCCCAGGAAGAAAGAAACCTTGAACCCAGAGGAAAGCAAACCCTTGGAATGTAGGAATGCAGGAAGCCTGAACCCTCACAGATATTGGCAGTCATCTTGCTCCAAATAGACTCTGGTGAGGGAAGTAACTTATCCTTTATGGCCTGGTATCTGTAAGCATCTACCACAAATAAATATCCTTTATAAAAACCAACCAATTTCTAGTATTTTGCATCAGCACCCCTTTGGGTGACTAATATAGTGAGTATATGTCACATTTTGTCTATCCACTCATCAGTTGATGGACATTTGATTTGAGTCCACATTTTGGCAATATTGAATAATGCCACTTTGAATATTGCTGTCCATTTATCAGTTTGTGACCTTGATTTCATTTCTTCTGGGTATATACCAAACAGTGGAATTGCAGGGTCATATGACAAACTGCCAAGCTGTCCTCCACAATAACTGGATCATTTTACATTCCCATCGCAGTGGATGAGCATTCCCATTTCTCCACATCCTCTCCAACACTTGTAGTACTTTTTAAAAAAAAATATCTGCCAGTCTAAAGTGTGTAAGAGGGTATCTCTTTGCAGTTTTGATTTGCATTTCCCTATTAGCTAGTGAGATTGAACATCTTTAAATTGTTTTTTTAGCCATTTCTATTTCTTCTTTGGGGAGCGTTTATTCAATTCTTGCCCGTTTTTAAATGTGTTGGTTGTCTAGATTTTGAGATATGATTTCTTTATATATGCTGAATATTAGGTTTCTATCAGATATAAGGTTGCCAAATATTTACTCCCATTGGGTAGGCTGTCTTTTCACTTTCTTGACAAACACCTTTGAGATGCAAAAGGCTTTAATTTTGAGAAAGGCTCATTTATCTATTTTTTCTTTCATACTTCTTGCTTTGAGTGTGAAGTTCATGGAGCCATTTCCTATTACAAGCTCCTGTAGGTGCTCCCCTACATTGTCTACCAAGGTCTTTATGGCCTTGGCTCTTATTTTTCATCTTTGATCCACTTTGAGTTGATTTTTGTATAAGGTGTAGGGTGGTATTCCACTCTCATTCTTTTGCATATGGATATCCAGTTCTCCAAACACCATTTCTTGAAGAGGCCATTCTCTTCCAGTTGAATGGCCTTGTCAAATATCAGATGACTGCATATCAGATGTATCAGAACTCTCAATTTGGTTCCATTGGTCAATATGTCTATCCTTGTGCCAAATCATGCCATTTTGACCACTTTAAGTTTGTAGTATATTTTAAAGTCAGGAAGTGTGATTTCTCCGATTTCATTTTCTTTGTCAATATTTCTTTGGCTATTTGTGGTCACTTTACCTTCCAAATAAACGTTATAGTTAGTTTTTCCAGTTCATTAAAAAGTGCTGTGTTGATTTTTATTGGGATTGCATTAAACATGTAGATTAGTTTGGGTAGGATAGACATCTTAATGATATTTATTCTTCCTACCCACGAACAGGGAATATTCTTCCATTTATTTATGTCTTCTTTGATTTCACTTAAGAGCAGGAAGTCTTTTTGTAAGTTCCCTTTGGAAATTCAAAAGAGATTCTGGTGAATTAACTCACCACAGAAAATAATGACTTTCAGTCTCTTTGAGAGATAACATCCACTCTTTGCCAGGGGCTCTAAATATGCTCTTGGAAGTTTATTAAGCTGTTCCTGCTATCACACTCACATCGGTGTGTTGTGTTGGACTAGTTAATTGCCTGCCTCCACCTTCTCCTTGACAAATTTTCCCTTGCCCAGGAAGGTTAGGTAAATCAGGCTTCCTCAGCAGATACACCTCCCCCCCTTTCCTGGCTTCTCCCAAGCCAACTGGTATGCTCCTCAAAGCCCAAAATAGGGGCTCCAGACAATTGAACCCACGTTCATGGGAATCCCTTTTCACCTTTCACCAGAACCCTCCCACGCTCAGAATTTGTCTCCTCAAGTTGTGGCCAGCAAGGTTTGGTGAATGCTGTCAATTTCTGGCCTGAGGAAGGGGCTTAGCTTCCCACATCTCCAGTTTCTAGCACCAAAACTCATAGTTTTAACTTGAGCAATCACTCTTTTTGTCACACTCTATCCAATTGATGTCCTGAAGTCTCCTGCTTTGTTGTTCCAAAAACAGGTTACTCAGGAATGCTTTGTCCCCACTCAGCCATTTTTTTTTGTAGGAGAGATGATGTGGGTGCACATCCTCTGACTCCATCTTGCCCCTCCTACCCTGGACACTGATTCTTGAATGCTAAACCAACAAGCTTTTTGAGAAAGCTGTATGAACAAAACCACTGTCAGCTTGAACTAAAAGGGACATGTAGGGGAGATATGGAAGGGAAACAACTTTAAGAGGAAAACTATGAAAGCTTAGATTTGGAATTAAGACATCTCCTTGGGCCAAGAGAGAAACCCAGCCATATGTACAGAGAAGGTGAATTTGCACAGGCAGTTGAAGAGGGTGGATGTTCCCACCTATTGTTCAGGGAAAGGGTTGCTTCCTCAGGGTACAGAGAGGGGTGAGCTCTTCCCCTACAGATTAGGGGAACCCAGGTCACCAGCTAATGGCTCTGAGTGTTGGGCCTCTTTGCCAAAGGTTAGATAGAGTGTTGTCTTCATGTCACTGTACCACAGGGATTATTACTCTAACCCTAAGATTGGGTAAAGTGTGGAAATCACCTCAATGCTCTTGGAGGGTAAAGTCTGGAACATGGTCACCACCCAGATACTTGAGGAGGGTGGAACCAAGAAAATGGTCATTGGGCAAGACTGTGGAAAGGATGGGTTCCCTTGAGGTCCCAGCAAAAAGAAACCATCAACTTAAGAATAGCTCTCAGACTTTGAAATCTAATGGGGTATGCCTTGCATGTTTACAGAAGTGTAGGGGACCAATGATTCATGTTTCCCTCCAAATTTCTCCTTATAATAATTAAAATGTTTGTCCTTTGTCTGTCAATTTGTGGGCTGGAAGTAGATAAATTGTTTGATAACTTTCAGAGATCTACAGCCAGACAGGACTTTTGCTCCAAAATCAACTTTATTACATAAACTGACTGAGAAATGACTTTGTACTTAGCATTGCTACAGAAATAAGATTCTTGGATATTGTAAATTCTTTTTGGAATCCAGAGAATGGAGTATAACCATTTGATATTATGAATTCCAAAAAGAGATACTGGATAATGTTTGTAAGCTGGTCTCTCCCTCTGCATGTATTAGATTTTATTAACTTCAGAGGCTTCACTTTTACTTGATTAACTTATAATTAGGGCATTGATTGGGTGCATCTGTAGGATGTTGAATCTCTGTCACACTGGTAGGCAGGGTCTCACAGAAAACAACACAGCAGAGGAGGGAGTTTTGATGTTGGAATTCTGGAAAGTATATACAAGGGAAAAGAACACAGAGGAATAGAGACAGCTCCATAGACACAGTAGAGGCCCTGTAAAGAGTGGGAGCCTGATAGTTCTAGAGCTAACTTTGTGGAGAGAATGATGCAGCTGAATCCAGAGATAAATGAGCCTCAGGAGAGAGACAAGACTTATTCCGGTCTACAGCTGATATTAGAAGAAGCTGGGACCATGGAGTCATAAGAGGAAGAGGAAGACTGAACCCTTGTAGACTCTGGCAAACAATCTTCTCCAGCATGTGGCAACAGACTTTAGTGAGGGAAGTAATGCTTTATGGTCTGATAACTAATTTCCTACCCCAAATAAGTATATTTTGTAAAATCCAAGAGATTACTGATGATGGATGTAGAATGCCCGAATATCTTAAAATAGTGTGTTTCTCTCCCTGTTGCTATGAAAGAATTGTATCTAAATCAGGAAATAATAAGATGCAAATTCTGCTTTTGGTGCTCAAGAATATCCTGTTGAAGCAATGAAGTATGAAAATGAGCTTCAACCAGTAGGCCGGACCTGCACAGAAGAAATCCCTTGCTGTCCTCACTTCAACTTGCTTAATTAACATAGTAAATTTCCCACCCAAGGGTAGAGTTGTATGCCTCTTTCTTGATCATGCAATGTATGGGCAAGTATGATTTCCTGAACATAATAATCATACAATTATATAATCAACTATGTGTTCATCTATGTGTATAAAATATAGTGCATAATGAAAGCAAATTCTAAGTAGTAATTTAGGTATTTAAGGAAGAGTGAAATGAAACTGTAGCATAGGGAGTCAGGTCTGAGTCACTTTAGACTGGCCTGGACTCCTTACCTCTGCCAGTGTAATAAGTGTGAGTCTGCCTAACTCTTGTGTTGAAGTTTCCTCCATGCCATCTTTGGTTATCAATAAAGGCCTTGCCTTGGGGCCTAACAAACTGGTGACTCTGCTGGGACTAAAATAAATAAGTTAAAATAGTAACCAGAGAATCCTTCCAAAGTGAACTGCAGAGGGGGCTGTTGGCACTGAGGCATCCTTGACTCCAGCCATCAATCGGAATTTTTCCCAAGGAGTTGGGAGTTATCAGGAGTAGAGTCCCTTTCCAGTTGTCAAAGGAACAAAGGTTCATGAGGTTAGAATAAAGGACTGAGTCATCTCCTTTCTCTGTCAGGTGAATTCTTTCCTTTATTCATTACTTTTTTCTTCTAACTGATCACGAGTTAGTATTTGGTTTACATTCACTAAGGTATTGAAGGTTTAGTTACAGTGGAAAAGGAAAAGGTTTTGGTGTGTTTGAGTCCCACTCCTTCACTCCCTTAAAAGGGAAACCTGATGTTTGGTTTGGCTTACTGTAAGTTAGCATTTTGTTTACCTTCAGTAAGGTAGCAAAGGTTTTGTCATGGTGGGAGAGGGTTCATGGGATTGAGTCCCACTCCCTTGTTCCCTTTAAGGGGAAGCCTACTGCCTTTTGTTCCTTTATTTTGGCTGTTTTCTCTCTTACTTTCTACTGCCATGGGGAACAATGCATCAGGACCAGAGTGCTCCCCACTAGGAATCATGCTGGAAAATTGGTCTAAATTTGGGAGATCTGGGTTACAGAAAAATGAATTAATTATTTTTTGTAGTGAATGTTGGCCTAGATATAGATTAGATGACAGAGAAATTTGGTCAGAAAATGGGTCTTTGAATTTTAATACTATACTGCAAATTGGACTTGTTTTGTAAATGGCAAGAGAAATGGGCAGAAGTCCCATACATTGAGTTGTGGAATGATAAGGAAACAAGAAAGAATTGTGGGTTAATGTTTTGAGGTTCCCCATATCCCCAGGTTCAAAAATGTTTGAGGTCCTGGGTCGCTTTCTTAGAACCCATTGATGAACTTCCAGAGTTTGTACCCCACCACCTTATTATTCTAGGCCATCTCTGCATCTTCCACTTCCAGGCCTACCCAGTGCCAAAATCCACACTTCCCTTAGAAGTTATCAGGTCACCTCTCCCTCGCATAATGACCTTTCCTTCAATATCTGTTTTTGGCCAGAATAGCCCTCCCCCAACACAAAGAAGACTGTAAGTAAGTTCCCATATCAGCAAGTTACAAATGGAATTAATGATCAAGGACTACCCTGAGACTTTCTTTTCATACATGCTCCTTTCACCACCTCTGATTTGGTTAATTGGAAAAGTGACATCTCATCTTATCATGCAGATTGCAAGAAAGTAACAACCCTGTTTTTTTCTATTTTTGCCACACACAACCCAAACTGTGCCAATATACAAGCCCTTATGAGTGTCTTCCTCAACTCAAAGGAAAGGTGTACAGTCCTCAGGAAAGCACAAGAAGCTGAGGCATTGCAGTAGGAAGCACTTCAAAACCCTAATTCTGGCCGTCCAAATGAGGCAGATCCTCAAACTGATCCTCATTGAAATCCTAATGACCAAGACCATATGAACCATCTTGATTATTATAAGGTCTGCATTCTTGCTGGCTGTGGAAAGGTGCTCCAAAGCAAAAATCAATCACTAAATTGTAGGAATTCCAACAAGAACTGCATGATGATTCCCTTGCCTTTCTTGAGTATATCTTTAATGCTTTTCACAGACATACAGACATAGACCCATAAAAAACATGTATGATGAATTTAACTTTTCTTAGTCAAAGTGTCCCTGATATTCATCAGAGATTGCAGAAGTTAGATGGAAGGCTTGGTATGCATACCTCACAATTAGTGGAAATTTCCTTTAAGGTATACACAAATGGGACCAAGCCATGGAGGGAAAACAGCAGAAGCAGATGAAACAGACAGCTATGCTATTGGCACTAGCAATGTGTAGAGGAGGCCATGGTGTGTGGGCAATCTGGAGCACACAAAGCCAGGAGAGCAGAAGGATTCTGAGCATCCAACCTTAAAACCTCAAGAGTGCACCATTGCAAAGGTAAAGCCACTGGTAAAAGGAGGGTCCCAAGCTAAAAGCAGGAAAACCTCAAGTGATGATAGCCAGGAAAACCCACAGTGATTCTGAATGATGGAGCCTGGAGCTCAGGGACTGGAGCCTCCCACACAGTATCCCCATCTCAGCACAAGAGTCCCTGGTAATTGCAACAGTGGAAGGGAAGTAAGACAAGTTTCTCATGGATACAGGACCTACTTACTCAGTAGCTAATGATTAACCAAGTCCTCTTACTAAAAAGGAAATCACCATTTCTGGAGCTATGGGATATACGTCACAACTATGGTTTTTAGTCCCTTTAAGCTGCCAGATTGGGAAAGAACAGGTTCATCACCAATTTTTCTGCATGTCTGAGTGTCCAGTCGCACTTTTAGGAAGGGACTATTTAGCTAAACTTAAGCACAAATCATTTTTTAAAATGTGACAGCCCAACAAACCAAATATGGGCCCTCCAGTATGCCATCTTAGCTGAAGTAGAAGGAAGTATCAAGAGAATAATAACTACCCTTCAAACAGACTCTCATATAAATGCAGCAGTTTGAACAGTAGCACTCCCTGGCCATGCTGTGCATGCAAATCCAGTAAAAATACAGTTAAAGCCTCACACCCAGTCAATTTGCATCAAGTAGTGCCTGCTTCCTTTTTTCTCTTTTTTTCTGTCTTTATTTTTCTTTTCTGTTATTTAAAAAAATATGAGGTCCCCATATATCCTGACTCCCCTCACCCCACTCCCCCCACATCAACAAACTATTTCATCATAGTGGCACATTCATTTCATTTGGTGAATACATTCTAGAGCACTACTGCACCACATGGATAATGGTTTACACTGTACTTTACACTCTCCTCCAGTCGACATAGTGGGCCATGGCAGGACATACAGTGTCAAGCATCTGTCCCTGCAGTACCACCCAGGACAACTCCAAGTCCTGAAAATGCCCCCACATCATATCTCTTCTTCCCCCTCCCTACCCTCAGCACCTACCATTGTCACTTTCTCCAGTGCTACAATTTCTCCAATTACTAATCACAGTAGTTCCAAAGTAGAATAGTAGAAGTGCACTCTAAACCATATTCTATTCCTCCATCCTGTGGGACCCTGGGATGGTTATGTTCACTCCACCTCTATATCAAGAGGGGTTTAGATTCCACATGGGTGATGGTTAAAAAGCAAAAATGGGTATAGTTCCAGTAATTCAATGGCTATTGGCCATGGGACTGATCCATAGTTGCATATCAATGTATAACACTCCAATTCTACCTATTGTAAAGTTTAGCACAAGTGAAAAGTACCAGTTTGCCCAAAATTTAGGCTATAAATAAAAGAGTTGAAAATACCCCCCAGTTGTGCCAAACCCATATAACTTGCTTACTACACTCAATACAGAAAATGAATAGTTTTCAATATTAGATTTAATAGATGCCTTCTTTTTCATTCCTTTGGCTTGCTCCTCTCAAGAAATTTTTGCCTTTTACTGGGAAGAACCAAGTGCCAGACATAAGCAACCTGAACTGTACTGACCCAAGTGTTCAAAAATTTCCCAACCACTTTTGGTGAACAATTAGCCCAGGACTTGTGAAGGACAGTTATGTTAAATGGGCACTATCTTCAGTAGATGATGTTTAAATTGACATTTAATTAAACAGATTCCAACCCAAGAGGAATGTGTTAAAGGTACAATTGAAATACTAAATAGCTTAGCAACCTTAGGGTACAAGTCTCAAAGAGTAAATCTCAGTTAATCCAGAAATCAGTCTACAACCTTGGGTTTGAACTAAGGAAAGTAAAAAGGACCCTAAAAACTGCTAAAGTAAAAGCTATTTTAAAAATAAAAAGCCCAAAAGCCATCACCAGCTCTGGGGACTTTCAGGAATGACGGGGTTCTTCCAAATCTGGATTTCAAAGTTTGGGCTAACAGCTAAACCCCTGTATGCAACTTTGGTTGGTGGGGACACAGAGCACCTCCAGTGGACCTCTGAATATGAGCAAGACTTTCACCAATTGAAGAGGGAGCTAATGAGTGTCCCTGACCTGGGATTACCAGATCTCAGAAAGTCTTTTGATTTACTTATCCATGAAAAATAAACTGTAACCCTTTGACTGTTAACCCAGAAATGGGGTGGTAAGCATGGTCTGGTTGTGTACTTATCTAAATTGCTAGGCAATACTGCAAACCATGGCAAACATGTTTAAAAGTCATTGCAGCAACATGTGTCTTATTACAGAAAACTGAAAAATTTATATTAGGGCAGCCCCACTCCATTCACACCAGCCATGGAGCACACTCACTGCTCGAAGGAAAAGGAAATCTTTGGCTAACCCAAGGGAGCCTTGGAAAAATTTCAAGCAGCACTCCTAGACAACCCAGAAGTTAAATTAAAAGTTTGTGCAACATTAAATCTAGCTTCTCTACTCCCATCAAGTACTGAGGAAATACCTATTCATAATTGTATAGAAATGCTAGATGAAGTCTTTTCTTCCAAGAAAGACTTGCAAGATACTCTTCTACTAAATCCAGAATTAGAATTCTTCACTGATGAAAGTAGCTTCATTGAAGGGGTGTTTGAAAAGCTGGATAGGGCAGCGGGCTTGGCCCAGTGGTTAGGGTGTCTGTCTACCACATGGGAGGTCCCCGGTTCAAACCCTGGGCCTCCTTGACCCATGTGGAGCTGGCCCACGTGCAGTGCTGATGTATGCAAGGAGTGCCATGCCACACAAGGGTGTCCCCCACATACAGGAGCCCCATGCACACAAGGAGTGCATTCCTGAAAGGAGAGCCGCCCAGTGTGAAACAAAGTACAGCTTGCCCAGGAATGGTGCCGCCTACATGGGGAGCTGACACAACAAGGTAACTCAATGAAAAGAAACACAGATTGCAGTGCCGCTGATGATAACAGAAGCAGAAGAAGAAGACGCAGCAAATAGACACAGAGAATGGACAACTGGGGTGGGGGGAGGGGAAGAGGAGAAAAAATAAATCTTTAAAAAAACATTAAAAAGAAAAGGAAAACTGGACATGCTCTTGTGCCGGCACGGAAAGTACTAAAAGCTGCACCAGTTTGCCTAGGGAGCTCTGTACAAAAAACTTAGCTTATTACTCTTCTTAGAGCCCTCCAAAGAGGAGGAATAGGGAAAGGGTGATCTTTCACACTGTCTTAAAAGATGTTTTTCTTATCTTGCATAAACATGGGGCTATTTGGAAGGAGACAGTCCCTTTGTCATCTGGGGGAAAGACATTAAGCATGCCACACAAATAACTGAATTTTTAGAAAAAAGCAGTAAAACTACCTGCAGAAGTATCTGCAGTGCACTGCAGGGGACACCAAAAGGGAGACTTCTATGTAGCCCTAATGAACAGGCAAGCAGACAAAGCAGCAAAAGAAGCTTCAAGGAAAGGCTACCCTTTTAGTCAAGTAGCTGCTCTCATTAGACCTCAGATTCCTCAACATATAGAGGATGTTTTTGATACAGCCTATACCCCTGCAGACCTCAAATGTGCAAGAGAATGGGGTATACAAGAAAATTCAGAAAAACTAGAAAAAGGGGGTAAGTGGCCGAAAACAGACAAGGAAATTTTATCTGCCTGAAAATCTGGTATATCCCCTAGTCTCTTCTCTTACTATCACCAAGTCACACATTAGGGACAGCAAACCCCACTAAGCCTTCCTCACCCCTGAAGATGGGATCTCACCTTGAACAGAAAGACACTAACCAGTTTTTTATTTGCCAGAAAAGTAATAACCCATCATGGACTTCCTTTGGGACACACAGTCGAGGGCTTGCCCTGGCCAAAGACTGGCAAGTAGGCTTCACAGTGGTACCAATAACCTCAGGAAATTTTAAGTAACTTTTGATATTTGTAGACACCTTTTCAGGGTGGGTGGAAGCCTTTCCCTCCAGCACAGAACAGCATCCCAGGGGTAACTAAGTTCCTCCTCAATGAAATCATCCCAAGTTTTGGATACTCCAAACAACTCAGTCAGATAATGGACCTGCTTTTATTGCAGCTGTGGTGCACAGTATCAATCAGTGTCTTGCAATTAAGTGGAAATTGTGTGCAGCCTGGAGACCTGAGTCATCAGGAAAAGTGGAAAGAATGAACTATACTTTAAAGAAAACCTCAAGTAAAATTGGTGGAGACACCAATTAAATGAACAGAAACACTTAACTTCACTCTCCTTTGGGACAGGGTAGCCCCTAGAAGAGAGATTGAGTTAAGCCCTTTCAGGCTCATGTATGGAAGGCCCTTCCTAAGCCACTTGAGGGAAAAACCTAATTCCCCAGTAGCCTTAGAGGGAACCCTCCAAAGTGGGCCTTGCAGTTAGGAGAGCTCCTCCCCACCATGCTCACATATACAAAGAAGCTCCTAAAATGCCCCACTGACCACCCCTTCTCAGTTTGGGATCAGATTATTTTAAAAATATGGAAAAACAAACATCCTGAAAATCAGCTTATGTCAAAATGGGAGGGACCTTATACAATACTATTAGCCTCTTGTTCTTCTCTTAAGTAACAGGGAATCAAGTCCTGGGTCCATCATACCAGAGCAAAACCTTGGTATGTATCAGAACCAACAGATAAAGGAGGTCTTGAGCCAGAGATCACACCAGAACATGGAACAAAATATGCGATGGAGCCAGTTGAGGACCGGCAGTTCCTGTTCAAGAAGGAAAAATCTCTACCAAATACTAATCTTGTTCGTTCTTCTACAGGGCCTGCAAATAATTAGCCCTGAGGCAAGATATCACTCATCCTTCACACATAGTTTACAGATCATCCAAAACCTCTACAATAGAACCAAGTGTTGGTACTGTATAAATTTGCAACATTACTATCAAGCGATGCCTTGGCCAACTATATTTTGGAATGCTTCAGTAGATCTAAACCTTGAAAGCAGCAGTGAGGAAAGCCCACTTAGACAAGTTCACTTCACCCACTTGTACAGCTCCTAAACGCTACACATCAAATCATTACAACACCTCCAATAATTAGAGAAATGTTTACTGTAGATAATAGTAATTATAGATATAGTGTGTCCATTTTAATGAATTCTACAAGGTCTGGACCCCAACTTGGCTCACTGCACCCAAACCAATGTAACTTGGCCACCTGGCTATGCCCCCAAAATGTTAAAAAAGTGTAAGTGCAAATGTCTATACTATAACTGCTAGCTCAACAAATTATCGTCTTAATTTGCATCTCCAATTGGGTTCTCAAATTCTCAAGAAGCAACCATAAACTCTTGCTTTCACAGGAAATTTAGAGCAAAATTCAATAAGCTTTTGTAAAGGCAGACCCCAAACTTTGTATAATATCCTCATCAACACCACATATGATCAAAGTTGCAGATGACTGAACTCTTCTTATGTAAATCACCCTAACATGCATTATGATCAAGCTAAATCCAAGTTTATTTTGAAACTCTTCATGGAAAACAATCCCAATGTAAACCCACTGCCCTGCTCCCCTTCACTTTCCAACACAATCAACCCATTCATATCCTTGCACCACTATGATTCCCCCAAACACTGAAACCAACACCTTCTACCTTTTGGGTTTTGCCCGTAGTGAGCATCTGCTCACCACATTCTACTCCCTTTCTGATTTCTCATAACCTATTTTCCATGCTCAAGTTCTGTGAGTCTGCTCAATCTCCTTAGGTCTCATCAGTGAGGTAATGAAATATTTGTCCTTTAGTAACTGGCTATTCATGGAAGTGCAAGGAGGGCTGGAGGAAGAAAAGGTGAACTTGGGATTTGCAGGACCATGGTTAAAACTATAATGGTGGGAATAGGGAGGGAGAGTTTTTGGTGCAAGATATCAGAGGTGGGAAGATATGTGGAAAAGGGCACACCTGGGACATCCTTTTAAGGAATATGAAAGTGTTGCTCTTGTCATAGGATGATACCACAGCAGGTGGCGACCCACACAATAAACAAGAGAATATTAAACTCCTTTCACTGAAAGTCCTGCTATGTTCTCAAATAAAGGTTCAAGAGTCTCCTGAGAAACATCATCAGTGTTTAATAGAAAAAGACAAATCAATGGGCCAAGTCCTTAATATAAATGAATGTAACTATGAACCTTTTTTTTTATTGCAACTTAGTGGCTAACATCAATTCAGAGTGAAGAAGGAGGAAAGAATGGATGGAAGATTGTGCATTTTTAGAGGAATTTGTTCTGTTTAATGTTGCAATGATTGATATAGGCCATTATACATTTTGTTAGAACACACAAAAGTGAACCATAATGTAAATGATTGGTCATGATTAGTGACAATGCTTTAATATTTGTTCATCAATTATAATAAATGAAACATACTCATGTCAGATGTTATTAACAGGGGAAAATGTGAAGGGTTGGGGTATATGGGAATCTGCTATAATTTTAATATGTATTTTCTGTAACCTAAAGTTTCTTTCAAAAAAAGTGAGAAAAATAAGATACTGGGGAAACATACAGAAAAAATTGTTATTGTACATAGCATTAATGTCTTAGGTGAATGAAAAACACAATATCAAAATTTATTTTATTTTTTATTTTGCATTTTATTTAATTTGTATTTATTTGGTTTGGTTTTTGGGTTTAGTTTTGGATTGCAGAGAGTCACAATTTAGTAGGGAGATGACTGGTGTGGGGTGTAATAGGTAGGGTTATGTATAGGGAGGAGTGAAACTGGGGCATGCCTCTTTGGAATATTTGTTAAAGTGGTCATGGGTTGTTGTTTCAGTAGCAGACAGCCAAGGATAACCCATGAATTATCAAAATACCATCCTGGAGAGTCCTGCTATATTCTCCTATAGAAGGGCAGGAATTTCTAGCATACATGGGCAATGCCTACCAAAGGAAGACAGACCAAAATGCTAGGCCCTTGATAATGATTAATGTACTCATAAAGCTTGTTCTTGAGAAACTCAAACTCAGCTAGTAATATATGTTGTCCAAAGTTACTGCCTAATATCCTCCTTGTTGCTCAAATGTGGCCCTTATCTAAGCCCAACTCATTATATTAACTCACTATTTTTCCCCTGGTGTGATATATGTTTCCAGGTGATTAATCTCCCTGACATGAGGGATTATTTGATAACTAGTGATGCATTTAGAAAAGGACCTGGATCCAAAGGGGCAAATATTAAATATAAATGAGTTTTTGTGTTAAAGAGTTATCATAGTGAGGCTTGAGATCATTCCAGAGGTTAGGATTATGCTTGTCTTGGAAGACCACACTGACTGCTGCATAAACAATTACTCAAAAAGCAGGGAGCCTGAGGGCTCTAGACACCTAGACTCTATAGGAGGGCAGACAGCCCCAGGAATTTGGCACCCTATCAGTGGCCTTTACCTTGGAAAATATAATTTATCCCTCCAATGTATCAGGGTATAACTCATTTATAATTTCCCTACACATGGATTCATGTCTCTTTTATTTGAATTTATTATTAGCAGTATATCTGTCAAATATGTGCCCCAGATAATTAATATTCTGGGTGTTCATAGGCCATTTGGGCCTGAATCTCAGTGGAATCACATCCAACAGCTACTTTCCAGTTAATTGGACTCACTGATCACAAAGTTCTCTCCTGGATAGTGCTCTCTATCTTTCTGTGTGTCTTCTTGAGTGAGTTTCCATTCATACAGTTCCACCAAGGAGGTGGGAGGTCAACCAGAGTCATATCTTACTGATGTGGTCAAAGCAAAGCTCTAATCTTAACAGTTAATTTAATCAAGGTCCCCTCAACTGAATCCAATATAATCAAGGGGTATCAAATGCAGAAGAATAGATTAGTTTACAAATTATAATCTCTCTTTTTGGGATTCACAAATAACCTCAAACTGCCACACTCCACTCTCTGAATTCCAAAAAGACATTACAATATTCAAAAGGCCTTTAATCCTTTCAATAACAATGCTCAGTCCAAACTCCTGCTATGATCAGTTATGGAAAAGTTTATCTTGTGGCAAAATTCCCCTCTGGCTGTAGACTTGCGAAACTTGCAAAACAAGTTATCTGCTTCCAACATACAGAGAAACAGAGAAGATAAACATTTGCCATGAGAAGAATTTGGGAGGAAAATTTGTGTCATTGTTTCCCAAAAGTTCTGAAACTCTGAAGGGCATACTCCATTATATTTCAGTCTGAGAATCATTCTTAAGATGATAGTTGGAAAAATGTAAATAATGAAAAGACTAGTCAAAAGACATCTGGTATTGCTGAATGGTCATTTTCAATAACTGTAGACCTTAAGGCAAGAAGTATAATAAAATGACTGAAAAAAAAGATGATAGTTTCTTCTCAAGTAGAATTCATGTGGCCCTAATTTTTCTACAGTCTTGCCAAAAATCAATTATCTTGGTTCAACCATCATCAACAGTCTGAGTGGTAACCAAGCTCCAGAACTCATCCTCCAAAAACATGGGGATGATGGCCACACTTTACCTAATCTCTGGAGTACAGTCATAACCCCCTTAGTGCAGTGAAGTGGCAGCAACATTCTCTATAATGTCTGGTATACTGACCCAAACTCCTCAGAGCACTGAGATGGCAACCTGACCTTTCCTAATATATGGGTAACAGGCGTAGTTGTGATGAACCATCTCCTTAACCATTGGGGAATTTTTTTTTTAAAGATTTATTTATTTATTTAATTCCCCCACCCCCGGTTGTCTGTTCTCTGTGTCTATTTGCTGTGTCTTGTTTCTTTGTCCGCTTCTGTTGTCCTCAGCGGCTCGGGAAGTGTGGGCGGCACCATTCCTGGGCAGGCTGCACTTTCTTTCGTGCTGGGCAGCTCTCCTTATGGGCGCACTCCTTGTGCATGGGGCTCCCCTATGCGGGGGACACCCCCACGTGGCACACATCAGCACTGCGCATGGGCCAGCTCCCCACGGGTCAAGGAGGCCTGGGGTTTGAACCACGGACCTCCCATGTGGTAGACAGACGCCCTAACCACTGGGCCAAGTCCATTTCCCTACCATTGGGGAATTTTGATCCACCCTCTCTGTGGCCTGGAGTGGCACAAATATCCCTGAACAATGGACTGGAACATCTACCCTCTTCCAATGCCAAGGCAAGCTTACTGTCTCCACACACATTGGTGGGGTTCCTCTCTTGACCAAATTTCAGACCTCAATTTCTGTGATTTTCCTTGTAAAGCATATTTACCTTCCATCTCCACCCTCCATGTACCTTTTATTGGCTGGCAGTGGTTTTGTTCATACAGATATCAGAGAAATCTTGCTGGTTTAGCAGGCAAGAAACAGGGTTCCAAACCATCAGACAGTAAGGTTTCAACAAACCTTTCCTAGATAACTCGATTTTCTGTCTGAGCTTACAGGTTCCAAGTTTAGTTTATTTCTAGAATAAGACACTACCATCTAAGGACTTGATTTTCAGAGGCTTGGAATTTCCAGAATCAGTGTCTGATATCTTTTTGCCCAACAATTCAGTTCTCTGCTTAACTCTTTGTCTAGCATTTTCTATAAGGTGCAAGGAGAAAACAGGAGGAATTCTCCTAGTTTACTTTGGAAAGCTCTTTAGCTAAATGCTCAGGCTCATGATTTTCAAATTTGCCTTTCATAAAACATCAAAAGTCAACATTTCTAAATTTTCTGCAACTTTAAAACACAAATTTCCTTTCCTCCAGTTTCCAATAATAGTTTCATCATTTCATTCTAAGTTCTCATCAAAAGTCTCTTTAGTGTCCATATTCCTACCAGCATCTATTCAAAGCAATCTGGGCCTTTTCTATCAAGAATATCACATGTCCACCAAATATATCCCTTATGAATTTATACAACCATTACAAAATTTTTGGTATTTGCAAAAGCATGACCCTACTTCTGGTACCAAATTCTGTATTAGTCTGCAAAGGGGTGCTGCTAATGTAAAGTACCAGAAAATTGTTGACTTTTATAAAGAAATACCCTTTTGGGGGTAGAAACTTATAGTTACAAGACCCTAAAGAGTTCAACTCAATTAGTTCTCTCACCAAAGTCAGTTGCCATGTGTTGAAACAAGATGGCCACTGATCATGGCCTGGTCTCTATTCCCAGGTCTTTAGCAGTTTGAACTTTCTCCTGTCTGTCACTTGACAAAGTTCTCTCTTCTGTCATCTTCTCATGTGTCTTCTTCAGTGAGTTTCCATTTACATAGCCCAATCAAGGTTGTGGGGATTCAACCTAATGCATGCCTTATTGATGTTGCTCAATTAAAGTTCTAATATTAACAAGTAATTTAATCAAGGGTCCATGAACTAAATTCAATGTAATCAATCTGTATCACACTCAGAAGAATAGTTTATAAATATAATCTCTGTTTTTGGGATTCATAAATAATTTCAAACTGCCACTCATGTATAGGGACATTATAAATAAATCTAACTCTATTATATTAAGGAAACAGGTTATCATATATTCCAAGGTAGGGTTCACCAATGGAGTGATTATTTATGGGGCTGTAGGCCTTATCTAGAATGTTGGCTGTCTATTTAAATCTTGCCAGATGCCCTGTTTGAAGCTTTGTGTATTGTGGCAGTTACTGAGATCTGCCTGTGACATACATAAATATAACTTCTGGAATAACCTCCCAACTCACTTTGAAATCTCTTAGCCTAAAAATTATTTGAAATTAATATTTTTTTCTTTTTGTCTATGGCTTTTTCAAATATATATCACTGGTTCAGATTAAGTACTAATCTCTCAGTGCCAGGGAGGCTATGCTCAGGAGACATGTTCTATGTAGGAGGAATATCGTAAGGTGTTTTTTTTTTTTTTTCTTTCTGAGTTTGCCTTAAAGAAAGCCCACATTTGAGTACCAAAGAGATTTTTAGGAGGTAACTTCTATGCAATAGATAATATTACACTAAGTTACAATTTTACACGAATAAGGTTCATAATTACAAGTATTACTAATTGAGGTTATGGCATTGTGGGATGCAGGCTTCCTCCCCAAGTGCTCAACACATAGCTGTCTGTGTGACTTAGGCGTAAGTTAAAGGTTAACAACTTTTCTTAGAGGAAAGATAATATATAGATATTATCATAAACTATAATCTTCTCAAAGCAGTCAATCCTTGGTAAATGTTCTTCTTATGAGCATATTGAAAGCATCATCAAAACTCATGTGAATTCTTAAACACACAAGGGGTGGGGCAAGATGGCATCCAAGTGGGTGCACCCTTGTCAATTCTCCTGCAAAAAACCAGTTGAGTAGGGACAGAATCCTGGCCAAGTGAGCTGTTTGAGAATCCACAGAGCAGATTTCTGGACACCAATCTGGAGATAGTGTAACAAAAGGAGCGTTTGCTCAAGGTAAAATTGGGGGTGTCTGACACTTTTGCCCAAAGCTGTGGAAAGGCTAAACTATTCTTCTAGGCAGCTAGACACAGCATTCCCTGAACACTGCTGGTCACACAGTGGTATTCCCAAGACCCTTGTTCCCCAAACTCATGATCACCAAATCCATATTCCCTGAACCTCACATTCCCCCTACCTTGCATTCCCTGAATCCACATTCCCTGAGCCCATGTTCCCTGAGCCCTTGTTCCCTGAACCAAGAGCTCCCCAAACCATGGCATTCCTGAGCTAACTGGTCTTGGACAAACTCCAAGCGTGGAAGGGTTCTGATGAGGAGTGTAGTGGCACCTGAGGAATGTGGGTGTAATTGTCTGGTCCCACCTTTTTTAGCTTTGAGGAGCACCCAGCTGGTTTGGAGAGAGGCTAGGAAGAAAGAAGAGGAGAATCTCCTGAGGCAGCCCGATTTGCCTAAATGCCCTGTGATAGGGAAAATTGGTTTGGGAGAAGGTGAAGTCAGGCAATTTCCTAGTCCTGTGCAACACACCCAAGGAAAGGGGACAGAAGGACATGCTGCGTAGGCTTCCAAGACCATACTTAGTGTTCCCCTCAAGGTGTGGGTGCTAACTCTCCAAGAGACCGATAGTATTTATTTTCAGTGGTGAGTTGGTTCACCAGGGTGCCATTCGAATCTTGGAGTGGTGACCTCACCTGGGCTTCCTGCTGCCCTGGGAGAGTGAAAAGTGAGGAAGGAAAATATGAAGAGGGACAGATTCCTAAGCAGTTTATACAATTACAAAGAGGACTCTTTGCTTTACGGCTTGTCTGGGTTTTTTGTTTGTTTGTTTGTTTTCTTGTCCTTCCTCTTTATTCTCCCTCCCCACCCCTTTTCTTTTTTTCTCTTTTTCTTTCTTTTTTTTCTATTAGGTGCTGCAGGCAGTGTTTATTCTTTGCTTGACATCATCATCCTTATTTCCTCTTTTCTGTTTGTACTGATTTTGACTACCAACACTATCCTTTTCCTTTACATTTTTCTATATTCACAACTTCATAGGTTCTACCCAGTTGGGCATCACGTCACCACTCTCTACTATCTGTCTCCTGCTAACTCATCTGACTACCTTTGTTGTTCTAGTCAATATTCTTTGTTTATATCAGTGAAATCGTAGAATGTTTGTTTTTTACAGATTGGCTTATTTCACTAAACGTAATGTCTCCGAGATTCTGATGGCTGTAGGATGACTGAATATCTGAATGTAACTTATTTCTCTCTCTGTTGCTATCACACAAAGGAAAGAATTGTATGCAAATTAGAAGATAATGAGATGCAACCCTTGGCATCAAATTCTGCTTTCACTGGAAAAGACCTTCTGTTGAAGCAATAAAGTATGAAAACCACTGAAGTATCAACCATTTGGCCAGACCTCTACAGAAGAAGTCCCTTGCTATCCTCACTTTCAACTTGCTTAATTAATTTAGTAAAACTCCCACCCAGGGGTGAAGTTATCCACCTCTTTTTTGATCATGCACTGTATGTGCAAGTGTGATTTCCTGGTCATATTAATCATACAATTATATGTGCCAGCTATATGTATGTATGTTCATCCATATGCATAAAAGCTAATGTATAATCAGAGCCACTGATAAGCAGTAACTTGAGTATTTAAGCAAGAGTGAAACTGCAGCCCAGGGAATAAGGTCAGAGTCACTTTAGACAAATCTTGTCTCCTGTCTGCTGACATAATATTTGTAAGCTCTGCCTAATGCTCAGGTTAAAGTTTTTGGTATATATATGTCATATATATATATATATATATATATATATATATATATATATATATATATATATATATATATATATATATATCTGGTTATCCTCAAAGGCCCAGCTTTGGGTACTAACAATTCTTCCATGTTTTAGTATTCCTTCTTACAGTTGAGTAATATTCCATTGTATTTTATACCACTGTTTGCTTATCCTTTCATCTATTGATGGATATTTGGGTTGCTTTCAACTTTTGCCAACAGTGCATAATGCTGCTATGAACATGGTTGTGCACATATCTGTTCATGTTCATTTATCTGGGTATGTCCCTCAGAGTAGGATTCCCAAATCATATGGCAGGTCTTTATTTACCTTCTTGAGGAACCAGCAAACTGTCTTACACAGTGACTGCACCATTCTACATTCCCACCAGAGGTGGATGAGTGTCCCTTTTCCTTCATATCTTCTCCAACACTTGTAGTTTTATAGTTTCTTAAATAGCAGCCAATCTAATAAATGTACAATGATACATGCTGTAGTTTTTCTTCTTTAAGTCTATTATTTTTTATTCTCAATTGCATTTATTTGTATTGTACTCTTTTTTTTTTCATTTCACTCCTTCTGAATGCTTAGTTTGAGTTTGCTTTACTTTTTCTAGTTCATCCAGGTGTGCAGCTAGGTCTCTACACGTTTTTCTTCTTCTTTAATGTATGTACTTTAGTCCTGCCTTTGTTGGATCACAAAAATTTTGAATGATGCTTTATCCTTTTCATTTGTTGTAAGCTACTTAGTGTTTTCAATTTTAATTCTCTGGACCACTGACTAAGAATGTGCCATGTAACAACAATATATATTTTTATTTTTTCCTTTTCTGTTATATGATTTACAGCTTCATACCCTTATGATATAAGAGCTGCTTTGAATAATTTCAGTCTTTTAAATTTATTGATTCTTGTTTTGTCACTCAAAGTATGATCTATTCTGGAAAATGATCCATGGCTACTTGAGAAAAATATGTATCTTGTTTGGGGTTGTGACCTACTAACTTGAAAAGATACTTAGGTTCAATAGCATACACTTTCTCTGCTTGCATATCCCTCTATTTCCCCCGCTTCTTAATTGTACTTTCCTCATATTACTTCTTTATATATTAAATGTCAATTTTCAGGAAATACACTATTTTTCTTGCTCAACTGCATTCTGTTTCTTATAGGAATTAAAGAATAGAGACACATATTGAGAATACACTGCTATTGGGATTTTAAGTATACTTTTCTTTATTAGAAAACTTGTAGGTTTACAGAACAACCATTCATAAAATACAGGATGCCCATATATCACCCTCTGCATTGGTATAGGATATTTGTAACAATTGATAATAGTACATTTAAAATATTGTTCTATTAAATTCCATGGGTTAACCTAGGGTTCACTTGTTGTGAAGGACAGTTCCATAGATTTTAAAAAATATTTTATTCTGTCACTGTATATAAAATCTAACATTTCCCTTTTAATCCTATTGAGATGTATATTTCAGTGCTGTTAATTGCATGCACAATTTACAATGTAATGCCACCACAACCATCCATTACAGAAACATTTTCACCACAAAGATCCATTACCTGAATATTTCCATATTTCCAAATTGGAACCTTGCTCATTTTAAGTCTTAACTTTCCATTCCTTATCAGCAATGTATGCCATGGTAACACATATTCAACATTGATATTGGTCTTGTAGAATGAATTTGGGAGTGTTCCTTCTTCAATTTCTTTGAAGAGTTAAAGGAGAAATGGAGTTTTCTTCCTGAAATATTAAGTAGAATTCCCTGTCTTTTCTTTGTTGGAAGTTTTTTGATTACTGATTCAATCTCTTTATTGAGAAAAGGTTAGTTGAGATCTATTTTTTGAGTCAGTGCAGATGGTTTGTGTGTTTGTAAGCATTTGTTTATTTCATCTAGGCTATCTAATTTATTTCATACCATTGTTTGCACTATCCTCTTATAGTCCTATTTATTTCAGGGGAGATAGTAGTAATAATTTCCTTTTCATTCTAATTTTAGTCATTTGTACACTATTCCTTTTTTGTTAGTTTTAATGGTCTTTTCAAAGAACCAATGTTTGGTTTTGTTGCTTCACTGTCTATTTTGTCTATTTCATATCTCCAATCATTTTGTCTTTTCCTTCCTTCTCACTTTGGGTTTAGTTTCCTCTTTTTTCTAGTTACTTCAGTTTTGAGGTTTTGTCTCTGGTTTGAAATCTTTCTTCCTTTTCAATGTAACATTTAGAGCTACAAATTTCCCTCTCAACACTGCCTTTGCTGCATCCCATAATTTTAGTATGTCGCATTTTCATTTTCATTTGCCTCAAGACATTTCCTAATTTTGCTTTTGATTTTTTCTTTAACCCATTGGATGTTTAAGAGTATTTTGTTTAGAATCCAAGGATTTGTGAATTTCTCATTTCTCACTATTTCTTGTATCTTTGAATTTAAGATGAGTCTGTTGAAGACAGCATGTACTTCAGTCATGTCTTTTATATCCATTCTGCCAATCTCTCCCTTTAATGGAGAGTTTAACCCATTTAAATTTTTATCTTTTTAATTATCTTTTATTTTTAAAGAAGATTTAGATTACATAAGTGTTACATTAAAAAAGTGAGGGATTTCCATATGCTGCATTCCCTCCCCTTTCCATACTTTCCCACATTAACAACATCCTTCGTAGTGTGGTACATTTGTTAAAATTGATGAACCCATATCGAAGCATTGCTATTAACTATGGACTACAGTTTACATTATACTTTGCACTGTCTCACACAATTTTGTGTTTTGACAAAATATACAATGGTCAGGATCTGTCACTCCAATGTCATGCAGGACATTGTCCAATGTCCTGAAAATGCCCCCAGATTACACCTCTCCTTCTCTCTCCCATCCCTCAGAATCTCTGGTGGCCACCGCCCTTACATCAATGAAAAGAGTTCTTCCATTGCTATAATAATAATACGTCTGTAGTAGACTAATAAAAAGTCTATTTTAGTCCATTGTTCATTCCCCAGTCTTGAGGATTTGGAGATGGTGATACACACTCTACTTCTAGTTGACACCCCTTGGGGTGAATGGATGGAACCATCTTTCTTGCAGTTGTAGACATTCTCTTTCTTTGGGATAGCCATAGTCCATCATAATATCCTTCTCGTTTGTCCTTGGTGAGTCCAATGAGTTAGAAAGTAAGTGTTGCAACTCTGCTAAAGTTCACAGCACAATTGGTCCATAGATCCAAAGAGTTCAGTCTCTGAGACATATATTTATCAAGTAGAGTCCAAATTATAGTTTCAAATAAAAGGGGTAGAAGAGTCATGTGTAGAGGTTCTACAAATGAATCTAACTCTGTTATACTAGGGAACATAAATTCCAAAGTAAGGCTCACTGACAGTGTGCTGAATTCCTGAGCTGTGTGCCCTGCAATCGTTTCTGGATATCTCTAGACTCTCAGGAACCCAGCTATTTAAGGCACTTTCTATTGTGACAGTCACTTTCTTACTTTGCTTGAATAATAATTTCTACTTTAGTACATAGCTGCATTTCCATATTTTTGCTTTCAATAATTTTTTTTTTCTTTCTGTTCCTCAGCAGGATTCATTTCAAGAGACTTTTCTTTGAATTCATGAATTCTGTCTTCTCACTGATCTAGCCTAGACCTGAATCTCCTGGGAACTTTTCATTTCACTTATTTTGTTATTCAACGCCAGTAGTTCTGTTCAGCACCTTTTAAAATTTTCTCTCTTTGCTAAGATTCTCATATCACTTATTAATTCTTTTCCCAATGTCTATTAGTTATTTTTCAGATTTCCTTTATTTCCTTGAGTACTTTTAAAATTATTTATTAAAGGCTTTGCTCAGTATGTACATATTCTTGTCTTTTTCTTTAGTGTTTTCTGAATTTGTATCCTTTTCCTTATATGGGCCATCATTTTCTGTTTTTTGGGGGTGGTGTTTTGGTATGTATTTGTCATATATTCTTTTATACACACTGTCTATTTTAATATTTTAAAAGCTTAACTCTAGAGTTTATCTCATGAGATGTCTGTTTCTTGCTAGGAACCACTGCCAGTAAGATATTTTCTTCAGCTTCACCCTTCCTGTCAGAAAAGTCTGCCCAAGGCAAATGTAGTGTGCATGTTTCCCCCTGCCAGTCTGGACACTGTCGTCTTGTAGGGGTTGCTTGTTTGTTAGTTTGCAGCTTCCAAGATGGTAGAATCCTCTCTCTTCTGAGTTTGAAGCTGCAAGCCTTTGCCCTACAGCTGTCTGCCTCTGTAATTTCTTATATTCCTTTCATTGTCTCAAGCTTTTTTGCCTGGATGATAAATTCTGGGAAAAGGGGTATGCCAGAGAAAACTTTCTCAAGTCAGTCTTCACCAACTGAAACAGAGACTGATCTCCACCCAATGGTAACATATTAGCTCCAACATGCCTTGGGGAGAGAATCAGGAAGGCCACTAAATATCTCCTCGGAAGCCTTGAGGAAGCTCAGTATCATCATGTCTCTACTGCATCCACCCCAGTCTAGGGCAGATTTAAACAATAATTGCCACTACTCTGGTTCTGTCATACTGAAGCAATGCTGTCGCAGATCTCAGACCCCAGTGATCCAAAATCTCTAATCAAATGATTAGATAGTTCAGTGGTTAGTGTTGCCTACCTCTGTTCTTAGGGAAGAGGAATTTTATGTCTCTTGCTATCACCAGTAGCGCTCCAGGGGCTGAGCCTCCTAGTGGCCTGCCATAAGAGGAGGATGCATGCCAGGAGTCACCACACCTGGAAAAAATAGATCTATAATTATTCTTCTCTGGGTTTCGTTTTAATATTTTAGGAAGACAAAGAGGATTCTACACCAAAAATGATAAAACTGACTTCTAAAATTTACCTACATGTGCCTTTGAGTTACTCTCTAACATACTTTCATTTCACCAACAAGAACTTCCTTTAGCAATTTTGTAGTATATGTCTCCCGTATTTTTTTTTATTTTATAGCGGAATATATTATTTTGTCCTTCAGCCATGGAAGATAGTTTTGCCAGTTGTAGAATTCTTGGTTGACATTTCATTTTTCTTTCAGCATTTTAAATATTTTATCCTGCTGTCTCTGGATTCCCCCATTTCTGATGAGACATTGGCATTTATAAGTCAATTACAAGGGTAATCCAGCTTGAAATCACCTTTACTGAATATATAAAACTATTAGATAGCAAATCAGCAAGGAAATAAAAGACTTGAATATCCCAAGTAGACATAAAAGACATTTATAGAACATGTCACCCAAAACCAGCATATTCTCCTTCTTCTCAAGTTTACCTTTAACTTTCCAGGTTAAGCCATGTATTATTCCATATATCTCTCAATAATTTTTCTAAAATGTAAATTATCATACTATGTATATTTACAACTACAATAGAAAATCTTTGAAAATCAATAGCAAGGAAACTGAAAAATTCAACAATATGTAAAAATTAACACGTGAAAGCAATGAATCTAGAATAAATCCCAAAGGAGACTAGAAAATACATAAGAATAGTGATTAGTTCAATAAAATTGAATTGAAACTACAAAAAAAATCAATATGTTTATGGATAACTGATTTTCAAGAAAGCTGTCAAGTCATTTAATTGGGGATAACAGTCTATTCTATAAATTGTGCTACCAATCTAAAATAGGCACATGCAAAGAATGAAGTTAGGCTCTGCCTGAGTCAGGATTGCAAAGTAAGAAACTTGAGGATTCCATCTCCCCATTGAAGCTTTAAACAACCTAGAGTAGAAGAAACATCTTCCTCAAAACCCCAGGAAATAAAGAATTTCTATAACAGTTTGAGTACTGAATCAAAAGAAAGACCATTTATAAGCAGTAGGACTGGTGGCCTGGTTGGCAAGTCCTCATCCCATAACCATTTTGGCAAGAAAACAGCCAGTATTCCCATTTGGATCCATTTGGATGAGGGCAAAGTAGCCCTCATGCACATAATGGGATCAAATTTGTCTGGTGGTGACTTGAGGGACTTGCTGTCCCAGAAGTTGTGTTGCATATGGAATATTTGTAGGACGGTGTTGAGGGTATACACCACATATTTTTTACCCATTATTTATTATATATCCACTCATCTATAGCTTCCATCTTTTGGTTTTGTCAATAATATTGCCAGTAACTTTACTAAGGTGATTGATTGCGTGCTTTTAATTACTTGAAGTATATAAGAAGAAATTGGGTCACCAGGTCATACATTAATCACATACTTAATTTTCTGAGGAAATGCTACACTATTTAACGCAGCTACTCCATCATTTTATATCCTTACAAACAAACAATGAATGTTCTTATTTCTCAAATCCTCTCCTACATTTCTAATTTTCTAATTTTTTAGTAGTACCCATTTCAGTGAGTGTGTAATGGTATGTCATTGTGCTTTTGATTTGCATGGATCTAATAGTTAATGATATTGAGCATATTTTTATTTGCAGTTTGGAATTTGTCTTCTTTTTGAAATGTCTTTTAAAATATTTTGCCCATTTTTGAATGGGTTGTTTGTCTTTCTGTTGTTAAGTTGCAGATTTTTATATATTTTGGATATTAAACTCTTATGGACTATGTGATTTCCCAATGTATTCTACCATTGAATAGACTATGTTTTTACTTTTATGATAAAGTCCTTTGATGCACAAGTATTTTAAATTTTTTTGAGGTCACACTTATTCATTTTTCGTTTTGTTTGTCTTTTTAATTTTTAGTTGAAGAAACCATTGCCTGAAACAAGGTCCTAAATAAACTTTCTTATTCTTTCTTCTTGGGGTTTTAATATTCTGCTTCTTATATTTTGGGTCTTCAATCAATTCTTATTTAATTTTGTCTATAGTGTAAGGAGGGGTTCATTTTCATTCCTTAGTAAATGAATATCCAGTTTTCCAAGTACTATGTGTTGAACAGACAACTCTACCAATTAAGTGGATTTCCCACCATTGTCCAAATGAGAAGACATAAAAGTAGGGGTTGGTCAATTTATTTCTCTGGACTATATAGCATTCCCTCTGCTTCTTTGATGGTATTTTGATTACTATTTTTCCTTTTTTTATTAAAAAAGTTGTATAATCATGTGTAATGTAAAGAATTCCCAAAACCTTCCACCACCACCTTGCATTATTGTGGAATATTTTTTACAATGTGAAAGAATATCCTCAAAACATTGCTGCAAACTATAACCTATAGTTTATATTTGGTGCATTTTTTCCATAAACCACTCTATTATTCCCACCATGTGTTTGTATTATACATTTATTTTATTTCATAAGATAATGTTCTCATATATGTATTTTTAGCCAAAGTTCATTATCAGCCATATGGTTCACTGTACTATATAGTCTCAAACCTTGTAAAATGTATCCAAAGTCTGCACTCAGTGGTGCCTAGTGTCATTATACAGAATTGTTTCAGTCACTACCTCAGTCAATATTAGAGCATTTTCCTTACTCAATTAGAAAAAAATCCCACCCCTTACTCCCTTATAGCTCACTATTGTTGACTCTTAGCATTGATATAGTACCTTTTTGCCATTGCTGCAAAGAATATTACAATATTACTGTTACTATACTCCATAAGTTACATTAATTGTTTTTTTCATGCAGTACCATATTCTTAACAGCTTGTAATAGTGGCATGCATGTGTTCTATTTCATAGAAGAACATTGTTGGACTTGTGCTATTAACCAAATCCTCATCCACCACTGAGTTCTCTGTGTTAGTTCCTAGATTACTCTCTAGTTTTCTTTCAATTGACATTTACATCCCTTGACTACCCTTTGAGCCACAATCACATTTACAAATCAGCAGTAATAGTTATAATCACTATACATTATCATCATCTCTATCCATTGTCACACATTTACAGTCAACCTTATTAAAAATTCAACGTAGATTATCAACTCACCTTTCTCAACCCTTATCTTCTAGTAACCTCTACCCAGATTTTAACTCCATAATTTTAATCCTTGTATTTAATTTATATTAATTAGAGCATACATCATTTGTTCTTTTATGTCTGATTTGCTTCACTCAATATGATGTCCTTAAGGTTCATCCATATTATCATTGGTGTCCTGACTCCATTTCTTCTTACAGGTGAATAGTTTTCCATCATACGCCTATATCACAATTCATTTACCCATTCATTGGTTGATGGACACTTGGCTTGCTTCATTCATTTAGCAATTGTGAATAATGCCACTGCAAATATTGGTGTACAAATAGCTCACTACACTGCTTTCAGTTTTCCTTAATATTATCCTAATAGTGAGGCAGTTTGACCATATGACTGTTCTGTATTTAGTTTCCTGAGGAACTACCAAACTGTCTTGGGCGGTACCATTGTAAATCCCAAGCAAGAATGAGTGTTCCTATTTCTCCACATCCTCTCCAGCACTGCAGTTTCCTGTTTCTTCAATAATGGTCATTCTATATGTTATGAAATGATAATTTTGTAGTTTTTTTCCCTTTTTTTAAAAGTTGATAAGTTGTGAGTTAAGTAAACAATCGTGTACAATTTACAGGGTTCTCATACTTTTCCCCACTGCAAGCACCTTACATTTTTGTGACATTTTTTTACAAATAATTAAAGAACAGCTTCAAAATATTACCATCTCTATAGTTCATAGCTTATATTTAGTGTATTTCCACACAAAACATCCTATTATTAATGCCATGTATTTATATTGAATGTTTGTTATAGTTCATGAGAGATTGTTTTCACATTTTTACTCTTAACCTCAGGGTTCACTGCTTTGTACAGTACCCTGTATTGTACAATCCATCCAAAGTATACATACACTCAGTGGCTTTCAGTACCATCACAGAATTTTCCTATTATTAAGTCCATATCAGAATGTTTTCATTACTCCAAAAGGAAAAATCCTAAACCATCTTACACCTCTCATTATTGACTCTTAGCATTGATAATACCTTCTTTCCCATTGGTGTAAAAATATTACAAAACTACTGTTAACTTTACTCTATACATTACATTAGATGTATTTTTCACATGTATGTCCATTTTCTTAAAGCCTTGAAACAGAGGAAAACACTTGTATTTGTGCTATTCACTGCAGCCATCATTCACCACTGAAGCCATATGTTACATAGTCCCTGGATTATCCTCTAGCTTCCATTCAATTGATGGTAACCTTCATAGACTAGCGCTTTCCTCCAAAATCACATATGCACTTTATCACGTTGAGCTGTTTCCTTCTATTCCTATTTTTGGAGTGTTTTCCTATAAAGAAAGCGTCCTATATTTTGTCAAATACCTTTATTACCTCAATCTAAAGAATCGTGATTTTTTTCTCCTTCAGATTTTTAATGTGCTGAATTACACTGATTGATTTTCTTGTGATAAAGCACCCTTGCAAGCCTGGGATAAAAATCCGTTTGATCACTATGACCAGTCCTTCTATTGTGCTGCTGGATTCTATTGGCAATAAATTGGGAAGGATTTTTGCATCCTTGGATTTATTTGGAAAATGGATATGTAATTGGAAGGATTTATTTGGGAAATGGTTATGTAATGTTCTTTTATCATATCTTTTTCTGGCTTTGGCATTAAGATGATTGTTGGATTCCTAGAAAGAGTTTGATAGCATTACGTTTATTGAAATTTGGGGAAAGACTTAGAGCAAGATTGCATAAAATCATCTTTGAATGTTTGGTAGGATTCATCTTTGAGGCCATTTGGTCATTTTACTTTTTGAAATATTTTTATGACTTTCAATGTGTTTACTTGTGAATTTATTTTTTTTAAGTCCTATGTATTATCTTCTAGAGTCAGTGTAGGTTGTTCATGCATTTCTCAGAACATGTCCATTTCAGCTACAGTGTCCAGCTTACTGGCCTACAGTCATTTGTAGTACCCTTTTAGGTCTCTTTTACTTCTGTGGGGTGAATAATAACGTCCTACCTGTCATTTCTTTTCTCATTAATTTACATCTTCTCTTGTCTTTTTGCTGGTCTAATGATTTGTAAATTTTGTTGATCTTTCAAAGATCCAACTCTGGTTTTGCTGATCCTTTTTTTTAATATTGTTGTTGTTTTTCTCAATTTCATCTATTTCTGCTTTAATTTTTATGTATTTTCTTTTGCTTACTTTGGGATTACTCTTCTATTAATTTTCTGTAATCCTCCAGATGTGTTTTTAGGTCTTTAATTTTAACTATATATTTCTTTTTTAATGTAGGCCCTTAGCACAGTAAATTTTCCTCTCAGCACTGCTTTCCCACATTCCATAAATTTTGCTACGTTTTCTTCCTCTTTTCATTCATCTTGATATACTTAATTATTTCTCCGGCAATTTTTCCTTTGACCAACTGGTTAAGACTGTGTTGTTTAACCCCCATACCATTGTGCATTTTCCAGTCCGCTACCATTTACTGGCTTCTAGCTTCATCAGAGAGAGTGCTTTAAGCAATTTCAATATTTTCAAATTTATTGAGTCCTGTTTTGTGACCCAACATAAAAATCCATGGGTATTTGATATAATGTGTGGACTGTTTTTTGGGGGTACATTGTTCTGTACATATTTGTTGGGTGTAGTTTATGTATCAAATTTCTCAATTGCTCTATTTCCTTAGTGATATTCTGTGTTGATGTTCTATTTATTTATATGAACACTGTATTGAAATTTCCCACTATGATTGTAGAGAAATCTCTTTCATGCTTCACTTGGCCAGTATTTGTCTCATGAATTTTGGCACTCTGGTTAGATGCATAGATATATATGTTGTTATTTCTTCTTGTTAGATTGCCCCTTTAAATAATACATAATGTCCTTCTTTGGCTCTTACAACAGCTTTGCATTTAAAGTCTATTTTGACTGATAATTTTTGTTTACTGTTGCATTTAATAACTTTTTCAAGTCTTTCTCTTCCAAATCTTTTTAACCTTGGGTCTAAGTTAAATTTCTTGTAGACAGCATGCAGATGGTTCATTTTTTAAACCAATTCTACTAGTGTGCATATTCTGATTGGGGATTTTAATCCATTAACAATTTAATATTATTCCTGTAAAAACAGTACTTTACCCATTTTCTCATTTAATAAATTTTATTTTTATAAAGTTTCAGATTACAGAAAAGTTTCATGAAAAGTATAGGGGATTCCCATTTACTCCACTTCTACCCCTTCACATTTTTCCTTATTAATAATACTTTACATTAGTGTGGTACATTTGTTACAATTGATAAGCAAATATTGAAACATTGCTACTAATTAAAGTCTATAATTTACATTATGGTTCACAATGTGCAGTGTACAATTTTATAGGTTTTGACAAAATGTATAATAGCCTACAACCATCATTGCAATGTAACACAGAACAATTCCAATACCCTCAAGCATGCCCTATATTCCAATTACTTTTCCCTTGCTCTCCTCTCAGAATGTCTGGTAAGCACTGTCTTTATATCAATGTTACAGGTTCATCCATTACTACAACGACAATTCTACTTTGGTCTATGGTTGCATTCCTACCTTATATTTATTCATTCCTCAATCTTGAGGATATTTTTTCCCATTAAATAGGCCTCCTTTTCACTTTCTTGACGAACTCCTTTGTAGCATAATAGTTTGCATTTTGAGAAGGTCCTTTTTATCTATGTTTTCATTCATTGCTTGTAATTTCAGTTTAAAACTTATGAAACCATTTCCTACTACAAGATCACATAGATGTTTCCCTACATTATCTTCTAGGAGCTGTCTAGTGTTGCTTCTTATATTTGGGTCTTTGATACATATGTAGTTAAGTTTTGTGTAGGGCATGAGATATTAATCCTCTTCCATTATTTTGGGCATGGCTATCCAATTCTCCAAATACCATTTGTTGATGAAACCGTTCTGAATCAGTTAGTGGCCTTGTTGAATATCAGTTGGTCATGTATGTGTGGGTCTATATCTGAACTCTCAGTTTGGTTCCATTGGTCAGTATGTCTGTCTTTGTGCCAATATCATGTGGTATGGACCACTGTAGCTTTATAGTATGCGTTAAGTCAGGTAGCATGTTTCCTCCAATTTTGCTTTTCCTTTCAACATGTTTTGGCTAATTTGGGGGTGACTTACCCTTCCAAATAAATTTGATAATTGTCTTATCTAGTTCAGTAAAATGTGCTATTGGAACTTTATTGGGATTGTGTTGAATGTGGAAATCATTTACATTAGACAACATCATACTGTATTTAGCCTTCCTGTTCATTCACATGGAATATATTTCCATTTATTTTGATCTTCTTTGATTTCCTTTAGCAATGTAGTGTCATTTTCTATACACAAGTCCTTAACATCCTGAGTTGTTTATTCTTTCATATATGATTATTTATTTGCTACTGTATATGGAATTTTTTCTTGATTTCCTGCTCAGATTGCTCATTATTAGGGTAAAGAAATAATACTGAATTTTGTGTGTTGATCTTTTTTTCCTGGCCACTTTACCACATTTTTAATGAGTTCTAGAAGCTTTGTTGCAGATTTTTTGGGACTCTCTAAGTACATAATTATGTCATCTGTAAGTACAGAAAGTTTTACTTCTTCCTTTGGATTCACTTTATTTGTGAATCTGAATTCACTTTATTGCTTTTTCTTGCCTGAGTGCTTGAACAAGTACTTTTAATACAATGTTAAATAAGAGAGGTGACAATGGCATCCTTCACCTTAGACGGAAAGCCTTTAGCATTTCACCATTGAGTACAATGTGAAATGCTAAATGATATGACCTTTAATATGTTGAGGAAATTTCCTTCTAATCCTGTCTGTTGATGTGCTTTTATCAAGAAAGGATGCTGTCTCTTATCAAATATTTTTTTTGCATCGATAAAGATGATCATGTGATTTTTCCTGCAATCAATTATATGATGTATTACATTAATTAATTCTGTTGAACCACTCTTAAATACCTGGAATAAAATCCACTTGATCCTGGTATCTAATTCAATTGATGTGTTATTGAATATGATTAGCAAGTATTTTTTGAGGATATTTGCATCTATGTTCATTGAAGAGCTTGGTCTGTAGTTTTCTTTTTTAGTAGCATCTCTATGTAGCTTTTGTATTAGGGTAATGTTGACATCATAGATTGAGTTAGATAGTGTTCCCTGCTCTTCAACTTTTTGGAAGAGTTGAGTAAGATTGGTATTAGTTCTTTCTGGAATGATTGGTATAATTTATCTGTGAAGGCAAATGATCTTAGGCTCTTCTTATTTGGGAAGTTTTTGATGATTAATTCAATTTTGCTACTTCGGATTTGTCTGATGAGTTCATCAATTTCTTCTTCCATCAAAGTAAACTGCTTGTATATTTCTAGAGCTTAACCCATTTCATCTAAATTGTTCATCTTCTTGGCACTTAATATTTCAAGTATGATACTCTATTTCTATAGGATCAGTGGTGATATCCACTCTCATTTCTTACTTCATTGATTTACATCTTCTCTCTTTTTTTCATGTTTGTCTAGGTAAATGTTTGTCAATTTTATTAATCCTCTCCAAGAACCATCTTTTTGTTTCATTAATTCTCTCATGATTTTTTATTCTCAGTTTCACTTATTTGGGCTCCAATCTTTGTATTTCCTTCCTTCTTCTTGCTTTCAGATTACTCTTTTGTTTTTCTAAGTCTGTAGTTAGGTCTATGATGTTAGCTCTTTTATATTTTTTCATCTTGGCATTTAGGGTATAAATTTCCCTTCAAGTACTGATTTACCTGCATATCATTAGTTTTGATATGTTTTGTTTTCATTTTCACTTTCTTTGAAGTAATTACTGTTTCTTTTTAATTTCTTCATTTACCTACTGCTTATGTAACAATTTGCCTGTTCCAGTTCTCCATCCTTTTTTGATTTATAGCTGCATTCTATTGTGTTAAGAACAAACTCTCTGTATAATTTCAATCTTCCTAAATTCACTGAGATTTTGTCTTATGACCGAGCATCTGATCTATCATGGCGAGGTGATCCATGAGCATTCAAAAAAAATGTATAGCCTTTTGTTTTGAGGTATAATCTTGCATATAAATAAATCAGGTCTAGTTTCTCTAACATATTATTCAAAGTTTCTGATTTTTTATTAAGTGGTGTATTGAGCTATGATTGTAGAGTCAACTATTTTTTATCTTAGTTTTCTCAGTATTTGCCTCATGTATTTTGAGGATCCCTGCTTAGATACATAATTATTTATGGTTGTTCTTTCTTCCTGGTAGAGTACACATTTTATTAGTATATATTGTCTCCCTTTGTCTCTTACAACTGTTTTGCATTTAAAGTTTGTTTTTGCTCAATATTAGTAGAGATACCCCTGCTCAATTTTGGTTAATATTTGTATATAATATTATTTTCCACTCTTTCACTTGTAACCTTCTTATGTCCCTGATTCTAAGGTTAATTTAATGTAGAAAGCATATAGATGTATCTTATTACCCTATCTATTCAGCCAACTTGTGCCTTTGATTGGAGAGATTAATCCATTAGCATTCAATGTTATTATTACTAAAAAGGCAGTATTTGCTTTAGCCATTTTTTCTTTAGGGTTATATGTGTCATATTTTATTTTTATTTCTATTATCCTTTTAGCTAATCTTACCAATAATCTTCCTTGCACTGTAGCAATTTGAGATTATTTCTGAATCCCTAAAAGACAAAGATATTATTTGTAAACTAATCTATTCCTCTTGGTATGATACCCTTTGATTATATTAAACTCATTTGAGATGTCTTTGTTTAGGTTACCTGTTGTGATTGTTTTGAGGAACACAAACAGGTTGTAAGTGAAAGGTTGGAATGATTTTTACATGCAAACAGTAAAAAAAAGGAAAAAATGGTAAGCATAGCTACACTATAACTTCCTACAAGCTAAACCAACAAGTGTTTGAGAGATCTGTATGAAGAAAACCACTGTCAACCTGGACTAAAGGGGACAGGGAGAAGGATGGAAAGGAAAATGGCTTTCAGAGGAAAACTGGAAGCTGAGGTCTAAAATTAAGACATTTTCTTAGGCCATGAGAAGGACACCACCCATGTTAATGGAGAGGGTGATTTTGCCTCAAAATTTTATGAAAGTAGATGTTCTAGCCCACCATTCACAGAGTGTTTGACAGACAGTCTATGGAGATGTTGCAGATTCCCTGGTGGTTGGGGAGAGTTAAGTCGCCACCCCACTTCTCTGATGTTGCTGGGCTTAATCCCTACAGGCAGGGGATTGGGGTCACTACCCTACTGCTCTGTGGGTTATGACCTCTTACCCATAAATTGGGAGAGTGAGGTGTCCACCCCACAGCTCTGAGCGGGTTGGACCTGTATGCCAGAGATTAGGGAGAATATCGACATCACCTTATTCTGAAAAGGGTGTTGAGACTGTACCCCAGAGATTGGGAAAAGACTGGCTATCACCCCAATATTATTGGAGGGTGATATCTGGAGCTCAGTCACCACCCAGATGGTTATGAGGGTTGAATAAAAATCATGGCCACTGGGCAAACCTGTAGAAAGGGTGGGCCATCATGAGACCCCAAGGAGTAGAAGAAACTATCATCTTATTATGACGCTCAGATTTTGTTTTTGTCTGTTACTTCTACTGTGATTTCAGATGTGCTGTCTTCTATGATGTTAAGTCTTTCCTTTACCTGTCAAATCTGCTGTTATGTGCTTCCACGGTATTTTTACCTTCTTGCATCATGTTTTTCATCATCATCAGCTCTGTTATCTTTTTATGTATGTATACAATTTCTTTTGTAGGCCAAGCAGATTTTCAAACTGTTAGGGCTCTGAGATGCATGCTTCCTTTCCAAATTATCCTTGTGGTAAAGCAAATGTTTATTCTACATCCGTACCATATTTGTTTATTGGAAGCATGTAATTTGTCAAGCTCCACAGGTCTAAAGCCAGAGGTAATTATGACCCAAGAAACCTATTCATGTAACTGATTTTGATGTGACATTTTAGTCGGTATTACCACTGAAATTATGTACAGATACTTGGAAAATTATAATATCTTTTTGGGATTAAGTAGGTGGAGTGTGGCAGTATGAGATTATTTTAAATCACAAAAGGAAAAATATTATGTGTATATTTCTCTGGTTGTGATATCCTTTGGTTATATTAAATTTAGTTGAGGTGCATTTGTTTAGATTACCTGTTACAATTGCATTGAGGACCTTTTGATTCAACCACATCAGTGAGTGAGTCTGATATAAATGGACACTCACACAGACACATAGAGAAGAGAGAGCTCTGTCATTTCTGATCTGGCCATGTGACATTAAGAAGAAAGCTCAGACAGCTGACGCTCCAGGGAGAAATGACAATTTTGCCTGATAGCTATAATTAACCTTGGGCAGAGAGTGGTAAAAGACATAAAGCTGAAATCAAGAAGAAGTGGAGCTGCTGAACCTGAGAGTGGAAGCCCAAAGGGGAAGACTGATACCCCTCAGAGAGCACCTGCTATCTTGCTTCAACATGTGGTGGCTGACTATGATGAAAAAATACATTTTATGGTACGTTGAGTTGGACTTTCTATTGTCTTGGGGCTGTATGCTTTTACCCCAAATAAATATCCTTTTAAAAAACCAATTGATTTCTGGTACTTTGAAACAGCATTCTTTTGACTGACCAATACATACACTTTCTTCCAACCCCATCTCTCTTGTTTTAATGTGTTTTGTTTTGTTTTTCATTTCAATCTACAGAACTCCTTTTAGTGTTTCTTGAAAAGCAGGATTATTTTTGAAAAATTTTTTCAATTTCTGTTTCCCTATGAATATTTTCATCTCTCCCTCATTTTTGAAGGACAATTTTTCTGGATATGGGATTCTTGCCTGGTAATTGTTTTTTTTCAAACACTTTAACTATATCATACCACTGCTTTCTCACCTCCATGGTTTCAGATAAAAAATCAGAGTTATATGGGATGGATCTCCTTTCTTTTGCTGCTTTCAGCATTCTGTTTTCATCTTGAGCTTTTGACAATCTGGTGAGCATGTGTCCTAGGGAAGGTCTGCTAGGATTTATTGCCTTTGGAGTTTGCTGTGCTTCCTGAACATGAGTTGGGGAATTTTTGGTCATTATTTCCTTCAACACTCCTACTGTTTCTTTTACCTTCTCTTCTGGTTTGGGATACACATAATGCACATGATTTCGTTTTGTGTTATTCAATTTCCTATGATCCTATTTATTTTTTTCCATGTTTTGTTTTTCTATCACTTCTACTTCCTGTATGATTTCAGATGTACTATCTTCTATGTTGCTTATTCTTTCCTGTGCCTGTTTAAATCTGCTGTTATGTGGTTTTAGTGTATTTTTAATTTCTTGCATTGTGCCTTTTATCACCATCAACTCTGTTATCTTTTTATGTGTTTACAATTTATTCTGCATGTTCCCCCCATATCTTCCTGACATCCTTTATTTTTCCTTTATCTCTGATTTCGTTAAGGATATTTGTTTGGACATCCATAGGTAGCTGTTCCATGTTTTGCATCTCCTCTCTCCATTTTAGTTGGTTCATCAGACTGGTCCATTACTTCCTGTTTCTTAGTTTGGCTTGTAATTTTTTTCTGATGTCTAGGCATCTGTTTATGTCAATGTGCCTACTCAATTGGTTATTTTCTCTTTCTAGTCTAAGGTTTTATGCCATGATATTTCGAGTGAGGAATCTATCATTGATATGCATGGAAGGACAAGTTATGACTAAATGACACCAGGAGCTTGCATTCAGAATATAGTTACAATAGTACCATACTGAATTCAATGAGGAAGAAATACTCTATGTAAAAAATGTGACGTGATAAGAGTTTATATAGTCAGGACTTGTTTCTATGTTGTATAAGAATTAGACCATTGTTTTAAGAGTGAGGAAGATAGTATCCATATCTATAGAAAGAGGAGAAGTAGCTTCATTAAGCAGAGAACTTTCATCTATGTCCTAATAAGAAATAGTCTATATATAGTTACAGACAGAAAGCTACTATTAAAATGCAAAGAAGTATTATGCCGTGAGTATTACAGCAAGAATTTACATTATTATCCAAGGAGAACAGGTCAGTATTCATAGATTTTGAACATATATCTTGGTAAGCCTGAATACCTAAAATTGATTGTTACAGCTTCTTCCATTTCTACAAAGGGAGGAGGCATGGTCCATCAATCCTAGATCCTGATTTTTTTTCTAATAGATAACTATGGATTGCTTCAACCAATAATAAAGTATATGTATCCAAGGACAATAAAGAGTTGGTAGCCTATTACCCTTAAGAAATAGACCATTACCTTTAAGAAATAGAGGACTGCATTCACAGACCCTAAATCCTTGTATCTTAGGTTTGGATATTTCAAAGTCCACACTCATTTCTGATGCCAACTCAAAGTCAAGGGTCCCAAGACCACCTTTCCTGACACAAACTTCAAATTAAGTATCCTTCTGATACCAGTTGCTAGTTCAGGAGTCTCCAAGACAAACTTCAGGTTTCATAATTTGCTAGAAGGACTTACTGAACACAGTGACAACTCTTGTATTTATATCTACAGTTTCTCATGGCAAAAAAAGGCAGTCTAATATCAACCAAAAGAAGATATATATAAGACAGGATTCATGAGAGTTCCAAACAAGGTATTCCAGTTGTCCTCTCCTGGTGCAGTCATGACAACACTAACTTGTACCTCAATTATGTATGACAATACACTTGCTGAACTACTAACCAGGGAAGCTCACCTGTTCTGGTATCCAGAGATTTTTTTAAAAAATTTCATTAGAGAAGTTGTAGGTTACAGAAAAATTATGTGAAAAACTACAACATTCCCATATACTTCCTATTGATGAGTATTTGCATTAGTTTGGTACTTTTGTTAAAGTTGGTGAAAGAATATTTTTGTCCTATTAATTATAGTTCACAGTTTACTAGGTGTATTTTTCCCACACACCACTCTATTATTAACATTTTGTATTTGTGTCATAAATTTGTTATAATTAATGAAATGTCCTTGCTATATTTGTACTAACTGAGATCCATTTTCTACAATAGAATTCAGTGTTATGCAGTCCTATATGTTTTATCATTTAACTTTTATCCTGATAACATATATGACCTAAATTTTCCTCTTTTAACCACATTTACATACATAATTCTGAGTCATTAATTACACTCACAATAATGTGCTACCATCACTACCATCCATTTCCAAAATTTTCAATGAACTTAAACAGAAATTCTGTACAAATTAAGCATCACCTCCCCATTCTCTAACCACAAATCCATACCCCAATTACCCACATTCTAGATTATATGAGTTTGCTTATTATAATTAGCTCACACCAGTGAAGTCAAACAATATTTGTCCTTTTGTGCCTGGCTTATTTCACTCACTATAATGTCATCATAGTTCATCCACATTATCACATACATCAGAACTTCCTTCTTTTATGGTAGAATAATGTCCCATTGTATGTATAAGCCACATTTTCTTTATCCATTCATTGGTTAATGGATATATGGGTTGTTTCCATTATATGGCAATTATTAATAATACCACTATTAATATCAGTTTGCTACTATGTATTTTTTATATTAATTATAATTTTTGAAGCTACATACATCACAAAAAATGTTATATTAAAAAATATGAGGTTCCCATATACTCAAGACCCGCACTTCTCCCACATCAACAACCTCTTTCATTGCTGTAGTACATTCATTGTATTTGGCAAATACATATTGGAGCACTGCTGCAGCACATAGATAATAGTTTATGTTGTAGTTTACACTCTCACCCAGTATATTTAGTGGGTTATGGCTGGATATATAATGTCCAGCATCTATCCTTGCAATATCATTTCTTACAACTCCAAGTCCTGGAAATGCCCCCAGGTCATATGTTTTCTTCCCTCTTCCTGCCTTCAGCAACTACTTTTCCACTTTCTCCACATCAATGTTACAATTTCTTTCATTATCAGTCACTATAGTTTTATAGTAGAATACCCCTAAGCCCACTCTACTCCATATTTTATTCTTCCATCCCGTGGACCCTGGGATGGTGATGTCCACGCCACCTTATTATGTTTTGAGTCTCTACTTTCAATTCCTTTGGATATTATCGGGATTGCCAGGTCATTTGGTAATTCTATACTTAGCTTCCTAAGAAACCTCCAAACTCTTCCATAGTGGCTGTTTCATTTTAAATTGCCACCAGAAAGAAGTGTTCCTATTTCTCCACATCCTTACCAACCCTTGTAATTTTCTTCTTTTTAAAATAGCAGCCATTTTAGTAGGTATGAAATGATGTCTAATTGTGGTTTTGATGTGCATTTCCTAAGAGCTGGTCATGTTGAGCATCTTTCTTTAAGCAATTTGCATATACCATTTGAAGAAATGTCTATTCCAGTTTTTGTCACTTTTTAAATTGGGTTTGTTTGTCCTTTTACTGTGTAGTAGGATTTACGTATAGGTTATGGCCGCTTTTTGGAAATATGGTTTGCAAATGTTTTCTCCCATTGAGTAGGTTGTCTCTTCAGTTTTGCCAGATATGACTTTGATGCAATTTTTTTTTAAATTTTGAAATGGTAACATTTATCTATTTTTTCTTTTGTTGCTTGTGATTTGCATGTAAAATATAAGGAACCATGACCTAATTGTGTTTTATAGTCCTGGTTCTTGTATTTAGATCTTTGACCCATTTTTAATTAAGTTTTAATATGGAGATAGGATACTCTTTCAATCTCTTGCATATGGTTATCCAGTTCTCCCAGAATCATTTATTGAGGCTAGTCTTTTCCAATGGAATCGTCTTGGCAACCTTGTCAGAAATCAATTGGCCACAGATATGTGGGTCTGATTCTGAAATTTAAATTCCATTTCATTTGTCATTTTATGTCTGTCCGTATGCCAGTGTCACTCTGTTTTCGCCACTGTAGCTGTAGCTTTGTAATAAGATTTAAAGTGAGGAAGTGTGAGTTCTCCAACTTTGTTCTGTTTTAAGGTATTTTTGGCTATTCAGGGACCATGATACTTCCAAATAACTTTGATAACTGACTTTTCCATTTCTGCGAAGTATACTTTTGGAATTTTGACTGGATTTGCGTTGAATCCATAAGCCAAATTGAGTAGAAACCATATGTGGGAGCCTAGGACCTGGGCTACTCCTCGTAAATGAAACACAGTCTGAAGCAAGTAGCCATCAGTGTAAACTGGACACTTACTAGTTAAAAAATAACACACCTCCTGGAAGGAAAGGAAGTACAAATGGTCCTACAAACTTTAAGTACCTCAAGGCTGTATACTTCTTGTGGTAACATCACAAAATACCCCATTCATGCATCTTATGTAACTTTTACAGAATCTCCATTCTCATACCATATGGAATGTCTTTGTCCTGAGAACCCTATATTCCCTCTCCTCTTCTTTCTTTGAGCTACCACCATTGAAACGTCTCTCCTGTTTGAAAGTCCCAATAAAGCTCATGTCTAACCATTTGTCAGGTGCATTCTTTGGATTTTTGGCTGCCCTGACTCATGCCCTTCAGGAGTTGAGTTGGAACAACTGGTGAGTCAGCCAGCCATGAGACCAAAGGATCACCAGCAATAGCAGGCATGCAGGACATCCTGAGTTGACCTATAATGTCCCTATGGGGATACAGGACTGCCCTCCTGGACAAGTGAAAAATACTGAGAGAATAAGGGGATGCCTTGAAGGACCTGGTGGTTATACTGGTTGTGTTGCCGCAAATGGCAGAGCAGCTGTATTTAAATAAGAAAAGGTGAGACCACCAGAAAGCAGAGGCCTTTATTAGGAATCTTGCAGAACAGATTGCAAAAGCCTCTGTGTACCACCTAGAGGAGGGATTAAATTTGTACGAGATATGTGCCAGCACAGACAGAGATGAAAGACTCTTTAACTGATAGCCTATGCCAAGCTGATGATCAATTTGAAACCTTAGAGGGCAGATATGTTCATGCTAGAAGCTATAGGTTGCCTCAGGTCCAAATCTAGGTGATATTAACCACTGCTGGGTGGGACTCCTCGGCATGGGATCCTATGGATTCCTCCTCACATGAGAAAAAGGAGGAGGAATGTGGGAGGTGGAAAAAGATGAGAAGTCCCCCTTAGGTGCATCCCCTAAGACAACAGAAGTGGAAGGCATTACAGGACCATCTTCTGCAGCCCTGCAGTTCTGAGCCCCCAAGCAAAAATTGCATGTTACTATGAGAGGCTACACCATTGCTGAGTTAGGTGATTTAGGGCAGAAATACAGGCAGAAATCTAGAGACTTCCTACCTAATTGGATTCTAAGGTCATGGGACCCTGGAGCAGAAGTAGTAGTATCTGAGCTGGAGATGAACAAGTTATCCCCTATTACCACTCATCATTCTCTGCATCAGCATCAACATACTGCTTCCAAAAAGGCAAAAAAGTATGGTTGCTAGTTTGATTAGTTGCTAGATGCAAAGCTGCCTGGCTAGCAAAGGAGATATACTCCACCCCACCCCTCTTTGGCAATGCATGAAAGTGTTACAGGATAATTTACAGCTCGGGATAAAGTAAGCTTTTTATGCTGCCAACTTCAGGGGGTCTGATGCTAAAACATTTGCCACAGGAGTGAAAGAGACTGCGCTGCATTCTGTCTCCAAACATGGACCACTGGTGTTTTAGGAATTGACATTCTCCAGAATGGTACATTGCAGACTACCATAGCAGAATTCTGCTCCCAATGCTGAGTAATAAAAGCAGTGCTAGGGGGACAAGCTAAATGGTGCCAGTGAAGGTGCCCTCACTTTAAAGAACTGGGGCAATCAAACAACAAGATCCCTGAGGGGCACCAGGAAACTCTTGCAACAATAAAGGAATTAGGGGGGAAAGTGGGAATAATAATTACTACCCATAGTCTTTTCAATAGTCTGGTATGGCCAGTATGAAAACCTGATGGAATATGGCCTTTAATGCTATATTTAGCTTAGATACTAAAGCCACTGCCTGTGCTAATCAGGAAAACTCATGCATGGGAATGGAGGACCCCGAGTAGGCTGCTCTTAAGAAGTCAAAAGGGCAAAACACAGGCTCAAGCACTAAGGGGGGTGGACTCTGACTTACTCTGTGAATTGGATGTGGCCAGCATTGATATTAGCTTTGGGGGGGTTTCTGGCAAAGGCAACTTTCTAAGCAAGTACCTGTTGTGTTTGGTCACAATTGTGAAAGAGGCCAAGTTACTATATAGCTCCCTAGAGTAGTAACTATGTGCAGCATACCACACCATGTTGCAAGTGGAGGGCTTAACCCCAAAGTGTCTGGTCCCTGAGGACTGCCATCCCTCTCCAAGGGTGGACTGCAGATACTGGGGATAAGACAGGAAACATGGACTGCTGTGACTGCTCTCTGTGGGGGAGAGATGTGTGCAAGGACATCTGGGACTCCTGCCAGTGATAAGAGATAACTATCAAGTCCCCACCCACTCCTCTAACACTCCTGGGAATGTTGAGGCAGATGACCTCGTGAAGGTCCAGAGCAGTGTTGAACCACAGAAAAGTAGATGTTGTGGCTATCACAATTTGACACCAAGTCCAGCAGCTCCAGCTGCCTGTCAGTCACCAGCAGCTTGTGGTCATGACCCATGAGTGTCCATGCTCACTCCCATGACCATGAAAATTATCACCAGATGGAACATAGTGGCCAAGCACAGACCCCAGAAACATGACAGCAACTTGATTACATCAGTTCCATGCACAGTCAGAAGGGCAAGAATTGCTATCATTGCCAGGGAACTCCTTCGCGGTAGGAAATGCCAAAGAGCTGACTACTGTTTGCTGCCTAGGAAAAGTAAGTGTCCTATTGGGGTACCAGCCCAAAATGACAGTGACCAAGGGACTCCACTGACCATCAACTCATGCTGTCTTGGGCTATGGGTCAGCATATTGTCTGGACTTTCCATCTCACTTATAACCCCACCAGTGCAGGTTTTAGGGGAAGGATGAACAGCCTGTTAAAGGGGCACATCAAAGGCCATAAGGAGTCTCTGCAACATGGACTAAGAGGCTGTATCCAACCCTGACCCACTTAAATCAGCTCTAGTCAAAATGCCAATACAGGACTCATGCAGACCTGGAGAATACAAGTTAAAGGCACAACTGCCCTGCAACCCAAGAAAGGGAAGTAATAATGATCTGTTGTTGCCTATGCCTCAAATCATACAAACTGGAGAAATGAGGCCCTTTGGCCATGGTACTGGCCTATGTAGCTGGGGCATAATCCCATCCCCTAAAGGATGGCTGTGGACTTGCAGGAAAAATGAGTGGGCATATTTACCCTGTAACTGGACCAGACGATGCATGTGGGGACAGTTGTATGTTCTTGGTCCCCTATATGACTCGTCACCCTGTACCCTCAGTCAGTGGGAAATGATAAAGGCTAGCTATAAGGTGAAACACCCTCCTGGTGGTTCTTTCCATTGACTACTTTTGTGCCAGTTGGTGCTAAATCATCCCTGAAAAACACTAACTGCTTTAGTCTTCCCTCCACTCAAGTACTTAAGGATTCCAAGACAGCAATTTCCTACTAAATGAAGAACCTACCCAACTGTGAAGGGTAGTTTTGCAAAGTAGAATGTTTTTAGATATTCTTACTGTATCACAGGTGGGACCTGAGCCTTCTGAATGTCCAATGTTGTTTTGTAGTCCTGATCATTTCCATATATTTCACAAGCTCTAAAGTATATGTGAAGACATACCACACATCGATAACTACTGACCGCTATCTTACTGGTTAAATTCCCCTTTCTCACCTTGCCAACAGGTTTTCACAGGTCTACTTGGTTTGCATGGAGGACTCTTATTATGCTGTTGTCTGCTTTACTGTTGCTGTGGAACATGGATACATTGTGTCCTATGGCCAATGCGGCGGCTTGCTCGGTCGGTAGAGGTGGGGACTGGCTGCGGATGAGGGGTCGGTCCCACTTGGGACGAGGGGCCGGTCCGGCTTAGGATGAGGGGTCGGTCCCACTTGGGACGAGGGGTCGGTCCGGCAGCAGACGAGGGGTCGGTCTCACAGGGGATGCGCGGTTCGGCTGACGGGGTCACCCGGCGAAGCCGGCGATGAAGGGGTCGCCCAGAGAAGCAGGCCACGAACTGGGGACAAGGGAGGCCAGGCCCTTGTCGGGGGCTCTCAGGACTGGAGGGTGCACGGCAGAAGAACTACCGTGGAGACAAGGTAAACATGCAAGTCCACTTTATTGAGGGAGAGGCAACAGTTTTATAGGGGCTGGGGAAGGCTGATTGGTCAAAGCCATGCCCTGTTCTGATTGGTTGCCAGGGAAAGGTCAATGGGAGGTACTGGACGGGGGAGGGGTGGTGATTAGGGATTGGCTGTTGCTGTTGCTGGGGGAAGGGGCAGGGTTTAGGGATTGGTGGCTGCTGTTGCTGGGGTGGAGGGCAGACTTGAGTTTCCCGCCCACGCCTGGCTGTTGCTGCTGTCGGGGGAAGGGAAAAGGGCAGACTGGATTTCTCCGCCCACGCCTGGCTGTTGCTGCTGTCGGGGGAGGGGAAAAGGGCAGACTGGATTTCTCCGCCCTGCGCCTGTGCAGGGAGAAAGAAGGCATCGTGCAGTCGCTATCTGGGAGGAGGGGCGGCCACGGAAGCATGGCTGCCGAGAAGGGGAGACCCGAGGGCACTCTGCGCCCATGCCGAGCTTCCTTCAGGGGTGGCGGTGGGCCCGACCAACTACCCTATTACAGGGGCAGCGGTTTGGAATAGGCCTACCGTGGCCACCGCCCCCGGCCAGGTCAGCAAACCACACTTCAGCCCGAGGGGCGACCGCAGGCCAATGCTGGCTGCTGCAGGGTACTGACTGTGGGAGCCCAGGGTCCACAGCACAGCACTACCTGTATAGCTTGGACATGAGTTTAAAAGTATCAGACCTCCCCAGAGGAAAAAGAATGTACAGATGGTATCATAAGCTATAATCTTCTCAAGGCTGTACACATCCTTCCTACAATAAGAGCACCAAACCTATCTGTTTTTCACAGGCTCCTAGCAGAAATGAGGTTTACACAGTATGGAAGTCTTTCTTCTGAGACTTTTTGTGTCACCCTCATTTTCCCATCTCTTTGTGGAGCACTACCTTCATTCTCTGGACACCATACCAGAAACTCTCTTGGCTGTAGGTCCTAATAAACTTATTATGAGCCAGTGTCAAGTGTGCTATTTGGTCTCATGGCTGTACCACCCTGTGCACTGTCAGGAATTGGGGACATCATATGCACAATGCAGAAATAAATTTCCCTCTAAGTCCTGCTTAAGTGCCTATCATGTGTTTTTGTATGTTATATCTTTGATTTAATTAATCTCAAAGTATTTTATAATTTACCATTGATTTCTCTTTTCAGTCACTGCATAGAGAGGTGTTTAATTTCCCCACATTTGTGTGTTTTCAAAATTTATTTCTGTTACATATGACAGTTCATGATGCTTGAAATATCTCATTTGTATTATTTCTACCCTTATAAATCTACTGAGGTTCCTTGTAGGATCCCATAACTCATCTATCCTGTAGAACGTTCCTTATGCACATAACAAGAAATGCTTTCCTTTCTTGTTAATTGTAGGGTTCTGTATATGACTGTTAGATCTAGTTAATTATGTATGTTTGTCAGGTATTCTATTTCCCTGTAGATATTCCATGCAGTTTTTTTTCCCTCTCAATTTTTTAAAAATGTTACATTCAAAAATATAAGAGGGGTGCAGACTTGGCCCAGTGGTCAGGGCATCTGTCTACCACATGGGAGGTCTGGTGATTCAAACCCTGGACCTCCTTGACCATGTGGAGCTGGCCCACGTGCGGTGCTGATGCGCACAGGGAGTGCCGTGCCACATAGGGGTGTCCCCGGGTAGGGAGCCCACATGCAAGTAGTGTGTGCCATAAGGAGAGCCACCCAGTGTGAAAGAAAGTTTAGCCTGCCCAGGAATGCCCCATACACATGGAGAGCTGACACAACAAGATGACGTAACAAAAAGAAACACAGATTCCCATGCCTCTGACAACAACAGAAGCAGACAAAGAAGAACATGCAGCAAACAGACACAGAGAACAGACAACTGGGGTGGTGGGGGGGAAGGAGAGAGAAAATAAATATATCTTTAAAAAATATATTTATATATATATACATAAGAGGTCTCCACATATCTCACACCTCCCTCACTCCACTCCTTTCACATTAACAATCTCTTTCATCATTATGGCTCATTCATGGTATTTAGTAAATACATTGTGGAGCACTGATGCACCACATGGATAATGGTTTACATTGCAGTTTACACCCTACCCCAGTCCATACAGTGGGCCATGGCAGGACATACATTGTCCAATATCTGTCCCCACAGAATCACCCAGGACAAATCCAAATCCTCAAAATGCCCCCACATCATATCTTGTCTTTCCTCTCCCTACCCTCAGCAGCTACTGTGACCACTTTCTCCACATCAATGCTACAATTTCTTCCATAACTAATCACAATAGTTTCATAGTAGATTATCAGTAAGTCCACTTTAATCCATATTCTATTCCTCCAGCCTGTGGACCCTGGGATGGTTATGTCCAATCCCCCTCTACATCACCATGTGGGCGATGGATGCAATTCTTCTACTTGCATTTGTAGGTACTTTTGCCTCCCTGGTGTCATGGTTGACCCTCTTCACCTGCCTGTTCACTGGCTGGGGTAAGTCCAATAAACCAGAGGATAGGAGTTGGAAATCTGCTGAGGCTCAGGCCCTGGCTATCACATGGACAGTCCAGAGATTCAGGTCTCCTGAGTATACACCAACCAAGTGCCAGCCACAAAAGCAGCAAGAATGACAGAAGAGGCATCTGTAGATAGGTTACATCTGAGTCCAACTCCATCAAACACAAAAACACAAACTCCATAGAGGCTCAACTGACATGGCACTGAACTCCAGAGTCATCTGCCATGGCCATAGAACATGTGGGTCACTGTAGCCCTCAGGAGAACCAATACCTGAGGTTGTATCTACTTTGGTTGTCGCTGGGACCCTCCTGAGGTGTGCATAGCATGACTCCTCTGATGACCTCCCAACTCTCTTTCTGGAGACTCATAGTCATATAAACTCATTTGGCCTTTCCATTTCCCCCTTTTAGTCAAGTCAAAAAGCAGTTTTTAACACCTGATATTACATGAAGGCTGAGATATTCTGCTGCTCTGAGTTGACCCTTTTAGTCAAGGTCTTTTTCTAGTTACATCATCAGCTGGTGCTTGGTAGTAATCCCTTGGCACCAGGAAGCCTCATCCCTGGGTGTCATGTACCACCCTGGGGAGAAGAAAATGCATTTACATGGTGAGTTTGGCTTAGAGAGTGGCCACATTTGAACAACATGGAGGCTTTCAGGATGTAACCCTAAGGCACCATGCAGTTGTAAGCCTAGTTCATATTTCAGGCACATAGGCTCATAAACATAGTCACCAGTATCAAGGGCTCATTGTTGGGCCATCCTTCTTTATTAGTCTTTGCCATTGCACTTGGGGGATTGTTGCTGTTCCATTGGGGAGTGTGATAGAGATCCCCTAGCTAGGAACTCGGGACTCCCTTAGTTGGCATATTTAACTGTAACCACTATGAAAATATCCAAACCTTTCTATGTACCCTGTATACATACATATCCTGAAGAACTCCCTCCCAGCCATGTGCCCCCATCAATAACACCCCACACCAGTGTTCCTCAGCTGCCATAGTTGAATCACCCTGTGGTCCAAAACTTCTTCAAAAATGAAGCCTAATATCTTGCCATGTTTCATTAATAGAAAAATGGAATATAATTATGGGTTTAAAGATATAGAATACATACTAATTTAGAAAAATTAAATGAAGTAAAAATAAATTTTGGTATGGAAAAATGAAAAAGCTTTTTTTTTTTTTACATTTTGCTTTCATCACTGCAATAGATGTTGCCCTATATGTACAGTGGCAAGGCAATTTCTTTCATTTCTCCCTCATTGTCTATATTCTTTCTTCTTTTCCTCTAATTATTAGTTTCATCTTCACAAAAGTTTTAGATCACAGTAATTCACATATACAATATATGGTACTGCGACATAGCCAACATCAAACACTTTGTCCCTTCCCCAGCAATGATATTTTTACATGTCCATATTTGCTGCAGTGGATGTACAGATATTGAAACATAGTTTTCACCCAAAATTCCACTTTGGTTTCCATTATGGTTTCCATTTTAGACTATAGACTTTTATACTTTTTTGGTATAATTTAACATGTCCTATATTATCATTGCATGATCTGTGGAACACTTCCATTGCCCCACAGTTACCCTGATTCCATCTATTCAGTACTCCTCTCCCCCTCCCCACAGAGCCCACAGTGATGATCTTCATTATTTGAAGGACCATATTCACAGATACTTGAAACAATGTTGAGGGTCTTGATATATTCTACTGCCCTAACCCATTGGGAGCTACCAATTCTCTTGAGAGAAACAGTTCCCTCTGTGTGAGGACATCAGTCCTCCCCAGGATGTTGGTATACTTTCACTCTCATCATATGGGTCTCCACCCAATGATATAACCCACTATGACAAAATGAGCACTCACACATGCCCTAGAAGCCTGCCCTGTGGCAGATGTTCCCCCTCAAGCATCTTAAACAGGTAAACTTCCTTATTATATTATCTAATGAGTTTTCTCAGCATTATAGTTTCAACCACATACCTGACAATCTCCCATGTCCAAATGTTTCCCCACTCTCCCCCCAATTTCTTGGGCCATCTGACCCATCTTCCTGACCCAGGTCTCCCTCAAGCCCTTAAAGCTCCATGCAAAGTTATCCCTATGCCCCCATTTTATCCCTTCCCTCTACAAATACTTACCTCCAGCTTATCATAGATTTCACCCAAGTAGGTGTCAGCTCACAATCTTCCTCTCCCCCCAAATTTCTTTAAGCCTATCATCCAGTCTCTAGCTCTGATCAAGCTTGGTTTACTTATTCATATCAGAGATGTCTTGTAGTATTTGTCCTTCAATTCCTCCATCACTTATTATTTTTCTTACATCCCAATTTTTCTGACTTTTTATTTCTAATATCTCTGTACTGTTTTGATTTTCTGACTCCACCTTTTCCCAGACCAAGTTTCCTATCTTAGTGTGTTTAGGTAAATTGGACTTTCTCAGCAGATTCACCTCTCCTTTCGTCCCCAGCTCTCCCCAAGCCAGGTGGTACACTCCTCCAAGCTCAAAAAAAATTTTTTAAAAAGGGTGAGGGGACCAGAAGATTGAACCCACACTAGTTTGGCCCCTCTGCACCTCCCACCAATTTCCTCCAGCTCAGCTAGTCAGTCCAAAACTGGATGGTTATGGTAATCCCATACCTCAGTGAGTGCTGGGTTTGGGAGAGGGAATTCTGGAATATTGCGGATTTGGTGTATGTGGGTCTTTGGAACGTGGGCTATGGCGACTGAGGGGTCATGGACCTGGGGACCATGCTTCTGGGGAACACAGGGCTTGTGAGTGCCACCACACTACCAACAGTTCTGAGAATGCTATGGCCACTAGCCCTAGGGGAAGAGTCCCACCTCCCCACAGCTTCCAACCTCAGTGCTAGAAACCCACAATTCTACATTTAGCAAGCACTACTTCTGTCACAGTCTCTCCAAATCGATATCCAAACATCTCCTGCCTTGCAAGTGCCTAAAACAGCCCAGTCTGGAGATACACCAACCCTACTCAGCCGGTTCTTTGTGGGAGTGATTATCAAGTGCACTCACTCAGACGCCATCTTGTCCCACCTCACTCCATATAGTTTTTATATGTATTACACAAAGTGAAAGACTGAGGTCTCCATCTATTATTGTAGAATTGCTAACTTTACACCACTTATATGTTACATTTTATTTCAGGTATTCTGGAACTCTCTTTATGTGTGCATATAGGTTTATAACATTATACCTTTGGGGAGATTGGCCTTTTTTCTTTCACTGGCAAATATAATACTATTATATATCACTTCTCTATAGTCTAATGATATATTTTAAATATGGATTTTATATTAATGCCTTTTAAAACAGTGAACTGAGCAAAATATACATTAAAAGGTATCTATTAACATTATATAATACACTTGTATCTCTTATTTCTCCTTTCACAAATTATTGATTAGACCATGCCTCCTAATTAGGGGGTGATTAATACCTACCAGATACTCTGCATTCATACAGCTTGGAGAATATTTTGTTCAACAGTTATAGACCTGTAACATTTCCTCTGTTTTCTGTTATGGTAATGTGTATAAGAATATTCAAAAAAGGGGGATATTGGGTCCAGTACAGATAAGGAAATTAAGGGAGGAGTCTTGGTTTTACCAAGTGAGCTTCTTGCTCAAGGACATTTCCTTGACCTTTCTTTATTTCTTTTGTAAAAACAATAGTACTTCATTTAACAGACAACTGTTCTCTCCTCCTTTCAAATCTTTGTGATGGCAAGGATTTTTGGTGTCCCAAGGGATACTATACATGTTCTACCTATGTAAGCCTCAATCCACCTAGAGTGGTAATTTCCAGGGAGCAAATTAAAAACCCAAAGCCAATTGTATTTATTTCACTGAATTAACTTCCCAAACTAGCACAGAAGCTGATATAGACACTTTATGTAAATGTTTATCTCTTTCCCATTATCCTGTATATCATTCTCTGTATCTTTCACCACTTTCTTCTTTCTTCATTTCATTTTGCTGTAGAACCACTGTGGCCATTCATTTCGTGGCTATGAAGGGACTTCTGGCCTTTAAGTTGTATTTGATGCTCTGTCATCTCTATATTAAAGTTTTCTGAAAGTGTCCTGGGACAAACAAATGCACACACACACTCACCATTTTTTAAAAATGTTCCCCTGTATAACATAGGTGGAATCAGTTTTAGTTTCCCAATACATGACTCTTTCAACCCTTCTATAATTAGGATTAGGGTTCATACATGTACATCCAAGAGACTAAAATCATTGGACTGTCCATATGCCAGCTGGGCTCTGAATTTCAACAGGGTTGCAACACTTACTCTCCTATTCATTGGACCCAACAGGACAAAGAGCAAGAAGATGATGCACAAAAACCATCCCAAGGAATAGAGAGAGTCTGCCATTGCAAGCAAGATAGTCCCATCCATCTGTCCCCTGGGATCTAAGGCCCTCTCAATTGGACGTGTAATGGACATCATCATACCAGAATCGTTAGGGTTGGGGAATAATTATGGACTAAAATAGACATTTTGATTCTAGTAATGGAAGAAATTACATCATCAATATGGAAATAGAAGTTCTGAGGGGAGGTAGAGGGACACACATGTACAATATGGGAGCATTTTCAGGACTTGGGAATTGCCCCGAATGACAGTGCAATGACAGATCAAGATCTTACATATCTTGCCATAACCCACACAATTGTGCAGAGGAACATGAAAATTAAAATGAAAACTATAATCCATGCTTAGTGGCAAGTCTCCAAAATTTGTTGACCAAGTGTAACAAATGTAACACAAATGGAGGATGTTGTTAATGTGGGAAAATGTGGGAGGTGTAGGGAGCAGAGCACATGGGAATCCCCTATATTTTTATGGAACATTTATGTAATCTAAGTTTTATAAATATATATATATTATTAATAAATATGTATAAATATTTTTAATTGGAGAATTTTGATCATTGATATAAAGGAAGTAACAGTCTGTGGGCAGAGAGAGGGAAGAATAGCTGTAATATGGGGCATCTTTGAGAGTTTGGAATTATCTTTCATGACATTGCAATGATGGATATAAACCATTAGGCATTTTGTCATAACCTACAAAATTTTGTGGGATAGAGTCTAAATTATAAAGTAAACTATAGCCACAGTTAGTAGCAATGCTTCAAGGTGTTCATCAATATTAGCATGTGTACCACCATAATGAATTTTGTTGGTGTTGGGAAGTGTGGGAGGTGGAAGGAATTGGGCATAAGGGAATTCCCTCTATTTTTAATGTAACATTTATGTAATCTAAAGCTTCTTTGAAAAAAATAAACATTAAAAATTGTGTTTTCTCTGAAAAATAAAGATTTTATTAATTCAGAAAAGACCCTTCATTGGGATTACTTTATCTTTCCCTTTTGTGATATCTTAAATTTTCTTCCTCATGAGTTCAAAATTATTCTGCACAATGTGTGCACTTTCGCCTCTACTCTCGTATGCCATTAGTGGTCAAGGACATAGTTATGGAAACTCAAAGATGATCAGAAAATATAATTGCTGGGACCCTGGACTGAGAAAGTCAGTAGAGTTCTTTGTAGATTCTATGCCTTAGGCTGTGTTGTTCCTCAATGTAGAGGATAAGTGAGGCTGATACCCCTGAAATAATAGTACAGAGAAGTGGATATAATGATACACCTTTACATCTAAGTGTCCTTGCCTGGTCACAGTGCCTTAATTATTAAAACTTCCCTAACCAAAACCTGTTTTTCTTTACTATTCTCCAGCATTCCTGATTCAGAGTGACACTCTGAGTGATCTGTCTTACATTTTTTCTCAGTTCCTCCACCAGAGAAATGAGTGTCTCACATTACTGACAACATACATTTCATCCTGTAAATGATATATAACTAATTTTCCTGTAGTGTCAGATAAGTTGGTTTGATAGATCAGATAATACTTGGGAAATTATGATAAAATGAGTAGGAAGATGAAAACAAAAGGGCCCAATAAACTGGTGTAGTGGAGCACCCACACAGAAACCAGGGAGGACACCCAGTTCATGGGCAAGAGCTCTGTAAATTTCAGGTTGGATACAGAACTCAAATGAGATCTGATTTCAGGGTACCAAGCCACCCCTGGCATCATTAAAAACAAAACTGTTGAAATGTGGTCTTAGGGAGGAAGAGTTTCAAAACTTCAAAGACAGGTATGGCTACAAATTAGGTGAAAATCAGACTGCCTGGCAGGCACATCTGTGTCATGAAGGTACCCCACAAACTCTAATGGCCTGAGTCAATTGGGAGCAGTATAGGTAAAATGACACCTACTCTCTTATTGCAGTGCACATTCACTGGTATGGGAGCAGGGCAGCCACTAGAATAAAGACTATGATGAAGACTATGTCACTTTTGGTTTTGGTGCTGGGTATTATGTGTCTCACCACAGGAGACTTCCTCAAAAGCAGGACATTATTGAAGACAGTACAAGAGTTATTACTGCCCTACATACTAAGGCCATCGATGCTTGGCTTAATGTCCTTGCCCTAGCAGAGGATGAAGATGAAGTGTTCCTGTCCAAGCAGGTGTTAGGAACCTACAGTAGGCAGGCTTTGTCTCTTCCCCCACATTGGAAAACACTGTGGGCCCTCTTGCTCTCCCTTTCTGTGACTGAAGGATAGATGAAAAAGTTACATTGCAATGTAACACTAGACAAGGGTACACTCTAAGGTTAGCCACCATGTCTAGGAGAAAGAGAACCAATGGATGAGAGAAGGAAAGGGGTACTGTCCCCAAAGGGCCAAACAAGGAAATAAAAATAGGGAACCATTTTGGTTATTGAAAGAAGATATAGACAAGACAGAAAGAGGAGGCTCCCCATAGAGCACCTCCAACAATGTTTCAAGGATAGAGGTCAAGGCTTTGTTGCATGTCCTTAAAGAGCAAGGGGAGTAAAATGACAAAGCTTGCCTCCTCTAGTGTTTCTTTTGGAATCTCTGTTCGTTTTGCCTAAAACTCTGGTTTATTATTAAAGGCCAGATTTGTATTATTAATACAAATCATGAGCATAAGATGTATAACTACAAAACTCTAGGAAGTAATATAAGGAAAAATCTTCAAGACCTTGGAGTTGGTGGTTCCTTAAATATGTTACAAATAGAAAAACAAGAAATGAAGAAGATAGATGATTGGATTTTATCAAAATTAACTATTTTGTGCATCAAAGACAGCATCATGGAAATGAAAAGAAAACACACAGAATGAAAGAAAAATGTTTGCCAATCACAAATTTGTAGTGGGTCTAAAATCCATAGCATAGTTTTAATAACTTTAATCTCAAAAACTAAAAGACAATAACTTAATTGAAAAAACAGCAAGGTGCAGAAGACACATTTCTCCAATAAAGATCTTCAGAGAAGATGCACAGTTATACGATCAGTGATATTAGTCAGATGGCAAAATGCAACTCAAGCAACAATATGATACCCCTTTAGACACACTCAGTTAACTCTTATTTTTTAGAGAAGGGAAAACACTTGTTGAGGAGGATACAAATTGAAATTCTTATATAATAGCAGGTAGACATGGAATATGAGTTTCATGGTTCTTTTAAACCAAAATGCCTTCTTGGATCTTAGGGCTGTAAAAAATAATATAACCACTGGTAGCCAGTATTTTTGTTATGATAAAGAACCAGTATTTACTCTCCTTTGATTTTTCTTCATTTGGGATGTTAATTTAGTTGTGCATTCTGCTTATTCATTGTTCTAAATTTTAAAGTAAACTTTCCAGCTCAGTAAACCCTACATCCATTTTACCCATCAATGGATATTATATTCTGCATGTATAATCCAGGATTTCCATTTTTAATTCTAAATTCTCTACTACATAAATGCTGATATCCTTCTCCAGAAATGTACACTTTTTGCCCTGGAATTATTCATTTTGTAATAGCTGTGAGCAATCTTTATATAACATGCCTTCTCCCTAGAAATTAGGACAGTATTATTTCCCCCTAGAAACAATTTCTGGCTTTATAAGTCTTCACTCATCTTTCTTGGGATGTGCTGCAAAGTGTTTCATTGTGGAAACTTGAGTTCTTTTGTTGTTGTTGTTGTTGTTGTTGTTGATAAGAGTGTGAAGTCTCCTAAAGTACTAGTTCTGGGCTTCTCCTTTGTGTAATATACCTCTGGAATTGTAGCAATGGCATCCTAACTTCAAGTTATATGCATGTGGAAGTTTCCTTCAGCCTGTTAAAAACCTGGATTTTTTGTTGTGGTTAAATCCTGATTTTCCATTTCTAGAAAGCAGACAAGATTTGCTATCTGTATAAATCTTGATCCCTTTATATACCATGATGCATAATCCTTCACCTCTTTCCTTCTTATGTAAAAATGCAAACTTCCTGACTATAAAAGATGAGGGTGACTTCTTGCATGGATTTGGGCTTTTGATTTTAAGATCCACGTGTTCTTGCTCTGCATGCATTACTCTTGCATAAATTCTGATTCTTTCAAACTACAATGTGGATATAATCTAAAGCCACACCAGAGTTGCCTACTACTTCCCTTGCTATTCATGTGTAAACCTTGGATCTAAATATCTTGTTGTTGGGAACAAATATGGATCAAGAACTTGAGTGCTAGCTTCCTACATATGAGATTCTATGTTCAATAAAAAAATAAAAATAAATAAAAATAAAAATAAAAAAAAACCCTAACGAACAAAGAAGCCAAAAACACCAATCCTGTTGTCTTGCTTCTTTCAGTAAACATGCTTTATTTATGGTGGATCAAGCCAATTTACCCCATGGAAATGCATGCAGAGTTTGGACTCCATCTCCTTCTGCCCTCAGGCTCAATAATGTACACAAACTTCTTATCTGTATAAACCTTATTGACCTTCATTCTCTATGTCAGAGTCTCATCAGTATAAACTCTTAACTTCATGTTCATGTCTCCCTGTTAACTGGACTTGAGGTTGCCAGGTCTGAGTCCCCTAAACCCTGGTGGCCCACACCCCAGAGACTCACACCTCTTGAGTCTTCAATATCTCAAACTTTCCATCCTTGAATCCATCACGCCATGAGGTCCATCTGAGGTCCTTGAATGTCCTAGCCCTCAACGTTTGCATTTTTTCTTTTTTCTTTTGTTTTGTTTTTATTTTTATTTTATCTTATTTTTAAATTTTTTTAATGTCCTGATTGCTAACATTACATTATCTCTTAGTCTTTTCTCCCAGCATATCCCCCAAAGTCTTTTTTTCAGTTACTTAGGGTTTTTTTTTTTTGTTATTGTTGTTGCTGTTGTGGTTGGTGTATATCTTTTTTTTCTTTTCCCTACCTGTTCCCCACCCTTAACCCACCACCGTTTTCTTTCTTCCTTTCTTCTCTTTTTTCTTTTGTTTTTTTCTCTCTCTCTTGTCCCTCATTTTCTTCTTATTTCATTTTATCTTAATTATACAATAGGAGCTGCAGGGAACACCTCACATTTGCTGGGTTTCCTCATCCTGCACCACCTCATTTCTGTGTGAATTGATTTTGGCTACCTATACTATCCCCTTTCCCCTACATCTTGATATCCTCCATCATCTACTGTCTCTCCTATATTCCACCTCCCTTGCTTTAATCCACAAAGTGTCTAACTCTTAATTTCTAATAACTTTGATTTGTTTTCTGTCTGTGATCCACTCTTGAAACTATTGCCTTTCTTTTCTCTTTCCCTCTCTCACTAAAATACTAGCTTTTTAATTCATACCATATTCCTCCCATATTCAGTCGAACACCTCATTATAGGTACTATACCTACTGCTATAACTCTACACAACTTACATGAATCTAATATCCATCCTTCCAGATCTCATATTGTTTCTTTGTTAACATTTATCACCAATACTACTTTACACTTTTTCCTTGCTTACACAATTGCCTTTCCCTGGCCCTAATACTTTCTTTTAAAGTGAACTCAACCAGCAATAAGAAATTAGAATAAGAAGAACAAGTGACAAAGAAAAGATATATCACTTACACAAAAACAACAGCTAATTAATCCCCAAGACTAAACAAAGAAGCTAAGGAACTGATTAAACTTATCAAGATAAAATGATGACCAGACAGCAACAAAAATCTACAAACCAAACCAGTAATCAGGAAAACATGGCTGAATCCAATGAACAAACTAAAAATCAGGCAGGGGAGAGGGGAACAGAACTTCACACAAGTAATGAAAGATCTCAGAACATTTATCACCTACAAATTCAATGAAGTAAAGGAAGAGGTTAACAACATGAAGACAATACTTGGAGGGGAAATTGCAGACATATGCAAAAAGATAACAGATATGATGGGAATGAACATCACAGTTCAAGAAATCAAAAATACACTTGCAGCAAATAGCAGCAGACAAGAAGAGGCAGAGCAGAGAATTAGTGATGTGGAAGACAATACATCAGAAATCAAACCGATAGTAGAATGGGTTGATAAAAACATAGAAAAAATCCAGCTAGGACTTAGGAACCTGAATGATAATGCAAAATGCTCAAACATACGTATTATAGGCATTCCAGAAGGAGAAGAGAAGGGAAAGGGGTCAGAAGGAATGTTGCAGGAAATAATGGCTGAAAATTTCCCAAATCTACTGAAAGAGACAGATGTATATATCCAAAATGACAGTGGACCCCAATCATCATAAACCCCAACAGGCCACCCCAAGACATATACTTGTCAAATTATCCAAAGCTCAAGACAAAGAGAAAATTCTAAAAGCAGCAAGAGAAAAGAAAACCATCACATACAAGGGAAACTCCATAAGATTAAGTACTAATATCTCATCTGAAACCATGGAGGCAAGAAGGCAGTGGTATAATATAGTCAAGGTACTAAAAGAAAAATATTTCCAACCAAGAATACTCTATCCAGCTAAACTAGCATTCAAATTGATGGAGAGTTCAAAATATTCACAGATAAACAGAAATTGAAAGAGTATGCCTACAAAAAACCTCCCCTTCAAGAAATTCTAAAGGCAGTTCTGCTGGAAGAAAGGAAAAAACAGGACAGGCAGAGTTGGAGGAGAGTGTAAGAGCAACAAAAAAGACAAAAAGAGAACAGGGAAAAAAGCAAACAAAATATGACAAACACAAGTCCAATCAAAATATGTTTAACACAAATAATTCCTTGAAAGTAATAATACTGAATGTCAACAGATTAAACTCACCTATCAAAAGATTCAGACTGGAACATTGGATAAGGAAATATGACCCATCTATATGCTGTCTATAAGAGAAACATCTTAGATCCAGAGACACATGGAGATTGAAAGTGAATGGTTGGAAAACAATCATATAAGCAAACAATAACCAAAAAAAGGCAGGAGTAGCTATATTAATATCAGACAAAATAGACTTTAAATGTGAAACAATTCTGAGAGACAAAGAAGGATACTACATATTAGTGAAAGGGACAATCTGTCAAGAAGATCGAACAATCATAAATATTTATGCTCCTAAAAAGGGCGCCTCTAAATATGTGAGGCAAATGCTGGAAAAATTAAGTGAAAGAACAGATGAATCTACAATTACAGTGGGGGATTTTAATACACCACTATCAACTCTGGAAAGAACATCTCAAAAGAGAATCACTATGGTGCTTCAGAGGTAATCACCGGACATTGTAAATCCTCACAGGGCCTACATGATGGAATAGAGGAGAGTATGGGCCATGATGTGAACCAATGTATATGAGGTGCAGAGGTGCCCAAAGATGTACTTACCAAATCCAATGGATGTTTCATGATGATGGGAACGAGTGTTGTTGGGGGGGGGGGGAGAGGGGGGGTGGGGGGGTGGGGTTGAATGGGACCTCACATATATATTTTTAATGTAATATTATTACAAAGTCAATAAAAAATAAAAAAATTAAAAAAAAAAAAAAAAAAGAGAATCACTAAAGAAACAAAACATTTGAACAGTATATTAGAGGAGCTGGATCTAATAGACATATAGAGATCATTACACCCAAACACAGCAGGATATACATTTTTCTCAAGCGCACAAGATAGACCATATGCTAGGACACAAAGAAAGGCTTAATGAATTCAGAAAGATCAAAATCATACAAAATAATATCTCTGACCACAGTGGAGTGAAGTTGGAAATTTTAAAGGGTCAGAGCCCAGATGTCACACGACAATTTGGAAATTAAACAGCACACTCTTAGAAAAACAGTGCGGCAAAGAGGAAATCTCAAAAGAAATCAATGACTACCTTGAAACAAATGATAATGATAACACAACATACCAAAATTTATGGGATGCAACAAAAGCAGTACAGAGAGGGAAATTTATAGCCATAAATTCATATATCAAAGAAAAAGAAAGAGGAAAAATTGAAGAACTAACTGCACATTTGGAGGAATTAGAAATAAAGACTATCATAAGAGGATACTTTGAAAAACTATATTCCAAGAAAAATAACAATTCAGAGGAAATGGACAAATTTTTAGGAACACATAAGCAACCCATATTGACAAAAGAAGAAATTGATGATCTCAACAAACCAATCACAAGTAAAGAGATAGAATCAGTCATTAAAAACCTCCCAACTAAGAAGAGCCCAGGGCCATATGGCTTTACAGGTGAATTCTACAAAACATTCTGGAAAGAACTAACACCATTCCTGCTGAAACTATTCCAAAAAATTGAAACAGAAGTAACATTGCCTAACTCCTTCTATGATGCCAACATTACCCTAGTACCAAAGCCAAAAAAAGACACCAAAGAAAGGAAAATTACAGACCAATTTCTCTAATGAACCTAGATGCAAAAATACTTAACAAAATACTTGCTTATCATATTCAACAACACATTAAATAAATTATACATCACGACCAAGTGGGATTCATTCCAGGTATGCAAGGATGGTTCAATATAAGAAAATCAATGTAATACACCATATAAACAGATTGAAGGGGAAAAAATCACATGATTATATCTATAGATGCAGAAAAAGCATTTGACAAAATACAGTACCTTTCTTGATAAAAACACTCCAAAAGATTGGAATACAAGGAAATTTTTTGAACATGATAAAAAGTATATATGAAAAAACTACAGCCAACATTGTTCACAATGGAGAAATCTTAAAATCCTTCCCGCTAAAGTCAGGAACAAGACAAGGATGCCCACTCTCTCCCCTTCTATTTAACATTGCCTTAGAAGTACTTGCTCAAGCACTGAAGCAAGAACAAGATATAAAAGGCATTCAAATTGGAAAGGAAGAAGTCAAAATTTCATTATTTGCAGATGACATGATCCTCTACATAGAAAATCCTGAGAGATCTACAACAAAGCTTCTAGAACTCATAAATGAGTTTAGTAATGTCACAGGTTATAAGATCAATGCGCAAAAATCAGTAGCATTTCTGTACATCAATAATGAGCAAGATCAGGAGGAAATCAAGAAACAAATACCATTTAAAATAGTAAATAAAAAAATCAAATACTTAGGAATAAATTTAACTAAAGATGTAATAAACTTATATACTGAGAACTATACAAGACTGTTCAAGGAAATCAAAGAAGACCTAAATAAATGGAAGAATATTCCTTGTTCATGAATAGGAAGACTAAATATTATTAAGATGTCTATCCTACCAAAACTGATCTACACATTCAATGCAATCCCAATAAAAATCAATGCAGCCTTCTTTAAGGAACTAGTAAAATTAACTATGAATATTATTTGGAAAGGAAAGAGGCCCTGAATAGCCAAAGACATATTGAAAAAGAAAACGGAAATTGGAGGAATCACACTACCTGACTTCAAAACATACTACAAAGCTACAGTAGTGAAAACAGCATGGTATTGGCATAAGGACAGACACACAGACCAATGGAATCAAATTGAAAGTTCTGATATAGAACCTCATATACATAGCCATATAATATTCAATAAAGCCACCAAACCCTCTCAACTGGGAGAGAATGGCCTATTCAACAAATGGAGCCTGGAGAACTGAATATCCATCTGTAGAACAATGAAAGAGGATTACCATCTCACACCTTATACAAATATCAACTCAAGATGGATCAAAGACCCACATATAAGAGGCAAGACCATAAAGACCTTGGAAAGCAGTGTAGGGAAACATCTACAGGATCTTGTAATAGGAAATGGATTCATGAATATCACACCAAAAGCACGAGCAGAAAAAGAACTAATATATAAATGGGACTTCCTCAAAATTAAAGCCTTCTGCACCTCAAATGAGTTTGTCAAGAAAGAAAAAAGGGAACCCACACAATTGGAGAAAATATTTGGCAACCATATATCTGTTAAGAGACTTATAACTTGCATATATAAAGAACTCCTGTATTTTGAAAATAAAAAGATAAACAACCCATTTAAAAAATGGGAAAAATATTTAAACAGGCACTTCTCCAAAGAAGAAATACAAATGGCTAAAATGCACATGAAAAAGTGCTCCAAATCTCTAGCTATCAGGGAAATGCAAATCAAAACTACAATGAGATACCATATTACTCCCATAAGATTGGCAGCTATGAAAAGAACAGAAGAATACAAATGCTGGAGAGAATGTAAGAAATGGGAACACTCATCCACTGGTGGTGGGAATGCAGAAGGATCCAACCATTCTGGAGGAGAGTTTGGTGGTTTCTCAAAAAACTAACCATAGATTTGCCATATGCCCCAGCAATACCACTGCTGGGTATATACCCAGGAGAACTGAAAACAAGGACACAAACCTATATATGCACACCAATGTTCATAGCAGCATTGTTCACTATCGCCAAAAGTTGGAATTAACCCAAATCCTCATCAACAGATGAGTGGATCAATAAAATGTGGTATATGCATACAATGGAATACTACTTGGCTGTAAGAACAAATACACTACAAACACACATGATAACATGGATGAATCTTGAAAACCTTATGTTGAGTGAAGCAACACAGGCATTGAAGGACAAATACTACATCACCTCAGTGGCATGAAATAAGCAAGCTGCCTCAGAGAGCTAGAGACTGGAAGATAGGCTTACAGGAAATCGGGGGGTGGAGGAAGGATGTGAGCCGACGTCTGCAGGGGTGGAATCTATGATAAGTTGGCGGTAAGTATGAGAACAAAGAAGAGATAAAATGGAGGCAAGGGGTTGCCTTTGGGTGGGGCTTTGTGAGTTTGAGGGGGGCTGGGGATGGGTGGATCGGTAATAGTGCTCAAATATTGGGGGGAGAGAGGGGCAACATACAAACATAGGAGAGTGTCAGGTGTTGAGAGTAAAATGCTGAGAGAACCGTATCAAAATATAATTAAGAGGGTTACCTGTTTAGGATGCTCAAAGGGGATTGTCTGACATGGGACAGACTCCTGGGGAATGTCTGAATGCTCATTTTGCCAGGGTGGGTTGTACCATTGGATAGAGACCCAAGTAGTGAGAGTCGGGGTGGACCCACATCCTGGGGCAGACTAATGCCATCAAAAAAGAGGGAACTGTATCTCTCGAGAGAAAGGATGGCTCCCAGTGCATTAGGGCAGTTGAGCAAGTTAGGTCCTGAACACTGTTGCAAGTATCTCTGGATATGGCTCCTTGGGAAATGGAGATTGGGTGTCACTGTGGGCCCCAAGGGGAAGGGAAAATGGTTGTTGAATGGATGGAACCAAGGTAAATGTGGGGGTAAGAGAGAAGTTTCGCGGGAGTACACAAGGATGGATATAAAACAGGTAATATTACACCAAAAACATATAGGGGATGACAGACTAATAATGTAAACCATAGTGTAAAACATAGGATAACTAAAAATTTAGAAAACTGTATATCCTAAAGTAGGGACCACATTGTAAGCACAGATGCCACCTTGTTTGAAAGCTATTGTCTCAGAGTCTGATATGATATGGTATGAATAAGTTATAAGAATATCGCTGTGAAAGGGAAAAGGTTTTATGGTGGATGTGTGGGAGTACTCTATATTGTATATATGAATTACTATGATCTAGGGCTCTTGTGAAGAGAAGCTCAATAATTAGGAAAAAAGAAAAGAAAAAGATAGGATGTAGAATTTTTCCAAATCAATACGCATTCTATATCTAACCTTCAAACCCATCACTATATTCCATTTTACTAGTAAGGGATCCTGACATTATATTGGGCTTCACTTTTCAGGAAGTTTTGGATCACAGAGTGGTTCAACAATTGCAGTGGAGGAATAATGATATGGGATGTTATTGACAGGGGACATATGTTTGACAGGGAGTTATACAGGGCATGTGTCCAGGGTGCATGGAAATGTTTGGATATATTCATAGTGGAAACAATTAAAAACAACAGCTGGGGGGTACTGGGTTCCTGGCTGGGGGTGCTCTGCCATGGTCCCTAGGGAGCAGCGGCAGTCCCCCAGGTGCAACGGTAAGGACAAGGAAGGATTGTGGGTCCAACAGTGAGCCCCTGATACTAATGACTATGCTCGTGAGCCTATACACCTGAAATAAGAACAAGGCCTAGAGCAGCACTGTGCCTGGGAGTTTCCTCCTGACAGCCATCATGTTGCTCAAATGTGGCCAGTCTCGAAGCCAAACTCAGCATGTAAATGCAATGCCTTCCCCCCAGTGTGAGACATGACACCCGGGAATGAGCCTCCCTGGGACCAAGGGATCACTACCAAGTACCAGCTGATGATTCAACTAGAAAATGACCTTGAATTAAAGGTTCAATGTGGACCAGCAGAATATCCCTGTCTACATATAATAACAGGAATTTAAAATGCTGTTTGACCTAATGTAAGGGGGAAATGGAAAGGAGAAATGAGTTTATATGGCTATGAGTCTCTAAAAAAGAGTCTGGAGGTTGTCAGAAGGAATGCCCTTATGCACACCCGAGCAGAGTCTCAGAGACAGATAAAGTTGATACAACCCCAGGTATTGGTTCTTTTGAGGGCTAAAGAGACCCACAGATTCGATGGTCATGGCAGATGGGGTTCACTGCCATATCAGCTGGCTCTTCTTTGGAGCTGGTGTATCTGCATGATGGAGGTGGACACAGACGGGATCTCTTGTCACAAGAATTTCATGTTACTTTATTGGAATTGTAGTCGGTGCTGGGGTTTAAGATATATCTAGGGGATTTGAATCTCTGGACTGACAATATGATAGCCAGGCCCTGAGCCTCAACAGACTTCAACTCCTGCACTCTGATTTATTAGACTTACCCCGCTCAGCTAACATGGAGTTGAAGAATATCAACCACCACACCATGGAGCCTAGAGTGCCTACAACTGAAAGCAGGAGGATTGCATCCAGTATTCATGTGGAATCTAAGCCTCCTCTTGACATAGATGTGCAATGGGCACAACCAATCCAAGGTCCACAGAGAAAATGTGGCACTGTTGTGGGAAAAGTGGCCATGGTGGCTGCTGGGTGCAGGGAATGGGAGGAAGAGATGAGATGTGGAGGTATTTTCGGGACTTGGAGTAGTCCTGGGTGGTGCTTCAGGGACTTTACCGGACATTGTAGATCCTCCCAGGGCCCACTGGATGGAACATGGGAGAGTATGGGCTATGATGTGAACCATTGACCATGAGGTGCAGTGATGCCCAGAGATGTACTTACCAAATGCAATGGATGTGTCATGATGATGGGAGAGAGTGTTGCTGTGGGGGGAGTTGTGGGGTGGGGTGGTGGGGTTGAATGGGACCTCATATTTTTTTGAATGTAATATTTTTTAAAAATGAATTTAAAAAACTAAAAAAAAAGGATCAATGAGAAAAATCAGTAACATTTCTGTACACCAATAATGAGCAATCCAAGGAGGAAATCAAGAAACAAATACCAATTACATTAGTAAATAAAAAAATACCTAGGAATAAATTTAACTAATAGTAGTAAAAGATTTATACACAGAAAACTACATAACAGTCTTAAGGAAATGAAAGAAGATTTAAAAAATTGGAAAAATATTCCCTATTCATGGATAGGAAGATTAAATACCATTAAAATTTCTATCTTACTAAAATTGATGTAGAGATTTAATGCAATCCCTATAAAATTCAACACAGCATTTTTTTCACTGAACTAGAAAAACTAACGATGAAATTTCTTTGGAAGGGAAAGGGACCCTGAATAGCCAAAGATATAATGAAGAAGAAAAATGATATCAGAGGAATCATATTCCCTTACTTTTTTCAATTGCCTTTATTTTTTAAAAGGTTCATAGATCAGATAAAATTGTTACATTAAAAAAATATGATGGAGGAATAGAGTATGAGTTAGAGTGGACTTACTGGTGTTCTGCTGGGAACTAGTGTGATTAGTAAGAGAAGAAATTGTAATAGAGATGTGGAGAGCGTGGCCATGGTGGCTGCTGATAGTAGGGCACAAAGGAAGAAATATTGTTTGGGGTATTTTCAGGATTTAAAGTTGTCCTGGGTGGTGCTGCATGGATGGATGCTGGACACTGTGTGTCCTTCTGTGGCCCACTGGGTGGACTGGGGAAGAGTGTGGACTACAATGTGCACCACTGTCCATGTGGTGCAGCAGTGCTCTAGAATGTATTCACCAGGCGCAGTGAATGTGTCATGATGATTGAAGAGACTGTTGATGTGGGAGGGGTGCAGTGGATGGGATGAGGGGTATATGGGGACCTCGCATTTTCTCAATGTAACATTTAAAAGAAAATAAAGAAGAAGAAAAAATGAAGTTCCCATATACCCTAATTCCCACCACCCCAACTCCTACCATATCAACAACCTCTTTCATCAGCATGGCACATTCACTGCAATTGGGGAATACATTTTGGAGCACCACTACACTGCATGGACTACAATTTACCATGTAGTCTACTCTCTCCCCTAGCCCATCCACTAGGCCATGGCACAACACAAAATGCCCCGCATTTGTCCCTGTAATACCATTCAGGGCAATTCCAAATCACAAAAATGGCCCTATATCACACATCATCCTCTCTCTCCCCACCCTCAGCCACACCCATGCTCACTGTCTCCACATCAAAGACACAATTTATGCCATTGTTGAAGTCACAGTAGTCCTACATCATAATAGCAACAAGTTCACTCCAATCCATAGTCTATTCCTCCATTCTGAGGACCATGGATGGCAATGTCCACTCCAACTCAAATCAAGAGGCAATGTAGATCCCACATGCCTGATGGAATTGATTCTCCAGCTTGCTGTTATAGAATATCTCAGTTCCCTGATGTAGTGGTTGACCAAACTCACCTCCCTGTTAGCTGACATGTGTAAGTCCAATGAACTGGAGAAAAGGTGTTTCACAACTCTGCTGAGCCTCAGGACTCAGTTGGCATCTGGGCAGTCGATAGACCCAGGCCCCCTGAGCACACCAACCACAGGTTCAGTAAAAGCACCAACCACAGGTTCAGTAAAAGTGACACAGCACCAACCACAGGTTCAGTAAAAGTGACAAAAGAGGCATATGAATAGAGGTTGCATATGAATAGAGGTTGCATCTGAGTCCAACTCCATCAAACTCAGGAGCACAACTCCAAAATAGGGTCCACTGGCAAGGTACTGAACTCTAGAGACATCAGCCATAATGTAGAATCTGTGTGTCTCCATAGTCCTCAGGAGCACCAGTATATGGGGTTGTATCTACTTTGGCTGTCTCTGGGATCCTGCTGAGATGTGCATAAGTATGACCTCTCTGATGATATCATGACTCATGTTGAAGTCTCTTAGCTGTATAAACTCATTTGTCTTTACAATTTCACCCTTTCATTCAAGCTCTTTATCTAGTTGCATTACCATCTCATGATTGCTAGTAATTCCTTGGTGCCAGGGAAGCTTATTCCTGGAGTCATGTCCCATGCTGGGGGGAAGGTAATGTATTTACATGCTGAGTTTGGCTTAGGAGGTGGTCACATTTGAGCAAAATGGAGGCTCTCAGGAAGTAATGATTAGGCACACTGCAGCTCTAGGCCCAGTTGAAATTTCAAGCATACAGCCTCATAGGCATAGTCATCAGCATCAAGGGTCCATCACTGAACCATCCTTCTTCATTCATCTTTGCCCTGGTATTTGGGGGATTGTTGCTATTCCATTGGGGAATATGACAGAACTTCCCAGGCAAGGAACTCAGCATTCCCTCAATTGTTCACGTGTAACTCTTCCTACTATGACAATACTGAATATCCAAACATGTCTTTATAGCCTATATACATGCCCTGGAGAACTCCCTCTCACCCATGTATTCCCCACCAATGACACCCAACACCAGTGCTCCCCCCTGCCACAGTCAAAGATCCTATGATCCAGAACTTCTTCAAAAATCAAGTCTAATATATTGCTGAATTCAACGAGCAAGAAAATGAAATAGTAATGATACATTCAAAGATTAGAAATATAATATAATAATTCAGAAAAACTAAAAAAAATTAAAACTTGAGATATTAGAAAAATAAAGCGTATCATAAACCTTTATTTTTATTTTTTTTTAATATTTTGCATTTCCTCACTGTTGGAAGTTACCCTCTATGTATAGTGCCCAGGCAATCTCTTCCATTTCTTCCTCAGTGTCTACAACATTTTTTTCTTAATTTTTAATCCTACCTTTAAAATTGTTTTAGAGCACAGTAAAGTCACATATATAATACAGGGGACTTCAATATAGCCAACATCAAACCTTTTCCCCTCTTTCCCAGCAATGATCCTTTTACATGAGGATGTTACATTTCTATAGCTTCTGCATAGACATAGAGACATAGCTACCAACCATAGTTTCATTATAATTTACATTATGGCTTATATTTTAGACTGTACACTTTTCTAAAATTTTGGTTGCATTGTGGATTACACTTAAGACAATTCATTTATAAATTTCTGGTGACATTTAACATGGACTATATCCATTGTTGCATGATGTGTCACACTTTTATTTCCCCCAGTTTCTCAATTTCCATCTATTCAATTCCTCTCTCCTCCTCCCCTTGGGGACAACAGTGACAACCAAGATGCACTGCTTGAAGGACAAGCTTCATAGATATTGCAACAATGCTGAGGGCTTGATACACTAGTCTGTCCTTCCATACTGGAAGCCAGTCATGCTCTTGAGAGACTCCCTTCCCTCTGTTTGAGAAGATCAGGTCTCCCCAGGATGAGAGTTCAACACCATCCTGCTCATTGTTTGGGTCTCCACCCACTGATAAAACACACTATGACAAGATGAGCATTCATAAACTCCCTAGAAGCCTGCACCAGGTGCACACTGGGCCAGATGCCCCCGTCAAATACCTTAAACACGTAACCCTTCCTTATTATATTTCTAAAGAGTTTTCTCAACATTATAGTTTCAACCACGTACTTGACAATCACCTGTGTTTGTGTGGTACCCCAATGGCCCCTGCTTCCATAGACCATATGACCCATCCTTCCAACCCTAGCCCCCTCAAGACTGCAAACCCCACTCAATAGTATCTTCTATGCTCCCATCTTATCCTTTCACTGCACAGTTGTTTACCTCCACTTTACCATAGATTTCACCTGTGTAGGCATCAGCTCACAACTTTCCTCTCCCCACCCCATCTCAGTAAGCCTATCATGCATTCCTTAGCTCTCTGAGACAGCTTGATTTGCTGGGGACTGGATGAGAGCCTTATAGGAAATAGGTGGGGAGTAGAAGGTTGTGAGCTAAAGTCTACAGAGGTGAAATCTATGATAAATTAGTGGTAAGTAGTTGTGCAGTGAAGGGATAAGATGAGGATATAAGGATATTTTTGGGTGGGTCTTTGCTGGCTTTAGGGGCTTAGGGTTGGGAGGATGGGTCAGATGGCCCATGGAATTGGGGAGAGGTTTGGGGGAAGCAAGTAATTATGAGAGGTTGTCAGGTACATGGTTGAAACTGTAATGTTGAGAAAACTCTTTAGAAAATATAAGGAAGGGTTACTTATTTTAAAATCACAAATGATGTAGGATTAAGTTACGTGAATTAAATATATTATGTAAACTCATGGAAATAGTAATTAGAACATAGGTCACCAGATATTAGAATGAGGGTAGGGAATGGAAAGCTGATGGTAAATCTGTGCAGATTTGGTTAAAATGTTCTTTGTAAATCTTTGGAAATGAATGGAAATGATGAGAGACTATCATTGGGTTAGTGACTAGAAGAGGTATTATATGGATATGACATTGGTTGAAAGCAAAAGTCTGAGGTCATGTATATTGCTAGAAAGAAAGCTGAAAAATGTAACATGGGACCGTATGACATAGTGAAACCTGATGTAAAATACAAATATGGGTGATATTCCATTCATATGACCATTTTTGGAAAATAGAAATTCATACAAACTAGAAAGAAGGAAACAGAAAAGCAGCTATATATGGTAGGGAAGCAAAGAAAGATTGATTGTGATGAATTTTGTTTCTTCTGTTTTTGTTACTAGATTATTATTATTACTGGAATCTGAAAATGCTCTAAAAATGATTTAAGCAATTGTATAGAATGTATAAATGTGATTATATTGAATACCAGTGATTGTGCACATTAGATGGTTTTACAGTATATTAACATGTATCTTTAATAAAATTTATTTGTTAAACCCTAATGGAAATGACAAAAGTTTAAGGCACTTGATTATTTTTATCTTTTCTAGGTGCTAAGATTTCTCAGTTTTGAAACATTTGAACCCCTTTATCTTTTGGAAGTCAAACTTAAATTGAAAGGTAGATGTCATCTGTGGACTATGGGAGAAGGGGGTAAGAACTTTTCTTTCTGGCATAATGAAACATTTTAAATTAGACTGAGGTGATGACAACACAACTTTGTACAGAAACTAAGAGCCACTGAGTGTACACTTGGGATGGATTTCACAAATCATGGGACTGTATAACACAGTAAATCCTGTAGTGGATGATATATTGTGGTTTACCTTATAATTATGTGAACTTTCTCACATGAATAACAGCAAATATCCAATAAAAATACATGCCATTAATAATAGGGTGTATTATAGGGAAAATACACCTAATTTAAGCTATAGACTATAGTTAAAAGATGTTCTTTTATCAATTGTAACAAATGTTCTACAACAATGCAAAGGGTTTTTGTTGTGGTGATATATGGAAATCCTGTATGTTTTGCATCATTGTGTTCTAAATTCATAATTTCTTTTATAAGTACCAAAGAAGTAAGAGAGGACATAATCATCCCAGGGTTGACAGGATGGAGGAATAGAGTATGGATTAGAGTGGACTCAGTGATATTCTATCATGGAACTATTGCAATTAGTAACGGAAGAAATTATAGTGTTGATGTGGAGAAAGAGGACACAGTAGCTGCTATGGGTAGGGAGAGGGAACAAGAGATATTGTTGTAGAATTTGAGAGAAGTTCAATTGTTTGAGTATAGAGAGGCCAGGACTCAGGAATGATTTTGAGAAGGAAAAATGGTTTATTGACGGCCGGCCAGACTCGAGAACTTCTGTTTGAATCCCAGCCCCGAACAAGATTTTCAAATGTCTTTTATACAGAGAGGAAAGGCCAAATGGTCCCTTTGTTTCAGTTCTCAATAGGCTTCAATTAGCATATATATCTTCCACATCTTAGGTAAGCTTTTAGCATGGACTCCAGATATTCTAGATAAGCTTTTAGCATATTTACTTTTTGCATTTCCCCTAAATACTTAAAGTTTATAGCCCTTGCATTGTTAAACTGTTTCCTGGGACTGGAGCCTGTTGCCATTGTCCCTAAGGGCAGGACTGCAGCCTCTTACCATTCCACACCCACAGCGTTCAGTTTAGGTTATCTCTGAAGAGACAAAAAGCCTTCCACCCATAGCCCACATCAATATGATGTGGGGGTATTTTCAGGACTTGGAGTTGTCCTGGGTGGTACTGCACCCTGGTGGTACAGATGCTGGACATTGTGTGTCCTGCCAGGGCCCACTTGTTGGACTGGGGGAGAGTGTATAGTACAATATAAACCATTATCCATGTGGTGCAGCAGTCCTCCCAAATGTAGTCACCAAACACAAAGAATGTCCCATGATGATGAAAGAGGTTGGTGATGTGGGAGGAGTGAGGTGAGGAGTGTGGGGGTGTGTGAGGGGACCTCTTATATTTTTTGAATGTAACATTTAAAATAAAATAGAGAGAAAACAAAAAAAGAAATCAGTGCACTAAAACCTGATATCTGATTAATGTTTTTATCTTAAAAAGAAGTCAAGTATGATATATAGTATGTCGTTGATTTTTTTTTGCTTTTTGGTTCTGTGTATTCAAATTTCCAATTATAATTTTATTTTGATTAATTTATCTTTGCATTTCTTGAGTTTTTTTTCTATGTATGTGACAGGAAGTATATAGTTCATGTATTATATTTTGTATTTTAGCATTTTATACCCTTCCTTTTTTTCTCTTTCAATTCTTTGGGCCTATGAAATGTGACATATTATTAATACTGCCTTATATATTTGTTTGATTTTTTCCCCCAAATTGTGCCTAGCCCTTTTATCTTGATTTCTTCTTTTTTAAATGTATGCTTACTTCAAATATCATAAATAGATTTTTAGGATCCCAAGTGATTTGTAATTTACTAAGGAAATTGGAAACCTAAAAACCAAAGAGGTCTCACTCACACCCTCAAGAGCGAGCAGGGTAGCCTTAGGCTGGCTCTCCGTACACCTGGGGGATGGCTGAAGGAAATCCACTCCCAGGTGAACTCTGGGCAGTGGACGACCGTGGCTTAGAAAACAATGTGGGGGAATTCTTTTGGCAACAGTGGCAGGTGAGAGTCCCTAGAGTAGTGTGCCCATGGTGGGGGGATGTGTGGGGATGGGTGCACCTGGGACATGCTGCTAGGGAATAGGAATGTGTTCATGTGGTCACTGGGTGTTGTCTCAGTGGGCAGAGATGCATGCAATACCAAAGGAAAAAAGGCAAAGAAAAGAGGTCTCGGTGTAAAATATAGATTTCAAATTTCTGGAGCAAATTTCCATAGCCACTTCTTTGGATATTTGTATAAGTTTCTCAGTTGTGTAGCCCTGGCCTCCTTCTCACTTCAGTAAGTTTGAAAGGTCTCATGTGTATAAACCCCGGCCTACTTCCTCCTTGCACATAGGTATGATCTTCCTAGGTAAATAAATCATGTTCCTTCTGTGCACTTGGTGTATCTTCCTAGCTGAATACTTCTGTGCGGTGGCTTGCTCTGTCAGTGGTGGTGGGGTCTGGCTGCGGACAAGGGGTCGGTCCAGCTTGGGATGAGGGGTCGGCCCAGCAGCAGATGAGGGGTCAGTCTCACAGGGGTTGCGCAGTTTGGCTGACGGGGTCGCCCGGCGAAGCCAGTGACGAAGGGGTCACCCAGAGAAGCAGGCGACGAACTGGGGACATGGGAGGCCAGGCCCTTGTCGGGAGCTCTCAGGACTGGAGGGTGCATGGCAGAAGAACTACCGCGGAGGTGAGGTAAACATGCAGGTCCCATTTTATTGAGGAAGTGGCTACAGTCTTATAGAGGCTGGGGAAGGCTGACTGGTCGAAGCTTATGCCATGTTCTGATTGGTTGCCGTAAGCAGTTACTGGGGAGAAAGGTCAGTGGGAGGTACTGGAAGGGGGAGGGGTGGTGGTTAGGGATTGGTTGTTGCTGTTGCTGGGGGAAGTGGCAGGGTTTAGGGATGGGGGCTGCTGTTGCTGGGGTAGAGGGCAGACTTGAGTTTCCTGCCTTGCGCCTGTCTGTTGCTGCTGTCGGGGGGGGGGAGGCAGACTGGAATTTTCTGCCCTGCACCTGCGCAGGGAGAAAGAAGAAGAAGGGTGTTGCCTCATAAGGCATCGTGTGGTGCTATCCAGGAGGAGGGGCGGCCGCGGAAGCATGGCTGCCGAGAAGGGGAGACCCGAGGGCACTCTGCGCCCATGCTGAGCTCCCTTCAGGGGTGGCGGTGAGTCCAAACAGCCACCCTATTATGGGGGCAGCAGCTAGGAATTAGGCCTACTGCGGCCGCTCCCCCGCCAGGCCAGCAAATCACACTTCAGCCCAAGGGGTGATCACATTTCCCCCTTCTTTTCAAATAAGGGCCAGGATGCCAGCAGCAACAAGTGGCCGAGGCCCAAGGGCAGTAAGCAATGAGGGAAGCAGGGCTGAAGAGGGAGGTGAGTATGACGGGGATATAAATGTACAATTTGGGGGGCGGTATCTTGCCGTTGCAAGCAAGGGTGGCCAATGTCCAATTCTCGTTGATCTCGGTGGCTATAAGGTCCATCTGCTGTTAAAAGTCCAGGATGACAGCACGTTACAGGTAGTTGATCTCTTCTTGGCGGCGAAGAGTGGCAGAGGCAGACTGTGTGATGGTCTGGAGGATCGCAGCTGTGAGGACAAGTTGCATCAGGGCACCAGCGGCGGTGGTGGCAGCAGCGTCGGGAGTGGTGGAGACGTAGGCGAGGACAACAGGAAGGCCAAAGTCTCCATGGGCATGAGAGAGGCCGATGTTAACGGGGCGGGCCAACATGGGGCGGCCCAATCTGCAACGCAATGGGGGTTCAAGCAAAAAAGAAAAGGGAGGGGGTCAGGGGATGAGAAAGGATGCTTTGGATGGCTGAGAAGAGGAGCGAGGTCGAGACAGGAGGAAGCTCCGCAGAAGTATGGGGAGGCAAAAGCAGAAACATTATTAGATGCTAGAAAGCAGGCCGCGGGCCAGGGAAAGCGGGTTGCGGGCCGTTTAGCCGGGCTGGAGCTGCTTGAGAGTGATGGCAGCATGGGGGGCCACGCTTACAGAAGACTTGGGACACCTGTGGGAAGAATGAGCAGGAAGAGGTTGGGTAGGAGGAGGCCGAGAAGATGAAGTGGGGGGGGTGTCCTCGGCAGTGGTGAGTCACTGAGAGCTGACCTGTACGTATGTGCTAAAAATTGCATTAGCCTGATCCTTGGCAAGTTGGATGATCCTTCTAATGGCCCATGGTCTGACAGCCAGTGCGAAGAGGACAATAATTAGGGGGCCTACGAAAGGGAGGATATAGGGGAGGATGGCATTGAATCCCCAGGAGAAGCCTCCTTGGGATTCTCTCTCCCTTTTTCATTTTTCCAGGCCGGCCCTGACTTGGGCCAGATTGTCCTGAATGAGACCAGAGTAGTTAGCATAGAAACAGCACTCCTCGCCAAGAGTGGCACAGAGGCCTCCCTCTTTGAGGAGGAGGAGGTCTAACCCCCTACAATTTTGAAGAACCACTTTGGATAGGGAGTTAAGCGATTTTTCTAGGTGGCGGATGGATGTTTCGAGGCGGGCGACATCCTCGTTGACGGCTGCCCTGAGAGATGAGAAAGTGGTGCTGTGAGTGGTTAAGGCTGCCATTCCGGTGCCAGCTCCTGCAAGACCTAGAAGAGAGGTGATAGTAATGGCGGTAATGATTTCTCTTTTCTGCACATGGACTGGAAGAAGATAGTGCTGCCAGGAATCAAAGAATTGGTTATTTGTATGATAAAAGACCCAGGGGAGTATGATTGCGAGCATGCAGGTTTCATTGGTGGAGTTGAGGGTGCCGACATTAAGACATGGGGTGTGACCTGTGGAGGAACACAGCCATCTTGTATTATTGGGGGGTAAAAGAAATTTTGAGGTTATGTTAGGGGTGACTGTAAGGTTGCAAAGAGTCTTCATGGAGGGGTGAACAGTGCCTCCGATTCTGGTGACGCAAAACCCGCTTTGAGAGACAGATTGGATTGTCAGTCCTACCTTCGTTTGGTTCCAATTACAAGAGGCGGGATTGCTGCTATCAAAAGATTGGTAAGAGGCATTGGTGGCTATGGCCTCATAGAGAGGAAGTGAGGGGGAGAGGCATAGCCAACAGCTAACGGTAAGGTTAGAATTAGAGGAGTTAAGTGTACGAAAGGTAGCTTGGACTAGAGACAGAAGCAGATTATGGATCTGTAGTGGGGGTAGAGGGGTAGGAGGGGTACAGACGGGATTAGAGGATTGACTGCTGGAGGTTATGTAGGAGGGAATGGTAGATGGTGGAGGAGGAGAAGGAGGATTGATGATTGGCCTCGGCGCAGCAGAAGGAGGAGAGGGAGGGTTGATGATTGCGTTGGGACCAACTGCAACTGAAGGGGTGGGAGCAGGCAATTTCTTTTTTATTATGAAGAAGGCGCCATAATTATAGCTCGACATGTAAAGCCGGATGCCATATGTACAGCCCTGCAGCCAGGCAGTGTTAGTAGGGTCTTTAACAGTGAGGATGATTATGTTCCACTGGGAAGTATTTGCAATGCAGAAGGAGAGATAGGGGTCCCAGTTTGGAGTGCCTCTCCAGCCATATGCCATGGTTACACAGCCCCAGGTGGGGCAATAATAATGTGCAGGGTCGTGGCAGCCTCGAGCAGAGGAAGGGCAGATGTAAAAGCTTGATATAAGATGGTTGTGGGGGCCATATTGTTGCTTAGACCCCCAGCTGATTAGCGAGCGTACACACACGTGCAGTGAAGGACGGGGCACCTGAGGTGATATTATAGGTGAGAACTCTTTCTTGTTGCCAGAGAGCGAGTGTCCAATTGAAGGGCTGGTGCGAGGGGTTAGCTTGGCCAGAGGTGGTGAGGGAGAGCATGAGGAGAAGGAGAGAGACTATGTTAATTGGCTCGCCAGCATGGTGAGGGTTGTGGCATCTGCACTGACGGTAGAGTGCGAGCAGTGAACAGACTTCAGGGTTGGATGGTCGTCTCTCAGGGTGGAGGGTGAGCTGGCTCAGTTGGTGCTGGATCACTCGCATTTGGCGCCATTCCCTGCGGGACATCCGCTGCAGAGGTGGCCGGTTTGACACATCTCCCGGGGACCCAGATTGGCTGAGCGGCATCCTGCGGGAAGACACAAGGAAAACCTTGGCCCTGGGTAAGGAGGGGTCATGGGCCACACCACTGACCTGTTTGAGGGTCTTTCCAAAGGACCAGGGGGGCCTGTGTGGGGTGGTATGAGGGGCCCCAATGCCTATGGACTGCCGAGAGACCATCCTTATCAAAGGTCATGAGGTTCAGATGGATTAGGACAGCGGTGATGATGTCTCGCGGAGGAGCGTGAGGGAGGGTGTCCCTCTGTTTTTCAATTTGTTGTTTCAGACGGTGGTGGAAGCTCTCCACAGTGGCCTATCCTTGCGGGTTATATGGAATACCAAAATAGTGGACGATTTGGTAGAGCTGAAGGAACCTCGCAAAGGACTCACTGCGATAAGCAGGGCCGTTATCCGTCTTTAGGTCCCAGGGGACCCCCATGAAGAGAATCCCTTGCCAAAGGGCCTTAATGCAGTGCTTAGCAGTCTCCCCAGGCAAGGGGACTGCATAGCACATGCAGGAGAAGGTGTCAATTATAACATGCAAGAACTTAAGGCGTCCAAAGGACGGGACATGCGTGACATCCATCTGCCACCTGGAATTAGGCCTAAGGCCGCGGGGATTCACACCCTGTGGTTGCAGAGGCCCCAGAGGCAGGAAGGGGGCACAGGTTTTACATGCCCACACTAGGTGCTTACAAGTCTCAATCGGCAACTCAGGCAAAAGGTGATGGAGTGAGGCGGCAGAAAAGTGAAACCTCGAATGCAAGGACTTAGCCTGATTGAGAGCATCTCTGACCATATCAAGGGCAAGGGCAGAGACCATCTGATCTGCGGTGTCGTTGCCTGTCGCTAAGGGGCCAGGCAACCCGGAGTGGCTCCGGATATGAGCAATATACCAGGGTGCCATGCATTTTTCAAGAAGTGTCTTAAGGGCATCCAGTGCCTCATCAATAGGAGAGGAGGTCGGGAAGAATGTAGCTAATGCCAAGACCCTGCAGACTTGCAGAGAATAGAGGCTACCTGTAAAGATATTAACAGGTTCACAGGGGAAGGCGCGAAATGCTTCCACAATAGCCAAAAGCTCTCCCGTCTGGACAGAGTGTAGGTTAATATGCGTAAAGACTTTCGGCTCTGCGGCTCCATCCAGGTACACAACCATGGAGTACTTAGTTTTGGATGCATCCGTGAAAATAGTGACGGACCTCGGAAAGGGGGAGGAAGATGGGAAGGGGAAAAAGGGACTCTGGAAGGGAAATTTGGACACGCCTTGGAGTAGGCGGTGACTAGGGAAATGGCAATTGAAATCACCTGAAAATCCCTCACACAGCACCTACATTTGCTCATATCCCTAATGATGGAGGTGGTTTCTTTTGCATTGAGTGGCCAAACAATTACGGCAGGCTGAGTTTCAAACGTATGGACGGACAGCTGCACTAGATCGGCCGCGAGAGCAATCCATAGCCTTACTGCGGGGCAGATCTTCTGCATCTTGCTCTTAGAAGGATGGAGCCAGAGGAGGGGCCCATCCTGCCAAAGAACTCCAGTGGGCGTTCCCTTGGTGGGGAGGACCAATGCCTGGAGAGGCCGCTGGGAATCAAACCGCTGGAGGCAGCAGTTATTAAGGGCCTTATCTACAGCAGCAATGGCGGCTTGAGCCTCTGGTGTGATGGTTATCTTTACGGACACGGCAGAGGGGGTTTGTGACTGGTTTGTAAGAGAGCAAATAATGGCTGGAGCTGTGCCATGGTAACAGGCAGAGCGGGACAGACCCAATTGATATTTCCACAGAGCTGCTGGAGCTCTGTGAGGGTGACTCAGTCTGGCAGATTTAATCGCACAGCCATTGGGGTTACATGCTGGGAGATACGGAACCCCAGGAAGGTTAAGGGGGGTTCAAATTTGACCTTGTCATTCTGGATTGTTAAGCCAATGGCAGACAGATTATGCCAAAGCTGAGAGAGGACATACTGCAGCTTCTCATGGGTCTCACACGTGACCAGGACATCATCTATAGTGGATGAGGTAGCCCAGATCTCGCAAGGGGGCGACTGCTGCATTCACATACAGCTGGCAGATGGCCGGGCTATTGCGCATGCCTTGCGGAAGGACTTTCCACTGATACCTATCAGCTGCCCCTAGGTGGTTGGGGATAGGAACGGTAAAGGCAAAGTGCGGGCGGTCCTTTAGGTGAAGCGGAATGGAAAAAAAGCAGTCCTTAATATCTAGAGTGGCCACAAAAAAGTGTTTAGGAATGGCCACTGGGTGAGGGAGTCCCGGTTGGGGAGTTCCCATGGGGAGGATGTGCTTGTTAATCTCCCTCAAATCATGTAGAAGGCGGTATTTGCCAGTGGCCTTCTTTTTAATGATAAAAACGGGCAAGTTGTAGGGACTTGTGGACGGTTCTATATGTCCAGACTCAAGCTGCTCTCAAACCAACTCATGAAGAGCATGGAGTTTGTGGGATGACAAGGGCCACTGCTCCACCCAAATAGGCTCATCTGTATCCAACCGCAGAGGAGTGGGTGTGGGAGGTGTTAATTGAGCAGTGGCGCAAACTATTGGGGGGGCTGAGTGGTTAACTGGACACCGCACTCCTCCAGGACATCTCGTCCCCAAAGTATAGTATCAAGGGTGCTAAGGAAGAGGGGCCAGAATGTGCCCACACGTCCCTCACTGTCCTCCCAGGCAATAGGGTGACTGGTGCAAAGGGAGGTAGAGGAGCCAGTGGCCCCTTGGACGGAAGGGCCTTCTTGAACAGACCACTGGGTGGTGAAATGAGCAGGGAAACAAGAGACCTCTGCACCCGAGTGGAGGGTTCCAGAATACAAGCGGTGGTGAATCTTAAGCCTCATGGTAAGCCTGGCAGACGTGATGGGGACTGTCCACATCAGGGCTTTGGAAGGTTGGGATGGGGAGCCTCTTTGGAGTGGGGCTGAGGCCTGCCCCTCCTGGAGTTTAAAGATGGCTGCTGCCGCTGCAGGGGGGGCTGCACACGGCAGTCGTGAGCCCAGTGGTATCCCTGGCCACAGCGGGGGCAGGGGGTAGAAGGGCCCCATCGGGGTGATAGGGGGGGAGGAACAGGAGGGCCCGCCAGTGCAGAGACTGCCGGGCATTCACGGGCAAAATGTCCTGGCTCACCACATTTGAAACAGGAGGAGTTAAGTGTCATGGCTGTTGTGACAGCCTTGGCGAAAGAAGCAGCCTGTTGGTTGAGGCCGTTACAGGCAATTACCCAATTGTCTATCGACTTTTCCCTCATGGGAGTGATCGCCTGTCGACAAATGGGGCTGGCCCCTTCAAGGATAATTTCACGGGCGAGGGCACGCCAAGCCTGTTCATCGTGGACCCTGCACTCACACGCCTGGAGGACTCTGGAAACATAGGTAGAAAAGTCCTCATCCTTGGTCTGTGTGAGCTTAGTGAACTTGTCAGCACTACTGGCAGTGCAGGCATGAAAGGCCCGTAGGGCGACCTCCCGAATCTGAAGCCAGAAGCCAGTCAGAGCACGGTAGTAGGCCGTAGCCTGGCTAAACTGACCGGTGCCGGTGAAGGCTTCTGGTGGGTGGTTAACACCCATTGCAGCATTGGCCGCACCTGCTTTTCAGCCTCAGCATGAAAATGGGCGCGCCAATTTATAAACTGGCCGGGCGTAAGGATGGCACGGGCCAGTTGGAGCCAATCGAGGGGGATGCACAGAAGGGTGGACATCTCCTCTAACAAATGCTGAGCATAAGGGTTGCCTAATCCATCCTCCTTAATGGCATTGTGGAGCTGCTTAACACTTTCTGCATCATGTGGGTACCAAGGAAAGGGGCACTGAGGGGTGGGAGTTACGTTAAGGGGAAAGCAGGTGGTAGGAGGCGGCAGGGAGGTAGGTGGAGGTGCCCCGGCAGGGGAGGAATACGGGTCCAAAAATAGGCTAGAGGGGGCCACACATGCGGCAGCTTGCCATGGATCAGATGGAGGGGGCTGCCAGGGGGAGGCGGAGCCGGGGGGGGCCGCTGGCGTGGAGGGCGCGAGAGGAGCCATTGCCCATGTGGTGTTACAAAATGGCTGCGGGTCATCCCCAGTGGTACTACAAAATGGCGGCGGGCCACAAAATGGCCGTGGGATACAAGATGGCCGCAGACCACCCTGCGTGGAGGGGTAAAATGGCGGGGAGGGAGCTTCCGGCCCACCCAGGCAGGAAGTCGTCGGGGGGAGGGAGGGGTAAAGGGACCTCCCCTTTTTGAGCGAGGAAAAAGGTGGAAGCCCGCCATCTTGGGAGTGCTTCCCCTTTTCGAGCGAGGAAGAAGGCGGAAGTTCGCCATCTTCACCGGTGCTCGGCACTGCAAGATTACACTCTTTAGGGGGACAATTTTCGAGCGCGTTATTAAGGCGCTCGACAAGCGACTCAGAGTCGGAGTCAGAGCCGGCGTCACGATCCCGATCAGGATCCCAGTTAAAGTCACCGTCATGACAATCACGGCGGCGGTGGTGGCGCGGCCAGGGAGAGTCGATGGTAGGGGCGCCTTGAAGGCAGGAGCGGATGGTAAAAAGCGCCGGTAATAAGCCAGGAGGGAATATTTTACCTTCCTGCTCCACAGCAGAAGTGACCCTATCTATAAGGCGAGTATAGGTGTCCGGGTCCCAAAGCTGACACGTGGTAAGCCACGGATTAAAGGGGAAAAGAAGGTCCCAATATACTTGGAGCTGTTTCAAAGACATCTTACACCGGTGAGTGTCTAGGAGACCGGCGAGGGCCCGAACTTGCGGGGCTTGCTTAGCAGAAAGGATGTTACCCATTGCTAATGGCCTTTTGGAGCCGATAAGAGAAGGGGCCCTTACCTTGAGAGCGTGGCGATGGGAGCCGAGGGGCGTGGTGAGACGAGGGGTAGGAGCTGGTGGGGCTCCGACGGTGGTCGCGGGCCAAGAGAAGGCCCCGACGAGGGGAAAGCGGAACTAAGAGCTCCTTAGGGGAAGAGGAGAACAACGAGCAGTGGAGCAAGGTGAAGGGGGTCCTTACTCTGCCCCACGTTGGGTGCCAGCTACGGCGGCTTGCTCTGTCGGTGGCAGTGGGGTCTGGCTGCGGACGAGGGGTTGGTCCAGCTTGGGATGAGGGGTCGGTCCAGCTTGGGATGAGGGGTCGGTCCAGCAGCAGATGAGGGGTCGGTCTCACAGGGGTTGCACGGTTCAGCTGACGGGGTCACCCGGTGAAGCTGGGAATGAAGGGGTCGCCCAGAGAAGCAGGCGACAAACTGGGGACAAGGGAGGCCAGGCCCTTGTCGGGGGCTCTCAGGACTGGAGGGTGCATGGCAGAAGAACTACCGCGGAGACGAGGTAAACACGCGGTCCCATTTTATTGAGGGAGTGGCTACAGTCTTATAGAGGCTGGGGAAGGCTGATTGGTCGAAGCTTATGCCATGTTCTGATTGGTTGCCGCAAGCAGTTACTGGGGAGAAAGGTCAGTGGGAGGTACTGGAAGGGGGAGGGGTGGTGGTTAGGGATTGGCTGTTGCTGTTGCTGGGGGAAGTGGCAGGGCTTAGGGATTGGGGGCTGCTGTTGCTGGGGTAGAGGGCAGACTTGAGTTTCCCGCCTCGTGCCTGGCTGTTGCTGCTGTCGGGGGGGGGGGGGGGGGGGTAAAAAGGCAGACTGGAATTTTCCGCCCTGCGCCTGCGCAGGGAGAAAGAAGAAGAAGGGTGTTGCCTCATAAGGCATCGTTTGGCGCTATCCGGGAGGAGGGGTGGCCGCGGAAGCATGGCTGCCGAAAAGGGGAGACCGAGGGCACTCTGCGCCCATGCTGAGCTCCCTTCAGGGGTGGCAGTGAGTCCGAACAGCCACCCTATTATGGGGCAGCGGCTAGGAATTAGGCCTACCGTGGCTGCTCCCCTACCAGGCCAGCAAACCACACTTCAGCCCGAGGGGTGACCGCACTTCTGGGGCTCCATTATTCTTGAATATAACTGCATTCCAATTCTTTGCCTGTGAATGTGAGCACATAAATTCAGGCTTTTTTCTTAACTGGATATAATGCTAGTTTTCCTGCTATATAAAACTAACTTGAATGAACCTTATACTCAAGTGCGAGCTTCTTAGGCTGATGAGGTCTTGAATATTGATCACTGTTATTTGATATAGACTTACAGAATATATAAACCCTGAATTACCTTTTTGTATATGACTGTGAGCTTCCAGCTACTCAAATGCAGGCTTCTGTATGTCCTAAACTAGTATTCTTTTTTTTTCCTTTTTCTTTACTTTGTTGAAGCTTTAGATTACATAAATGTTACATCAAAAATCTGGAGGATTCCATATACTCTACTCCTTCCCCTCCCATGCTTTCCCCCATTAATACCAGCTTTCCTTACTGTGGAACATATGATAAAATTGATGAACACATATAGATGCATTGCTACTAACAATGGACTACAGTTTGCATCATAGTTTACACTTTGCCCTGCATAGTTTTATAGATTATGATGAAACATATGATGGACTCTATTCATCATTACAATGTCATGCAGGACAATTTCAATGTTGCCCAAATGCCCAGTGTTACATCTATTCCCCCCTCTCCCTTCCCTCTGAACCTCTGGTGACAACTGTCTTTATGTCACTGTTACAAGTTCTTCCATTTCTGGAATAGTAATGACTAGTCCATAGATGCATTCTCATCTTATGTTCTGTTTGTTCCTCAATCTTCAGGATTTGGGGATGGTGATGCCCACTCTCCTTCCGATTGTGGGGGCTTAGATCCCATGGGGTAGATGAAGGGGACCATCTTGCTCACAGTTGTCCATCATTCACCTTGTGTTAGCTGTCCTTGGTGAGTGCAATGAACTGTAACTCTGCTGAGATTCAGGGCTCAACCTATGAACAGCTAGGAGGTTTAATTCTCTGGGACATAGATTAAATGGGTATAGCACTAACTGTGGGTTCAAGTGTAAGGGGTAGAAGAATCATACAGGAAAACTATAAGTGAGTCTAATTCTGAAACCCTGGACAAATGGGCCATCATATATTCAAGGAAAGGCCTAACAAACAGCATGCCAATTCTCTGGGATTGTCTGCCCTGCCTATAGTGTCAAGATGTCTCCAGAACCTACAGGAGCTCCTGTGCTTTGGGCACAGTTTGCTGTGACATTCAGTGAGAGCCTCCTGAGACATGCATAACCATAGCTCTGGAATGAACTCTCGATTCCATTTGAAATAATACCTTAGGCATAAAAAAAACTCATATGCATTTAATATTTCCTGCTTCCACGGTCTTTTTCCCAAGCATTCCTAGTAGTCACTTGCTTATAATCTCTCAGTGCCAGGGAGACTCACCACCAGGAACCATGCACTGTTGGAGATTTGGACCCGAAGGGTATCGGGAATGAAAAAAGAGAAAAAGGACAGTGAAATAAAGAGAAAGAAAGGAAGAAAAAGAAAGAATGAACGAGAGAGCTGGGAGCAGGGTGTCTGCTAGTAGAGACTCATCAGACAATTTGTTGTTTACAAGGGGCTGTCTATATACCCCAGTCTATGTGACAAGCAGCAACACTTAGCCTACATGACAATAAGCAGCAACAGACAGTTAACTATCAGCATTACTCATAGTCTAAGGAATTCAAAAAAATCTTATCTCAAGGTACAAAGTCTAAGTGTTCTATTTACTTCAAAAGGTATGTGCTCATCTTTTCTTTCAGCCTTTAACAGCTTCATCCTATTTGCCAGGAACTCTTAATTACTGCATTCCTTAGGTTGCAAGCGTAGCCATGGAAACAGCAGTCTCTCCCTGTGAGACCACTATGCCTCAGTTTGCAACAATGCACCAGCCTGGGGGAAGATACTGAGTTTATATGCTGAGTTTGGCCAAACAGGAGGCCATATTTGAGCAACAAGGAGGCTTTCAGAGGGTAACTCTTAGGCAATATGTATCACTGGCTAAGTTTCCATTTCACAAGAAAAGTTCATCCGTGCAAGCATCAATAGCAAGGGCTTGGCATATTGGTCCATCCTCCTTTGCTAGGCACTGCCCATGTACTCTAGGGACTCTTGCCACACTATCAGAGAGAAGCAGAAGTACCCAGAGTGGGCATCCAATATCCCTTCAGTTATTGTAAGGATCTCATCCACCAGGACAACAACCCATGAGCACTTGAACACATTCATGTTCCATAGAGGCATGCCCCCACCACCGCCCCCCACCAGTAATCCTCCCCTGCACATTTGCAACCCATCTGCAGTCCAAAATCTCCCCCAAAACAAGGCCAAATAAGAAATAAAATAATTTTTAAAAAATTAAAAACAAATATTGCTTCGTTTCTTTCATCATTGTAAGATGTTCCCTTAGAACCTATTCTCCTGCATATGAATGCAATCTTCCTAAACTTTATAATCCCTGGACCTTTATTTCTTGATTCCGAGTGAGGTAGTCTATGTTGTTATTCTAAGCAATTTCCTCTTTGGGTGGACCTGGGCACTCCCTGTGGTACAGACACAGGCTGCTTTTGCCTTGTATCTAGATGTGAGTTTTAGAGGCTATGCTCTATCGCAGGCTCCTGTATCATGGATGCTCATAGCATCCTGGCCTGCACACTTATAGAAGGCCAAATCACAGAGGCAAACAAAAGGGTACTGACAGCTTATCTGCATGGCTGGTAAGCACAGTGGGCATGCAACTGTGTAGGTACATGCAGAATATTAATGGGTATACCAATAAAATGCATTTGTCTTTCTAGGACACCCATCCCAAAGCATCAGAATTGGAGTACTCCCATCTCCACAGTTCAGATATTACTGAAAAGCTAGAGTAATCTGCAAGAGGTGTCACCCATCAAAAACCTGGCTTGCCTAGGTTTTTGCCAGACTCCACCCTCAGCTCATGGTATTGTGTTCCTCAGGGCACACCCCTGTGTTGTTAGAATTGGCGAGTGTAACCTGGAGGCAGGGACTTCTAGTCCACGGTACACACCCTGATGGAGCTGCTGGTCAGCTATTTGACCGTCAACAAGACTTACTCACCTCTCAGCCTCTCCTCTCTTCTCTGTAACCTGAAGACTGAAACTTATGTCTTCTGCATACCTAGATGTGTCAGCGATGCTCTGAGAGCCCCAGGAAACCACGAGGCCAAGAGGTTCAGCTCCTGCTAGTTTGCACAGAGAACGACACGTTCTATGTAGCTCCTGCCCACACCCCCAGCCCAGCAATCATTCTGGACATCGTATTTAGTGGGTACCCCAGCACTGCTCTGAGCCCCACCTAGTCCTAAGCCTAATGGATATTCAAGCCCATGGAAAAGCAAAGCAGTTTCCATGAAATAGAGACAAAGCCCCAGGGTGCAGCCCCAGAAAGGCGTCCCAAAGCCAGCCACAGTGTTTCAGCAAGAGCTTTTTGTTTTCATCTTTTGCATCCTAAGAGAAAGGCAGTGGGGATCCAGGCAGGTCCCATCCTCTCTCAAGGAAGAGGACGGCAACCGGCAAACAGGATTGGCCAGGCTGCCCACTCTGAGAACAAGGGGCAAAAGGTCCCCGTCGTGGCAGGGCTGGTAATGGCCACAACATCAGATACTCAGAAAACGTCTGGGGAGGGGAAGGGCAGGCAGCAGGCACGCCCTGTCAACTTCGGGAGGGTACTGGACTAAGTGTGGCTTCCGAGGCTTTGCCTCTGGCCCCGCCCAGGACTTCTCTCTGAAAGCCTGCCGCGTCCTCTCCATGAGGAGGGCGAGGGACGCGGGCGATCACCTGGGGATCCCCCGTGAACTCGGCGGTCGCTGTGAGGACCAGAAGTTGTGGGAACCTGGCCTGCTGGGGTGTGTCTTCCAGCCATGCAGCTGGATTCGCGTGCTTCATCTGTGCGGCGTGATGAGGACCCCAGATGCAGGCCGACCCTGCGGATTAGGTGGGAGGTTAGAGAGGTGCCTTGCCTGGGTGGAGGGTTCCTGGTCTAGCCTGGGGCCTGGGCGGCCCGGGCGCCGCAGGGAGCCCAGAGACCTGGGATTGGACGGCAAGGGAGGTGCAGCGCGTTCACTGCGTCCATGTCGGCTGTCTAGGGGCTCCCTGCCGGCTGCGCCTTCTCGACGGCCCCTCGCCGCGCCGTCCAGGATCCACCTGCCCGCACGCGCGCGGCACGGGAGGTCCACGCCCCAGGCGTCAGCCAGGTGCCCAGCAGCAGCTGAGAGAGATGGCGTGAGCTCGCTGGTCCCAGCGCACGCCGGCTTGCTGCCGGTGCTGCGCGGTCTGCGGGAAGTGGAAGCGGAAGTCAGCACTTCGAATCCTCGTCTGCGGGCCTCAAGGGCGCTGGAGAAGTTGGCCTCCACAACGCCTTCCCACGACGCAGGCGGGCGGCCCCGGGCTAGCGCTCCCGCGGCAGAAAGCCCGCGGACAAGTCTGAGCCAGCGGCTCGGCGGTGTCCACACCAGCAGGCAGGGCGCGGGCAGCACGCGGCTCAGACCACCCAACACCCTCCGCAGGGTCTCCCTGTAGCTCCGCCAGGACCCCCGGCCGTACCTGGACAGGTCCCAGAGGCAGGCGCTCATGACGGCCACGTCGGGGGCGTGCTCGCCCCGTCGCAGGTGGTCCAGGACGCTCTCCGCGCACCGGGCGCACACGCGGTGAGGAAGAAGAAGCGTACCCGGTGGCGGCCAGAGCGGACCTGGCGGACCTCGCGGTAGTGGGTCCCGTGGTGCAAGCGGCCCCGCCTGCAGCCTTCCAGCCGCCTGTCCGGCTCAAAGCTCCGCTCGCCCTTGGCCTCCAGCTGCCTGAGAGAGCAGGCAGTCCTTCTGCAGCAGGAGCACCGTTACCGGGTGCTTGTACACTGACTCTGGACCGAGTCGCCCGTTACACCCCAAACTTGTTATACAGCAGCTGCGGGACGTCGCAGGCTCGTAGGGAGGCCACGGAGGCTGAGGGCGGATGGCCTTGCGCCCAGCCTGCCTCGCAGTAGGAGGTCTGACCGCTGAGGCGAGGAAGTAAGGGCGAGGTTAGACGGCGCGGGAAGGGCGAGGCCCACTCCTAGGTCTCAGTGCCTTCCTTGTTGCAGGCTGCTCCTGGAGCGCTTGCCTCCTCTTCTGGGGAATTGCTCTCTTGTTGCCTGGTTCTCCTGCAGAGCCACGAGTTGCTGTCCTGGAGCTTGAGGGAGGACTGTCTTTGTTAAGGGGAACGCTGACTGGGTTCCCGTCTGCTGCCAGGATTTCCAAGCAGCGATGGGAAGTACACTGCAGCCTCAGCGAACGCCAGCAGTTCAGATGTATTGTTTTCGTTTAATTAACTCTATAGTCACCTCCTTGTGGATTCACGTGCGCCAGTGAGCGAATGCAAAGCCGTTGGACCCGTTACTGTCTCCCACAGGTAATATCTGGTTAAAAGAAAAACTCTAGCACAATACCACAACCACAGGACATTTTCACCACCTCAAGCCCCCCCACCCCCACCCCCACCCCCGACTTAGACATAAAAGCTGTTTTTAGAAACGTTTTCAGAAAATTTCCACTGGAAATTCCGGGAATTCCTGCCCCATCCTCCTTACACACCCACACACAGATTCGCCTACTATTAGTAGGTTACAGTAGTGCTGTGGTACGTGGCACATACCGCAGCAAAGAGCCGTATCACCTGCTTCCCGTCCTACCCTTAACAGTGGGACATGAAAACATCTAAATTCCATAATTTTGCCCGACACAGGATTTAATAAACATGGAGTCACGCATCATCTGTAACATGGGGCATTTCATCTGGTCCCTTGGCACTGTTCTATGCAGAGTCATCCTCAGCCCCTGGAGACGCAGCACAAATGGCCACTTTAAGCTCTGCTCACCTGCTTAACTGAATTTCCAAAGTGAGGTTGCCGGCTGTGGGACTAAGGGGTCAATATGTTAATCCCTTTCCTTGCTGATTACTCTTCCATGACATTAGGTGCCGTGGCACTTTTAAACAGTCACCATTCAAGAATCTTGGAGTTCTTTCCAGTGTTTGGCTTTTAAAGAAGAAGTTGCTATGGTATGCCTGTGCAGATTGATGGAAACACAGGTTTTCACATCTCCAGCGTAAGCTCCAGGCTGCAATTGCTGGGTTGTATGATGTTTGCATATTAACATATTTAACAGAAGACTGTTTTTAGAGAAGCTGCATATTTGACATGTGTGAGTGATCCTTTTCTTTTTCCCTAAAGTATAGATCTACGTGGGCTTTCCAAGTATAAAAACGCTGGAATCCTTCTGCATGTATATGGCCACAACTTTCCGGTTATATGGACCCTGTTTAGCTCATATCCTTTTCCAGGCATCCTTCCCTATCTAGGATGTGCACTCGTTGCCTGTATAAACCCCAGACTTCTTGTCCCTGAACAGACAAGTGGGTTCTGCTTGAATAATCCCTCAACCCCCTCTATGCTTCAAGGGATGTGAATTGGAATTTCTTGGCAGTATAAGTCATGGGTGTTTTGGTCTTTCTTTTTATTTCTTTTCATTTTTTTTTCTTTTTCTTTTTTGTAATAATGGAAATGGATGGGCAGATGCCAAGCATATGAACTCTAGTCTCTTTGTCCTTTGTACAGCACCAGAACCATTGGCCATAGGCGGGGCTGCAGTTCTTATTCTTTGCATGCACACATGGCTTCTGCTGGAATTTTAAGTTTTAGCAAGTTTACACAAACAGCCCAGATATTCATGAAGAAACACACAGCCCCCACACATAGCCCATATCAGTAGCATGATAAGAACTGTAAGGGCCCCTTGAAATCTAAAGTTCTGGAACTGGAAAGGCCTCTGTCAGTCCCATCTGTGGGGTGAGTGATAGGAACAGCAGCCAAAGCTGATCTAGGCTTCTTTTCTAGAGTTTAAGCTTCCCCCCTTAAAAAGGGGGCCACGGCATCTTCTAGAATGTCAAATCCATAGAGGAGGTGATATCTAATGCTTGAGGGGCAGGGAAGATCCATGAATTCTGATATCAAATCCTGCGCCTTGACAGTGCTGCTGTGATACACAACATTAAGTCTGCCATAAAATTAGCAGGGGGGACAGAGTCGATATAGAGCCAGCAATGTCAATATAGTTATGGCGATGACAGAGATGCTCATGTGGACTCTTACCTGATCATGGGGAGGAGTTCCTGGGTGAAACAATGAATATCCATTTACAGTTATGGGCAGGGTCTCCCCTTTGTTGTTCCCATGGACTAGAGTTGCTTCTGGGAGGATATTACACTCTCAGGGAGGAAGAGCTGAAGTGTCTGCCCTTGCTGAGGGAGTTTTCCCAGGTGTGGGTCTTTCTGCAGGAGACCGTCCCATTCTTTGAATTTAATGCATTATTAAATGACGACATAGGAAAGGACAGGACCACCAGATGCACAAGCACTGGTTGTGATAGCAACTGTGTGGTGCACCGTACAATAAGTAGGAGACTTCTAATAGAGGGTTTCATGGCCAAGAAGTGTATTCACAGAGGGCATAGAGACCCCACATTTTCCTATGAACCACCTACTGCTGGGCTTGGCACAACACTTAAGCCTGCCTGTAGACAAGAGAGCTATTAACAGAGGTAAAATACCTGGTGTCATCACTAGGAATACCCTGGGGACAACCTTGCATCTGCATACTTGCCATTCCACCTTCTATCCCCAATGGAGAGGCCTGAGTAAAACAAGGAATTCAGCTGAGCCCAGGCAATTATGAGCCAATCTCTTTCTTTCCTATAGATCCCCTTTCCATTAGTTACCAAGATCAATGGCACCTTTACCACCTCCTCTCAGGAATCTACATTTCCTGCATTTTTTGAGACATACCTTTTAAAAGATACTTAGATTACATATATGTTACATAAATGAATGAATGCAGACAATTCCCATATTTCCCAGTCGCTACCCCTCCCACACTTTCCCACATTAACAACATCCTTCATTCGCGTGGTACTTTTCTTACAATTGATGAACACATACTGGAGGACACTATTAAGTGTGGTTTATAGTTTACATCATAGTTTAAAATCTCTGCCACACATTTTTATAAGTTATGGCAAAATATACAATGGCCTGTATCTGTAACTACAACATCATTAAGGACAATTCCAATGTCACAAAAGGCCATAATATTACACCTGTTTTATTTTTAAGATACTTAGGTTACATAAATGGGACATTAAAGAAAAATAGGGGACTCACATGATTCACTCCCCACACCTACCACATTTTCCCACATAAACAATATCCTTCTTTAGTGTGGTACATTCATTGCAATTGATGAAAACGTTTTGGAGCATTGCCACTAAGCACGGATTAAAGTTTACATTGTAGACACATATTTTAAATGCATGATCTCATTTAATCCTCATAGCCACCTCACAAGGCAGGTATTATTATGGTTCATTTTTCAGAGATGAGAGGACTCAGTTTAAGAGAGGCAAATTTAGTCCAATAATCCAGAGTGTAGGAGTTGCAAGTCTGCATCCATGTGGAATCTAACCCTCATCTTGATATAGAGGTGGCGTGGACATAACCATCCCAGGATCCACAGGATGGAGGAATAGAGTGTGGATTAGAGTGGCCTTCTGATATTCTACTATGGAAATACTGAGATTAGTAAAGGAAGAAATTGTGGCATTAATGTGGAGAAAGAGGCCACGGAAGCTGCTGAGGGTAGGGAGAGGGAAGAAGAGATATGGTGTGGGGGCATTTTCAGGACTTGGATTGTCCTGGGTGGTAGTGCAGGGACAGACACTGGACAGTGTACGTCCTGCTATGGCCTACTGGGTGGACTGGGGGAGAGTGTAAAGTACAATATAAACCATTATCCATGTGGTGCAGCAGTGCTCCAAAACGTAGTCACCAAATGCAATGAATGTGTCACAATGCTGAAAAAGGTTGTTAATGTGGGAGGTGTGGGGTGAGGGGGTTGCGGGAATTTTGGGGACCTCTTACACTTTTTGAATGTAACATTAAAAAAAAATAAAGAGAGAGGCAAGTTTACTTGCCTAAGCCTAGAACTGAACCACCAGTAGCCTGGTCCCAGAGCTTATTCCAGCAATTATCCCATTGTTTCTGAAAGCATGTTCTGCATAAATCACCTGCATTATACTTACCTCATTATAACAATAAAGTGCTGGGCCTCAGTATCTCTGTGGGTGGCACTCAGCAACATGCATTTTATCCAGGTATTTGAGATCAGACTCAATTTTGAGAATGAACTTAACTATACTTAACACCTACATGCTGACACACTATTATCACCTATTGATGCAGGCACATAAATAAAAATGCATCATTGGCACATAATATATTTTTGTTGTAAGCTGCTGATATCTTGAGGTAGTTTGTTATGCAACAATATTTCAGAAATAACTAATTAACAAAATCTACCTGTGCCCACAGAGTTAATCCAAATTTCAGTCACTGACTCGGCAGTCTTTAAATACATTGAATTACCCAAACTGTTGTTTAGAGACACTGATCTTGACAAGTTGTCCTATTTCGAACTGTGTTATTTATACAGATTTGGAAAACATTTTGTTTAGCAGTAAAGAGTTTCAAGATTTCCTCCGTCTTGTGTTTTGTTCATTCTCATAGGAATATTCAAGATGAAAGGATATTAGGTGAAGCTTATCAACAATTAAGCACATAAAGGTTTTACCAGCCCATGAGCTGCTTGTTCACTATAGCCTTTGTCTTCTCTCCCCCCTTGTAAAAATGATAACCCCAAATTAACTGGCCTCTCTTTTCTCTCATCATTCCTAATCCATGAAATGGTAGGAACCACTGTGCCCCAAACTATAATTCCATGGCTGCTATACCCCCTCACTCCACCATTAGAGGCCCTGCTTTCCTCAGATAAGATGTTTTTATGCAGCAATTTTAAAAAGACTGAAACAGGAATTCTTAACATTTTGTGTTCCATGGATCCCTTAGCGAGTCAGGTGAAAACCATGGAGGCCTCCTCAGGATGTAGCCACAGAGAGTTTTAAGATGCTCAACAAGCTATGCTAATTTCCAAGTAAGGAAGATTGTTAGTGATTTTTCAACTTGTACAACAACTGTCAATGTGACACGAGATGAACACTACTATAAACTACTGCTTGTATTCAAAAGTGAAGGATATGCTGGATTTCACGTACAGGTCAGAGAAAATAAAGATAAGTTGACAGTTTTCAATTCAAGCTCACAGACGCTCGGATTAAGAACCCCTGATTGATTAAGAACCCCTGGCCTAAAGTGATGAGCTGTGCTGTCACTGAGGGCACTTCTCACCTAGCATACAAACACACATGCAGAGTGACACACTTGGCGGTGTTTATTTTTCTATTGTCATTCCAATTTCATACAAACTCATTCTTTGTGTTGTCACCATTTATTCCTTCCTTCCTTTCTCAGTTTTGCAAGAGAAGCAAGTTGTCAATTCATCTCTGATAGCGGAAGTGGTCTTGTCCTATTTGTGTTAAGTTTGCTGCTCGATTGTCTACAGGTCAAGAGGACAGAGTTCCCTGGAAAACGCACATGCACACACACGAAGAACTATCAAAAATGGAATTTATTAAATGATGTTTAAGAGCGGGTCTTAACTCTCTAGATGCTGCACTACCTACACCGTTTTCCACTTGTGATGTCTTTAAATTCTAACTCTTAAGTTCAAAACGGTCCTCATTATCCATGCAATATTACCTGTATTTGTAGGGCTGTTCACAACAAAGAAATGGATATGAAAATCAAGGAACACTCTGAAGATTAAAAAATATACCTGATGGGACACTGGAGGGAGTCTTAAGTGAAGGCTACTGAAGAATCTTAGGGTGAGCAAAACCAAAATGTTGGAGCTGGGGCTGGGGCTGATGCCCATGTTACTATGCTTAGGAGTGGAGAAGATTATCTCTGCATCTAAGTGTATTTGGCTGGACATGCTCTCTAGCTGGATTAAGCTTCTCCAGTGGCAACTTTTTTTGCATTACACTACTCCACTGTTCCTATCTTGGAGTAACTCCCTGAAGACCTGGGGTTCCTCACCGCTTCTCTCTTACCCTTACTTCCTTCACTAGAGAACCGAGAGTTCCAGGCAGCGGGCACACAGATTTAACCCCCACCGCATCCCATTCTCACCTGTCTGCCTCTCTGTTCCCTCTTCTTGCCTCTTCCATCCTTGGGTAGTATTGCAGGGGATTCAGCCAGAGATCCTCACAGATGATCTGGTAGTGGAAAAAGCATGGTGGGACCAGGGTATGGACCCTATTCCCACTACCCAAGTAGCTGGGAGGCCCTCCAAGGCCATTTCTTATGCTCCCCATGATGGCCTCACCTCAGCAATCCTATTAGATTCTGCAAAGTTGTGGTCAGAAAACAAGTTAACAAGCTTAAAATTGGTGCAGTGGTGAGTGCGGTTGTAGGCCTGGTGTTCAAAAGTGTGGAACCATTGGATCGGAGTGGAGTAAAATTCCCAGTATCCTGGAAGAAGAGGAAGATGTGGGAAAAGATCCTGAACACCTCCGTGCCTGGCCCATCCAGAAAACCACATCTTACCAGTGATGGTAATGTCATAAATCTTAATGATGGCTTCATTTTCAAAGTAGGGGTTGCTCCGAAAGGAAAATGTGATCTTGCAGCTCTTCCTGGGATAGCTGAATTCTTCCACCTGACAGGGAAAGGCAGAGAAAGGTGACCCCTCCCTATGGAACAAGCCTTTCCCTGATTCGGTTCTGAATCAGTACCACTTGCCCTCAATAGCTAGCTCATCCCTGATGGCTGATGCTCCCAGACTCACCTCCAAATTGATCATGTAGCTGAGCATGTCCACATCTTGGTCAGTGATGATGGCTGACATTTGAGGGTGGTTCAGAATCTGCACTGGGTCAAGAAGCCTTAACATGCTAGGAATGGAAGGGATAGATGCAAGCAGTGTACATCCACAGAGCAATGAGACGTGGGTAGTGCACCTCCCAGATTTCTAGGCATTGCTGGATGGTCTCCTTCAATCACACCCTTCATCATAGACTACCTTCAGTCTACTGTTTCCTTGGCTTTCTGTTCCCATATAGCTATCTGCTCTCACACTTGGAAAGTCTGTTTCCTGAGATCCTGAGCTCTCTCTTACAAATCTGTGGGGGTCTGTATGCTACTAATTATGCACGAAAGGCAGTCTCTGAGTTCCTGGTGAGGGTGCAAAAGTGTACATAGGACTTCATGTGCTGAATGTATCCGCCTAAGTAAGCAGTACATAGAGCTAAATCCTACACATGAAGAAGGACAAAATTACTACCCGTAGAATCAATATTCTCCCAAGACCCCTGTGTGTGGCTGTGTCCATCCCTTTTCCTCAACAGGACCTCTTTCCTCTTGCACCACTGCCTCTCACAACTAGGACTGCCTCCTTCCCCAGCTGTGACTTCCTCCCACGACCCTTGTCCATAGTCCCCTCCCCTTGCTACTGCAGTAAGGATACGTTTTTTGTTTTGTTTTGTTTTGTTGGGGAGGGCTTTTCTGAACTTTTTGTATTAAAACATAATCAACATATAATAAAATGTCCAGCCCTTAATCTGTTCAGTATCCACAACTCTACACACCCACATAATCACCAAACAGGATTTAGCAGATTTTCACCACCCCCCAAAGTTTCCTTGTGTCTCTTCGGTCAAATTCCCTCCCTGCACTTAAGAAAGCTGCACTTTCTATCACCAGAAAGGAGCTTTGCCTGCGCTTGGACTTTAGCTAAACGCAGTTGCACAAGGATACGGTTTTGACCCAGAAGCCAGGAATACCCTCGATGATGCTGCTTCTGCGCTGCAGGTGCGGCTTAAGCCTCCGCTTCAGCTTGCGCTTCAGCAGGCACAGGGCCCGGTTGGCTCGGGCTTGCAGGCTGCTCAGCTCTAACTGCAGGACCTCCAGAGCCTGCAGGGATGTCCTGGCCTCCGCGGCATCGCACCCTGGCTGGGCCCGCCCGCACTCCTCCTGCCCCTCCTCCAGGCTTTTCTGCTCCGCCTCTCGCTCCTGCTCTTGCACCTGCTCTTCGGCCACTCCCTGCACTACCGCCATTACATTCTGTGGCACCACGTTCTCCTCCACCACCACCTCCACTCTCCACTCCAGCACCGCCGTTTCCGGCAGCTCCACCACCCAGAGCACCGCGGCCTCCTCGCAGGGCGCCTCTCCCCTCTCCCTCCCTCCAGCTGGGGCCTGTGCCTCCGCCCCTGCCCTGCAGCTCTGTGGGGACCGCTCGCCGGCAGGCCCCAGCGACTCTCCTACCAGAGGGCCGCTTGCCAGGCCAACGAGGTGTTCTGAGCGTGCCTGGGGAGCCGGGCCTTCGCCAGGACCCGCTTCACTCGCCATGTGGCCCGGGCCGGTGCAGGCAAGGACGCCGCACACGCTCTCCCCAGGCCACGCCCGCGGGTACAGCAGCGCCCCCTAGCTACGCGGGTGGGCCCCGGCAGCCTGTGGCGTTGGAGATGTCCTGGGCGCATGCGCAGCGTTTGCTGACGTCAACCTGGCCAATCTGGCGGGAAAGCCGTGCTTTCCACGCCCCACGCCTCTCCTCCCAGTCCCCACCCCGCCGCCCGCGTGCCAGGGGGCGCAGAGCACGTGCTCCATTACTTCCACTTTCACTTTTCTTTAAGCCTTTCAGGTCAAGGTGATAGCTGAGCATCCATCTGCTTGTAATATAGTCTCTATACCTAAATTGTTGCCCGTGAGCCATATTGCATTAATATTTCTTACCATGGTAAGGAACAAGAATATTTTAATAGACCAAGTTTTATGTATCATCCTATCATCCAGGTTCAAATATTTCAATGATTAGACCCATTTCATCACCTAGGTTCATGGTTTAATGAAATATGAGAAAAGCCAGTATGTTTAGATGTATGCTTTCAATTATGATTATTTTTATTTCCTATACAAACTTTGATTCATGATTCTATTCAAGATAACAAACCAAAAGGAAAATGTGATAGAACTGTGAGTGTCTCTAGTGAATTGAGACTAAACAGAAAATTAAAATAACAGACAGACTGACTCAGAAATAGAGCCTTATCCATAATCCACACAACTGAATATGTAAATCCGTTCCAAGAGTCTTTACTGTAATTAAACAACCAGCCAACAAATCTCACTGCAATTACAAAAGGAAACACTCACAAAAAAAGGTAAAGAAGAAGTGGGTAAAAAAATGACTGATGGAACATACTCAAATGTCTGACAAGTAAAGAAATCAATGGGAGTGACCGCAGTGTTTTAGTCAAGTATCCAGTGCCAATTTTGGGGGAAAATGATCAAAATGTGGGACAACATTAAGTAAAATAGTGGTTCTCAGAGGTTCTGAGGGGAGAGGGAAACAAGAATAGGTGGACCATATGCCATTTTTAGGGCATTAGAATTGTTCTGCATGATTTTGTAATGATAGATATGGTTCATTACACAATTGTCAAAACCTATAAAATAAAATTCTGCAGTGCAAAGTGTAAACCATAATGTAAACTATAGATCATAAAGTAAACTTTAGACTGTTCATCATTTATAACAAATGTACCACACTCATGCTTTTATTTTTCATGTATAGTTCACATCAGTGGGACCATGAAATATTTGTCCTTTTCTATCTGGCTTATTTCACTTAGCATAATATCTCAAGATTGATCCATCTTATCTTATGTATCCCAATTTAATTTCTTAGTATTCCATTATATGTATATACCAGAATTGGTGTATTCATTCATTAGCTGATGAACACTTGGGTTGTTTCCACCTTGTGGCTGTTTTGAATAGCACGCCAACTAGACACGTACTAATTAGAATCCCCTGACCTAACTATTCAGTCATCTAAAACTCTTTAAGAAATAAAGATAAAATTTTTAAAAATAAAAATAAAATGACCACTTGCTTTGGCCCATCCTGGAAGAAGACATCTTTCAGGTAGGAGTTTTTCCGGAAGATAAAAACAACTGATCTAAAGGGATTTTTGGTGAAAATGAACACACCCTATTGGACTGCTAATAAGCAATATCTGGTGATCAAATTAATTGTGGTCTAGTAGAGACTGCTTGTAAGAATGAACGAGCATACCAGACTAATCAATGTACATCTGCTCTCGTGTGTAAGACACCCTTTTGTAAAATGAAAACTTCATGTCAACCAATAATATTGACCTTTCCTTTCCCATTCTACTTGAGTTTCCCCTTTCCACAACTTTGATAGATCTCCCTTCTACATTCTGAATGAGGTGCTGCCCAATTCATGAATGTCACAATAAAATTATGAGATCCTAAAAAAACTATAAACTTCTAGTTTGAGTTGATACCATATACATTATCTGCTTTTATACCCCAATCCCTCTTCTCTTGTTCTTGTTACAAATTATTGTTTTTTAAGCTTGTATTTATCTATCTCCCCTCCCTCACCTCACCCCATTGTCTGCTTTCTGTATCCATTTGCTGTGTGTCTTCTGTGTCCACTTGCATTCTTTTCAGCATCACTGGGAATCTGTGTCTCTTTATGTTGCATCATCTTGCTATGTCCACTCTCCGTATGTGTGGCATCATTCCTGAGCAAGCTGTGCTTTTTTGCACAGGGCATCTCTCCTTGTGGGGGCACCCTCCTAGTGCATGGGGCTCCCCTCCACAGGGGACACCCCTGCATGGCATGGCACTCCTTGTGTGCATTAGCACTGCATGTGGACCAGCTCAGCACATGGGTCAGGAGGCCCTGGGTTTGAACCCTGGGTCTCCCATGTGGTAGGTGAATGCTCTATCAGTTGAGCCTAATCCACTTCCCATCACAAATTACTTTTTGGAGTCCCTGCTCTGAATTTTTTTAAAAAAAATCTTTTTTTAAAATTGTTTTTAAAGAAGCTTTAGCCTACATGAGATTTACACAAAAAGTATAAGGGATTCCCATACACTCTTCCCCTGCCCCTCCCACACTTTCCCCCACTAAGAACATGTTTCATTAGTATGGTACACTGGTTACAACTGATGAATACATATAGAAGCACTGCTACTAACTGTGGACCACAGTTGACATGTAGTTTACATTTTGCACTGCACAATTTCACAGGTTATGACAAAATGTATAATGGCTTGTATCAGTCATTGAATATCATGGAGGACAATTCCAATGTCCCAAATGATTCATGTTGTTCCAGTTCTTCCCTCTTCCTCCCCTCACAATCTCTGGTGACAACCATGTTTATGGCAATCTTACAAGTTCTTTACTAGAATAAGTCTACTTTGGCCTGTAGTTATATTCTCAAGGTTCATCCATGATTTTGCATGCATCAGAACTTCATTTCCTCTTACAGCTAAATAATATTCCCTCATAAGTATATATCATAGTTTGATTATCCATTCATCTGCTGATGGATACTTGGGTTGTTTCCATCTATTGACAATTGTGAAAAATGCCTCCATGAACATCAGTGTGTATATATCTCTTTATGTCCTTGCTCAGCTCTGTGAGTTGTGACAAATGCATAATTTGTGTTACCATCACCACAACCAAGATAACACTTCTTTGACAAAAAGAATCCCCTCATTTTGCTCTTAGCCGGTGTCCCCTCCCCACCCCAGGCAAACTCTGATCTGATTTCTGTCCCTACGGTTTTGCCTTTTCCAGAACTAGAATCATACTGTCTGTAGACTCCTGAATCTGGTTTTGCATTGCATAACACCTTGGAGATTCATCCGTTTTTGCATGTTCAGGAGTTTCTTTTGATGGTCTCACTGCACTTTGAATAACATTCGACCCCTATGATAGGACTGGCAAAGCCTTGCAGTATCTGCTGGCTCCCTGCCTCTCGGCTGCCCCTGCTCTCCAGCTCTGTGCTGCCCCAGGGCCTTTGCTTGTGCTGTGTCCCTGGCCTGGGGAGCTTTCTCAGCTAGTGGCCTCAGCTGTTCCTTCCCACCTACAGGTCCCAGCCCACAGGTCTTCCTTGCAGAGAGGGTCTTCCTGCCCAGGCTACTGAGGGAGGCATCAACACACCATTTTCCCTCCAGGCTTGCTCCTGGCGGTGAGCTGCTTGGTGCACGCCTTTGGTGTCCACCCCAGTGGCTGCTCCTGGCAGCAGCAGCTGCTCCACAAGGAATTCTCAGGAGACTGAACTTGCCCTTTGAGAGGTTTATTGCCCATCACATGTCATACCCCACCACAACCTTCTAAGTGGTGGAATGTCACCTGCCTTTCACAGCCTCAGCAAAAATGTCCATTTCAAGGTCTGCGTAGTAGACGTGGTACCTGGAATTCAGGGTCCTTCTATCGTTTAAAATGCCTGCCTCCTGCCCCCCGCGAATCTCCCGTGTGGTGTCCTGAGGGCAGGAAACAGAGCACACTTTCTCTGTGGGTCCTGGCTTGCTGTGCACACGAGGGTGCTGGGGGGAGGGGGTTGGATTGTGAATAGGGGCTTCAACCTCAGAGGTCCTGGGGCGTGGAGAGGGGTCTCTACCCTGAGGCCCTAGGTGTGGACACCTGGGGCGAGGAGAGGGGCCTGTACCCTGAGGTCCTGGGGCGTGGACAACAGGGGTGAAGAGCGGGGCCTATACCCTGAGGCCTTGGGCATGGACACCTGGGGTATGGAGAGGGGCCTCCTTCCTGAGGACCTGGGGTGAGAAGAGGGGCCTCTACCGTGTCGTCCTGGAGTGTGGACACCTGGGGCAAGGAGAGGGGCCTGTACCCTGAGGCCCAGGGGCATGGACACCTGGGGCATGGACACCTGGGGCGAGGAGAGCGGCCTCTACCTGGAGGCTCTGGGGCATGGACACCTGGGGGATGGAGAGGGGCCTCCTTCCTGAGGACCTGGGGTGAGAAGAGGGGCCTCTACCGTGTCGTCCTGGAGTGTGGACACCTGGGGCAAGGAGAGGGGCCTGTACCCTGAGGCCCAGGGGCATGGACACCTGGGGCATGGACACCTGGGGCGAGGAGAGCGGCCTCTACCTGGAGGCTCTGGGGCATGGACACCTGGGGGATGGAGAGGGGCCTCCTTCCTGAGGACCTGGGGTGAGAAGAGGGGCCTCTACCGTGTCGTCCTGGAGTGTGGACACCTGGGGCAAGGAGAGGGGCCCGTACCCTGAGGCCCAGGGGCATGGACACCTGGGGCATGGACACCTGGGGCGAGGAGAGCGGCCTCTACCTGGAGGCTCTGGGGCATGGACACCTGGGGGATGGAGAGGGGCCTCCTTCCTCAGGACCTGGGGTGAGAAGAGGGGCCTCTACCGTGTCGTCCTGGAGTGTGGACACCTGGGGCAAGGAGAGGGGCCTGTACCCTGAGGCCCAGGGGCATGGACACCTGGGGCATGGGCACCTGGGGCGAGGAGAGCGGCCTCTACCTGGAGGCTCTGGGGCATGGACACCTGGGGGATGGAGAGGGGCCTCCTTCCTCAGGACCTGGGGTGAGAAGAGGGGCCTCTACCGTGTCGTCCTGGAGTGTGGACACCTGGGGCAAGGAGAGGGGCCTGCACCCTGAGGCCCAGGGGCATGGACACCTGGGGCATGGACACCTGGGGCGAGGAGAGCGGCCTCTACCTGGAGGCTCTGGGGCATGGACACCTGGGGTATGGAGAGGGGCCTCCTTCCTGAGGACCTGGGGTGAGAAGAGGGGCCTCTACCCTGAGGTCCTTGGGCATAGACACCTGGAGTGAGGAGAGGGGCCTCTATCCTGAGGCCCTGGCGCGTGGACACTTGGGGCCTGGAGAGCGGCCTCCTTCCTGAGGACCTGGGGTGAGGAGAGCGGCCTCTACCCGGAGGCCCTGGGGCGTGGACACCTGGGGTGAGGAGAGGGGCCTCTATCCTGAGGCTCTGTCGCATGGACTCTTGGGGCCTGGAGAAGGGCCTCCTTCCTGAGGACCTGGGTTGAGGAGAGGGCCTCTACCCTGAACCCTGGGTTGTGGTGTGGGACCTTTACCCTGATGGCTAGAGTATGGAGATTGGCCTCTATCCTGAAGGTCCTGGGGTGGTGATGTCCTCACCATTCGAGGGGCACCCCGTGGACTTTTCCCTGGCCTGATTGTCCTGCTGTAGACCGTGTTCACAGCTGAGGCTGTGGAGGGGCAGTGACTCCCAAGGCTCCTTCCTTGTCCTTGCCTGGGAGATGTCCCCACCTTGAAACACACAGGCACTTCCTCCCAGGGCTGAGGGGGTGCACGCTTGATGCCTGGCGAACATCTGAAAATGCACATGGCTAAAGCCACTTGGGCACCCGAAGCTGAGCTCGAGGACTGTGGGGTGGTCAGGAAGTGCTCCTGAGCCTGGGGAGAGGGGCAGACGGCTGATCCCAAGGCGTCTAAGCCAGATGACATTCAAGGAAAATGGGAAGGATCCTGGAGAAGAGAGCCTGCCCTAGATGACAGGATAACTGGAACCGAGCTCGGGAAGAGGGGCCCGCTGACTTCCTTCTGAGTGGTTTTTCAGTCCACAGAGATTGACTCGCATCCCTAACCCAGGCTTTGCACCAGTGCTGGGCTTCTGGCCCTGAGGGCACAGTCTGCCTCTTCATCCCTCCTTGCCTCAATTTTCCAGTGAAGAGCTGGAGGCCTCCAGAGTTTCGTGGGCTGAACTCCTCCTTTTCTTGCTTCACCAGTGGGTAGGAACGTGAGGAGCATAGACAAGCCACCAAGGTGCTGCTTGCAGGGAGTGGGTCAGCAGAGGTCTTGTGGCCACAGTCCATCCACCAGCCAGGAAGCACGCAGGCACTGCTGAGCTTGGCACATGTGCTGGGCGCTGGGCCTGAAGCCTGCACTGAACACTTTCACTCCTTACCTAAGCCACTTCCCTGGATGTGACAGTCATCTGGGGGTGTGCCCCGCTTGCCTCCCTGGAAGGCCACACCCACACCGGGTTGCTCTACTCTGGTGCCTTCCGCACACAGGGCCTAAGGACAGGCTCAGGGTGGGCCTGAGTGGGGACTCATATGACCTGAGCCCAGACGGGGCCCCTGCTGCCACTGCTTGAAGGTCTCAGCGCGCTTTTACTCTCTCCACTGGAGGTCCTGAGGCTCTCCCACACGCCTTTCCTTTTATTTTTCCATTCTGTTCCCCAACCTCCCTCAAACTGAGGCCCGGAGAGTCAGGGCTGGCCCTGCCCCAGCTCTCCCTCGAACGGCCCTCACCCAGCCGTCCTCCCACCCTGGCTCACGACAGCACCATCCAAGGGGCTTGGGAAAGGATCTGCGCCCAGTCGCCTCCTCAGGGCCTTGGTCAGCAGGGCAGACTAGGAAAGGTGCCCAGGGCAGACAGGGCCCGTGGGAAGCTCAGCTCCTCGGCGTTCTTCTCGCCTTCCTCTCTTAGACCACACTCGATACCATGCACCCCAGTGCTGCCCCTGACTTGCGATGCAGCGGGGGAGGGGGGAGGAAGAGGAAGGAGTGCATGCCTGCACCTGGCTCTGCCGCCTGTCCCCTCTACCGCTTGGGCAAGTTACTTAACGCCTCCGTCCTCAGGCCCCTCACGTACAAGATGGGCATAAGAACACTCGTCACCTCGCAGGGCTATTTGGGGATCAGTGCACAGCACTTAGCACAGTGGTTCTCAATGTGTAGTCTAGGGAATCCTGGGGGTTCCCTAAAGCACTTTCGGGGGTCTATTTTTCTCATAATTCTAAGATGTGTGTTTTTTGCCATCCTTCTCTCACAAGGGTGCAGTGAAGTTCCCAGAGGCTACAAGGCTACAACACATTTGAGATGGAGAGATTGCATGCAGATGTGAGGCTCTAGCCATCTTCTCTTACGCCCAATGCAAAAGAGACTCCCAGACTGCCATAAACAATGCCCTTCTGCTCCCCAAATTTTGTTTGTTTGGAAAATACCGTTATTTCTCCTAAAAATCATTATAGATTTAACATTATGGGTTTATATTTACATGAATCATCAGTATTTTATAATTTCTCAGTTTAATTCTAATGTAATAAATATCAATAGGAGCAGCCTGCACGAATAAAAACTCTTAGGGTCATCGAGAAATTGTAAGGTATAAATGGAGACCTTTTCAGAAGGAGACCAAAGTGTGAAGCAATAGCTGAGCTGCAGTGGGGCCTGGGCCTCGGCTGCACTAGAGGACGTTGACCAGGCCCCATGGGGCAGGGGCAGGGCAGGGGCAGGGGCAGGGGCAGGCTCTGCCTCTCCCTCTGTGCCCACTTTGTCTGCTACTTCCCCAAGGGACTCAGAGATCTTGGGAAATAACTGGTTGGCTTGCCCCCCCTGCCTTGCCCTATCTCACCAAGGCATTGCTGTCCTCCCTCTCTCCTCATTTCCCAGCTGGTTAAGTTTATTTTTTTCTTCTTCTTTATTTTCTTTTAAATGTTACATTTAAAAAATATGAGGTCCTTATATACCCCCCATCCCACCCACCCCACCTTCCGACATCATCAACCTCTTCCATCATCACAGCACATCCACTGCACCTGGTGAATACGTTCTGGAGCACTGCTGCACCACATGAACAGTGGTCCACATTGTAGTCCACACTCTCCCCCAGTCCATCCAGTGGGCCACGGCAGGACACACAAGGTCCAGCATCTGTCCCTGCAGCACCACCTAGGACAACTCCAAGTCCTGAAAATGCCCCACACCATATCTCTTCTTCCATCTCCCTAACCTCAGCAGCCACCGTGGCCACCCTCTCCACATCACTACTACAACTTCTTCCCTTACTAATCACACTAGTTCCCCAGCAGAACACTAGTAAGTCCACTCTAATCCATACTCTATTCCTTCATCCTGTGGACCCTCAGATGGGTATGTCCCCTCCTCTTAGATTCCACATGGATGTTGGATACAATTCTGCTTATAGCTGTAGGCACCCTTGGCTCGCTGGTGTAGTGGCTGACCCTCTTCACTTCCCTGTCAGCTGACCAGGGTAAGTCCAACAAGTGGTTATGTTTAAAGAGCAGTGCATGTGCCCAGCAAAAAAGTAAAACCAGCCAAGAGCCTGCTAGGTGAGAAGGTGATTTCTCTTGCCAGTGCCCCCAAACCCAGTTCCGCCTCCTAGAACCACTTCCCAGAACCAAGGGCCAAGCCCCACTCCAGCTCAGCTTTTAAGCATTTCCTATACCTCAGAATTTACTATTCATCAACAAGCACAGGTATTGCATATTTATATGTTTACACATCTATACAGTTCTCTTTTTTTCACAGAAGTTAAACGATTTCTGTACAAACTCGTATGCACTGTGCATTTTCACTTGGCAAAGTGCCTCAGGCAGCTTTCCTCCTGAGCACACTCAGCCCTCTCTCTCCGCACCTCCCTCCCTCTCTTTCTCTTTTTAATGGAAACCACACCCATGGATGGTAAATGCAGTAGTGGTCAAAAACAGATTCTGACGGGAGACTGCCCTCCCATCCCAGACCCTTGCTCCCACTCACAGAGACTGCCTGGTGTTATCTTTCCAGAATTTTCCATTCACGTTCTTATATATGGGGAGAAAAGTTTGCACCATTTCATATTTACACAAGGAGTCGCTAAGATACGCTTTGTTCTGTCGTGTTTCTCCCCAGTGCGGAAGCGCTCTACCTCAGTGTGTGCACATGCACACGCGTACATGTGTGTATGTGTATAGGGGTGTGTGTGTGTGTCCTTATCTCTCATCTTGAGCGTACAGTAGCCTCCAGGCTGGTTTCCTGTTCCCACTGTCGCCCCCTACAGGCAGCTGCCTGTTGATGGCAAAAATTTAAAACCCGCCATTGGCCGTTGGGCGAGAAGATGAGGCTCTCTTGCCCGTGCCCCCAGTCCCAGTTCCACTTCCCAGAACTGACAGCTTTTAAGCGGCGCCTGTACCTCAGGCAGCAGGGGCACACCTGGGAGAGCCTTTAACCTCCAGCGCAGGCTACGAACCCCTTCCCAGAAAAGAAAAACAAGTATTTGTGAATGCCCAAGATCACAAAGGAAACCCCAGTCTGTTGAAATACAGTCATTAGAATATTTCGGCAAGCACGATCATGACTTCTGCCACCGTTTTCTGGGCAGTCCCTCCCGTCTTCTGGGCCAGCCCACATTCTGGGGTGCATGGCCACAACAGCTCCCTGCAAGCTGCCTCACCCTTCTGTCCCTTCCGCAGAGGAAACCTCCTGACCAGACTGACAGATGCCACTGTGAGTTCTCATCCAATCGGGGTGCTGGAATGCAAAGCTGGTTTGCAGAGTCCGCTGATTTGGGTGGAGGGACAGTGACTCCTTCGTGGTTCTGACTCAGACATTTGAGAGCAGCTCTGCACCCACCCCCCATGCGTCCTGGGGACTGCGGGGCGAGCCAGTGCCTTTACTTCTCCTGTCTCTGAATCACGATCTCCTGCCCACACCACATGAGGGATGGGTGGGCTTGAAGTCCCCATACTCCTCAGTAGCAGGGTCAGCCGGCACCTGTGTCGGTGCCAGCCAGCCACGGCAGCCGGCCATAGCTTTCCCGCTCTTGAATTTCTTTCTTCACCCACTCATTCAGTTACTAGGTGGATTTATAGCCTTCCCTCCAGCCCGCAGGCTGCAGCGGCCTCTCAAAGGGAGTGCACACAATTGGACTCACTCGACTGCCTGGGCAGTTCCTGCCAACGTGCCATTTAAATTGTCCCTTCAAAGTAGTTGGCTGAGGAAATATCTATTCCTGCGTGCCCATGTGTCCAAGAATTGTGTTTGTGTATTTGACTGACATTTACTGTCTTTCTGTCAGGGACTCACAGTTATCTTGGAGACACTGAGGCAGACTGGAAATTTGAACGGACCGGGACTCTAGATTATCCTGGACGGTTTACATTACATTGATGCCAAAGCAAGTGGACATTTTAAAATGTTTTTGACCTTCACCTCTTTTTGACCTTCACCCCTGTCCTTGGAATTAAGGTAAAGTACAGTTGCTACTGTTTATGAATAATTTTTAGACAATTACTAGCAAGCATCTTCATTTCAGTTGACTCCGTGCTATTCCATCCTTCAAGCTGGTGTTACAACTTGCGTGATTATTCTTTTTGTGTCTTTTCAAAAACACTCTGCCTCTCCTTGTCTGCCTTGTCTCTCCTTCCCCGCCTCCACTCACAAGGCCCCCTTTCTTCCTTCTGACATATCCTGGTCTTTTCCTTTCCAATGAGCTTCTAGATGGGAGAAAGGAATTGCAAGAGTCAATGACTGAATGTATTCTAGCAAAATGACTCCAAAGTTTATATCTGTTATTCTTTTATATGTTTCATCTTTGTTTAAATAGTAGTAACATATACATATAAAACCCCAAATTTCCCATTTTACCCATTTTTAAGTTTCAATTCAGTAGTATTAATCACATTAACAATATTGTGCTACCATCAACAAAATCTTTCCATTGCCCAAAGCGGGAACTTGGTTCATATGCCTGGTTTTAATCTTGATTCTACTAAAATCACAGATGCATCCTGCCTGGGAAAACAGCAGTCCTGGCATCTTGGTGGTAATAACAACAAATTACGATAGTAGCTGAAAATTCACTGCGTGCTTACTAAGTACCAGGCACTGTATATTCTCACCACAGCCTAGGAAGTGTGTCTCATTAGTATCTTTCCTTTACAGGGCAGGGAAGTCCCATTTGGAGGGCTTGCCTAAGTAACACACCTAGGAACCATAAGGCTGATATTTGAACCCCAGTAACATGGTTTTCTGGGTTCCCATGTGGTTGCTTGGGAAAGGCAGGCAGGAAAGGAAGGGATGTGATGGGAAGAGACTCACCATGCTGTGGGATGTCTGTTGTCCTGAAAGACAATGGGCAGGAAAAGGAAGCAGCTGGCATTTCGTTAGGAACAGCTAATGAAGTGGTGGGAGGCAGGAAGCAGTCCTCATGACCAGGATGCCCTGGGTGGGCATCTCTCACTCAAGGAAATGATCAGTGGTGATTTCTCACTCAGGAGCCATCATTGCACCTCCATCCATCCTTCCATCTGTACACCCATCCACCAACCAACCCCACCCATCCATATATTCATCCACCACCCATCCATCCATCCACCCATCCATCCACCCCTCACACCCCACCAATCCACCCACCCAACCACCCCTCACCCCCCACCCATTACTCCACCCATCCATCCACCCATCCACCCCACAACCCCCACCCATCCATCCATCCACCCAGCCTTCCATTCATCCATCCATCCACTCACACTTCCATCATCCACCCATCAGCCCAGTCTTCCATCCATCTATCCATCCATCCACTCATCCATCCACCCACCCATCCATACCCCACATGCCATCCATCCATCCACCCATCTACCCTTTCATTCATCCTTCCATCCAGTGATGTACCCAGCCTTCCATTCATCCATCCATCCACTCACACTTCCATCATCCACCCATCAGCCCAGTCTTCCATCCATCTATCCATCCATCCACTCATCCATCCACCCACCCATCCATACCCCACACGCCATCCATCCATCCACCCATCTACCCTTTCATTCATCCTTCCATCCAGTGATGTACCCACCCTTCCAACCATCCACCCACCCATTTAACCACCACCCATCCATCCACCTATCCAGCCCCTACCTCTACCCACCCCCCCTTCCATTCATCCATTCATTTATCTACCCACCCAACCAATCCCCACTCCCCATCCATCCATCCATTCACCCACCCCTCCCCCATTGTTGTAAACCAGCTCAGCAATAGGTTTGCTCAGGGGGAAGGTGATGCAGAACTTAAAGAAATTAAGGACTGAGAGAAAGACACAAGAGAGAAAACAGAGTTGGGACCAGGGGACTCACACTGAGAGCTCGACACTAGTTTCCACATCATATTTATTTAGGAACTAACAAGCAGCTCTTTGTTATTTACAGTAATAAGGAATGGGTGTAACATTTACAATAACAAGGAACAGGTCATACAAAGTTCAAATGCTTCATCATGCAAACATTTTTTCGTGCTGATCTGACAGTGTTTCATCTACTTAAGTCCTGATGTTCCTAAGCCCATAAGCCCACACTTTTTGTCTGCATTACGGAAACTTTTTGACTGCAAACCATTTTCCTACTATTTTCCCACAACATGCCACCCCCACCCATCCATCCATTCACCCACCCACCCTTCCATCCATCCATCCACCTATCCACCACCCATTGGTCCCTCCACTAACCTGTGCCTTCTCTGCCCCAGGCACTGTTGTAGGGGCTCCAATAAACTGGGGAATAGAACAGGTAAGGGTGAGTGCCTGAGTGCCCAGGGCTGTCACAAAGTGCCACAAACTGGGGGGAGGGGGGGAGGATGAAAACAACAGAAATATCTTTTCTCATACGTCTGGAGATCATAAGTCCAAAACCAAGAGTTGGCAGTGCTGTGCTCCATGTAAAACCAGTAGGGCAAGATCCTACCTTGCTTCTTCCACTTCTGGCAGGTGCAGGCAATATCCTTTGCATTGGATGGTGACAGTGTCACGCTAATCCTAATTTCGTCATCTCATGGCCGCCTTCTCCCGTGTCTGTGTCTCTGTCCAAATTCCTCTCTTCTTATGAGGACACCCAGTCACATGGGATTTAGGGCCCACCCTTCTCAGTATGGTTGCATCTTAACCATGTCATTGAAAGAGCCTTCACAAGTCTGCTTCAAGAACAGTAGTCTACAAACATCTGCTTCTCAGAAGGGATGCACATTCCATGAGGTCAGGGAATCAGTCCCATGTAAGAAGTATGTCCAGGGGTTTCCTAAAGCATGTAGTATCTTATTTGATAGGAATCCAGGTTATATGCTCTAGACTCCAAAGGTGGAAAGAGTTTAAAGAATAGCTATTATTTTCATTATCCCCAAATCTTTAAAGCACTTTACAACTGCTAGGACACTTCCATATCAGGAAAATTAATTCAAATTGTGTTGCCAAGCCTAGAGCATGATACAAAGTGTAAAAGTAAAAGGCATTGATGCTGTTCTTTAGAGATTTCTATATAGCAGTACAGAAATTAGAGCTGTTATATGATTAATTATAACCTCAAGCAAATTTGTTCATTGCTCTGACAGAGACTCAGTAGTCAATATGACAGCAGGATCCGAGAAATTGGAGTGCACCCCTTACGGTGTGAATGGAGCCTTAAGGCACAATTTAGACTTTGATGGGTAGATGTTGGCAAGGGGTTTGGCATGGAGGGAATTCCTGACAGGAGGCAGCACCTAAAGTATGCCAGTGGCAGTTTCCAAGCCCTATCCTCTGTTCTACATAAAGTAGGCATGGCAGGAGAGGACGAGCTGGGCCAGGCCATACATGGGCAGAGTTGCAGGTGCTTTGGAAGTGCAGGGGAAGTGCGTGGCAAATGCCACTTGCCAAGTCTGAGAAGGGCTCAGGTGCCTGGCTAAGACACCAGAGTTTACTTTACTAATCATGAGATGCACTCATCAGGAGTCTTACTGCCAAGGATGGAAACTCAGTTGACATTAGCTAAGGCAAAGGAGGGGATATATACCACTACTTATAATTCAACTCCTTTTTTTTTTTTTAGCATTTATTTATTTTTTGTCATTTTTTTAATGATAAATAGATTACAAAAAAATGTTACATTAAAAAAATATGAGGTTCCCACATACCCCACCCTCACTCCCCCACACTCCTCCCACATCAACAACCTCCTTTATCATTGTGGCACATTCATTGCATTTGGTGAATACATTTTGGAGCACTGCTGCACCACTTGGATTATAGTTTACATTGTAGATGACACTGTCCCCCAGTACATTCAATGGGTTATGGCAGGATATATAAGCCCAGCTTCTGTCCCTGTAATATCCTTTTAGGACAACTCCAGGTCCCAAAAATGCCCCCACATCAAGTCTCTTCTTCCCTCTCACTGCCCTCAGCAACTACCATGGCCACTGTCTCCACACCAATAATACAATTTCTTGCATTACTAGTCACAATATTTCTATAGTACAATACCAGTAAGTCCACTCTAATCCAAATTTTATTCCTCCATCTTGTGTACCCTGAGAAGGAGATGTCTACTCCACCTCTATAACTAGAGGGGGCTTAGATCCCACATGGTCAATGGATTGTGATTATGCCACTTGGCATTGGAGGCACTCTCAGTTCCCTGGTGTGGTGGTTGACCTAGCTGTGGTGGGCTGGATCCTTGCTGTCACGTCCATGGGCCTTGTGGCCTGGCCCGTGTGTCACATGGACAGAAGCCCCCTCTTCCCCTCGGTCCTTGCCTGCATGGGGATGTGGTGTAATTCTATCACCACGTCCCCTTGGGCAGGGTCCCATTTTCCCACCATTACAGCCACCACAAGGCCTTCCTCCTGCCCGACATCTGGGCTGCATAGCACCTCCTGCTGGGCAAGGCTGCCATCATCTTGGCCCTGAGGAACGCTTTCACAGTCATCCTTAAGGAAAACATGGCCTTCAGCCCCTTCGTCACCTCAGGGGTCCTGTACCTTCAGCCAGCGTCTGCCTCTCAGCCACCAGGTGCTGGAATTACATCTCTGTGAAGAGGGATGGAGCAGTGCATCTCCTTCTCCCATCCTTCTATGTGCCAGACAGACCAGATGCCCAGAAAGTGGAGATTGCCAGCCACCTGGCCACGGGCACCGCCCTCTTGCTGCTGCAAATTGGCTGTTCTTCCTCTCTTACCGACTTCCCCTGGAGGGCCAAGTGCATCCTGACATGTCTGTACTGTGAACTTCCCAGTTGCATTGGCTTTGCAGACCCAGCGTCACCAGGGCTTGATGAGGAGGGTGACCAGGGTCCATCCTCTCATGTTTTCAGGGTCGCAAGACCCCACTAGAAGATTAGAGTGAACTTACAGGTATTCTACCATAGAACTATTTTGACTAGTAATGGAAGAAACTGAGCAATGACATGGAGACAATGGCCATGGGAGTTGCTGGGGGCAAGGAGAGGGAAGAAGAGATGTGATGTGGGGCATTCTTGGGACTTGGAGTTGTCCTAAATGATATTGCAGGGACAGATGCTGGACAGTCTATATCCTGCCATAACCCAGTGAATGGACTGGGCGAGAGTGTAAACTACAATGTAAACTATAATCCATGCACTGCAGCAGTGCTCCAAAAAGTATTCACCAAACGCAATGAATGTGCCACGATGATGAAAGAGGTTGTTGATGTGGGAGGAGTGGGGGTTAGGGGGTGAGGTATGTGGGAATTTCTTATACTGTTTAATGTAACGTATTTTGTGATTTATGTATCTTTGAAAAAAGACAATTTAATAAAAAATTAAAACATAAACAAAAAAAATGGTGGGAGTGTTAGGGTAAAAGCTACATAGTAATCTCTTGAGTAGCATGAATATGCTAGTAGTTATTTGAAAGGATATTGAAAGCCAATTTTACACTTAATTTTATGAGGGAAAATTATTTGAAGATTATAGTACATAATACAGTGCAGGACATAATTTCATTGCATTTCATTCACACTTGAGTCACACAAATATTCGGGAGGAAATCAAAGGTTTCTTTATAATTTATCATTTTTTAAAATTTTATTATGAAAATGGTATCATTTATGTATAAAAATTAAGTATGAGAAAATAAAGTTTCATTGAAATTTAGAGCAAAATGTTTATATTCAATTTACACAATAAAATATATGTTTTATATTCTAGAAAAAAAAAAAAAGACCCAGCTAGATGTAGTTTTGACAGCAAGTCACCAATTGTTTCCTTCTGCATCTGAACTGGTTTGTTGTTTGCTTGGATGAAGGAATATTCATGGAAAAGAAAATCTTGCCAACCTGCCTGTTATCCTGACTGGGTCTGGATTTGCATTCCTGGAAGCCAAATAAATGATCAATGTAAACCCAGTATATGGAAAGGTGACTTTGTGAATACATTACTCTGGCAAACCTCCCTCTTAAACTTCTGCTGGCCAATGGCCAGTCTGAGTTCTCTTGGCATGCAGATAACATCCCTCTTGTGGCATGGGAAATTTTCTAGAGTACATACAAGTAGAATAGTGTGCAGCCTCCAGACACAACAGTGGTCAAGGTTCTGCCATGTTAGCTTCCTCCCATCTTTCCCTCTCCTTCTCTCTTCCTCCAAAATATTTTAAGGCAAACCCCAGACACTAGGTCCCTCCATCCACATATACTTCTGAAGCCCTCTCTAAAAATCCTAGACTTTTCCTTATATGACCACATTACACTGAGAAAAAAAAACAAAAACTGAACTCTATTCTTTGTTGTTATCGAATACCCAGCCAGAATTGTTAAATGCCTCAAAAGCAATTCTACTGTGGAATTTGTTCACATTAGGTGTCTACTTTTCCCCTTAAGTTTTAATCTAAAGCAGTCTCCCTCAGTCCCCAAACCCTGACTCCCCATCTCTTCTTCTTTGTATTTCTGATCTGCTGAAGAATCCGGGTCAGTTGTCCTGGGGAACTTCCCACAATCTGGACTGGTCCATTCACTTCCTAATGTTACCTAACTTGTTAGCTCTACAGGCTTGAGGAGATTCACAGATGAGGATTTCCTAGGCGATGCCAGGTGCTTCCCACCAACTGCACTATTTCCGGACATACAGGGTAACTTGCTCCCACTTAGCAATGTCAAGATTGATCAGTGGAGTCTCCAGGTGAAAACCTCATGCCACTTCATCGAGCTAACACCTAAAGATTTCAGCTATTGATGGTACTTGTTTGAATCAGTTACTTAATTAAGATTGAAAAGGTGGCTTTCTAATACCAATATTCTTGCCAGAACTGTTGGCCAGGATGCTTTTGCAAAAAGAATGTTTTCTCAGCTGTGGCTCTATAAAATTCATTTCATGTAAAAAAAGTCTGGGGTAGATGCTTCATTCTCTCCCTGTACTTGTTATTTTCCAGCATAAGGAGAGAAGATATCCTACTTACACTTCAGTGGTGTCCAAGGCATTGTTTATTGATTTTGCTGATTTGCCGATCTTTTCCTTTCTTGAGCATCCACTCAAATCTGGAGTAATTCCTTCCATGTTCTTAGTATGAAAATTTTCAAATGCATTAAAAAATAGACAGACTAGTATAAGGAACCCACAAATACTTATCACCCAGCTCCAATAATTATTAATATGTGGCCAGTCTTATTTAAGCTTTACTTTGACTCACGCCTCCAACTCCAGCTGTAGATAATTTGAAACCAGACCTGGATATATATCACTTTATCCAGAAATACTTTCTAAAACATAAGGACTCCTTATCTTTTAAAAAAAATTATATTGCCATTTGGCAACCAAAAAAGATGAACAGTAATTTCTTAATATAATCAAATCGTCAATACTCAAATTTCCTTAATTGTCTCAGAAATGCATCGGACAGTAACTTGTGGGTTTCTGCATATTCAATGCATTTAATTCAATTGTACTGATACTCCTTTTTATGATCAAACTGTCCCATCTTTGTCCTCAGAGTCACAGTTACACACATATACTTTGACATGTTTCCATTTGTCTTTTTTTTTCAGATTTAAAAAATCCTTATTCAACTTAATCATACACACTGCTAACAATGCTTTATCAGTAAAATTTGTTTTATGAAAATGATTCTCCTAAAACAGAAACTGGTAGAAAAATTTATCAACAATAGGGTTAGCATACAGAAATGCTATTTATTTTTGCACATTGATCTTATAACCTGCGACTTTACTAAACTCATTTATGAGTTCTAGAAGCTTTCTTATAGACCTCTCAGGGTTTTCTATATATAGGATCATGTCATCTGCAAACAATGAAATTTTGACGTCTTCCTTTCCAGTTTGAATGCCTTTTATATCTGGTTCTTGCCTCAGTGCTTGAGCAAGTACTTCTAAGACAATGTTAAATAGAAGGGGAGAGAGTGGGCATCCTTGTCTTGTTCCTGAATTTAGAGGGAAGTATTTTAGGATTTCTCCATTGTAAACGATGTTGGCTGTGGGTTTTTCATATATACTCTTTATCATGGGGTGTCCCCCGCGTGGGGGAGCCCCACGCACAAGGAGTGCGCCCGTGAGGAAAGCCGCCCAGCGTGAAAAGAAAGAGCAGCCTGCTCAGGAATGGCACCGCCAACACTTCCCGTGCCGCTGATGACAACGGAAGCGGACAAAGAAACAAGACGCAGCAAATAGACACCAAGAACAGACAACCAGGGGAGGGGGGGGGGGGGGAATTAAATAAATAAATAAATAAATAAATCTTTAAAAAAAAATTTCCTTGTATTCTGATCTTTTGGAGTGTTTTTGTCAAGAAAGGGTGCTGTATTTTGTCAAATGGTTTTTCTGCATCTATAGATATAATCATGTGATTAATAAGAACAAGGCCTAGAGCAGCACTGTGCCTAAGAGTTCCCTCCTGACAGCCTCCATGTTACTCAAATGTGGCCAGTCTCGAAGCCAAACTCAGCATTTAAATGCACTGCCTTCCCCTCAGTGTGGGACATGACACCTGGGGATGAGCCTCCCTGGTGCCGAGGGATCACTACCAAGTACCAGCTAATGACAAAACTAGAAAATGACTTTGAATTAAAGGTTCAATGCAGTCCAGCAGAATATCCCTGTCTACATATAATAATAGGAGTTAAAAATTTTTTTTGACCTAAATTAAGGGGGAAATTGAAAGGACAAATGAGTTTATATGGCTATGAGTCTCTAAAAAAGAGTCTGGAGGTTGTCAGAAGGATTGCCCTTATGCACACCTGAGCAGAGTCTCAGAGACAGATAAAGTACATACAACCCCAGGTATTGGTTCTTCTGAGGGCTAAAGAGACCCACAGGCTTTATGGTCATGGCAGATGGAGTTCACTGCCATGTCAGTTGGCCCTTCATTAGAGTTGGTGTTTCTGTGTGATGGAGATGGACTCAGATGTGATCTCTTTTCACAAGCCTTTCATACTACTTTACTGGAATTGTAGTTGGTGCTGGGGTTTAAGATATATCTAGGGGATCTGAATCTCTGGACTGACAATATGATAGCCAGGCCCTGAGTCTCAACAGACTTCAGCTCCTACACTTTGGTTTATTGTTTTTTTGGTTTAAGGACTGCTTCCAGTATCCATGTGAAATCTAAGCCCCCTCTTGACATAGATGTGGAATGGACACAACCAATCCAAGGTCCACAGGAAGGAGGAATACAGTAAGGATTAGAGTGGACTTACTGATATTCTATTCATGAATTATTGTCGTTAGTAATTGAGAAAATGTGGCATTGATTGGAAAAAGTGGCCATGGTGGCTGTTTGGTGTGGGGAATGGGAGGAAGAGATGAGATGTGGAGGCATTTTCGGGACTTAGTGTTGTCCTGTGTGGTGCTGCAGGGACAATTACCAGACATTGTAGATTTCCCATGGCCCACTGGATGTAACGTGGGAGGGTATGGGCTGTGATGTGGACCATTGACCATGAGGTGCAGCAATGCCCAGAGATGTACTCACCAAATGCAATGGATGTGTCATGATGATGGGGAAGAGTGTTGCTGTGGGGGAGTGGTGGGCTGGGGTTGGTGGGGGTGAATGGGGACCTCATATTTTTTTAATGTAATATATATAAAAATGAATTAAAAAATAAATTAAAAAAGGAAAAAAAATAAGGTTAGCAACCACATTTATCAATTGCTAAGGGGGGATGTAGAAATTAAAGTATATTTATTTACTCTACATCTCTGAAATGCCTCTTATACCAGTGGTCTTAACTCATGGAAGGGAGCAGATATGGCTCAAGTGATTAAGTGCTTCCCTCCTACGTCTGTGATCTTGGGTTCAGTTCCTCCTAAGGAAATAAGAAAGACAAACAGATACAGCAAGTGCAAAACAATGAGTGGGCAGGGAGAAATAACTACAAATAAATGTTTAAAAAAAAGAAAGAATGCAGGAACCTTGTAAAAACTTCCCCCAGAGAGTGAACATACACTCAAAAATTTACATGGTTTGCAACCCTCTTGAGGCCTATTTATGGCCCTCAAATTTTTTTTAAAGTAAGTTTCCAAAAACATATTCATTCTTTCATGCATATCCTAGAAACATCTCATTCTCATTATCTGCAGCTTACTTTTTCCAGCTAATTAATTTTAAAAGCTCAAAATCTACCTAAAATATTAATGTGCACCAGTACATCCTGCTTTAAAACATTCTATTAAACATTTTTAGTGTTGCTTCCCTACCTTTAAAGTTACATATGAAAAATCAACTTTAATAGAATTGAACCTATGCGGAAGTCATTTTCCTTTCTTTGGAAAAACATGACTAAAATGCATTAATGTTTGTAAGGATGTGGTCTAACTTACAGAATAATTTTAAATATCTCAGGAGCACAGAAAATTTTAAGTCCAATAAGATGAGGCAAGCATCTCTGAAATCAAGAAAAGCATCCTGAAAACTGTTCCTATGCCTCTTTCCTTCTTTCCTTCTTTCCTTCTTTCCCTCCTTCTCTCTCTCTTTCTTTCATTTATTTTCTTTTATTTTCCTTTACTTAGCTCCTCTCCATGGTTCCTCCTCTCCATGGTTCCTCATCTGTCTGCTCATTGTTTGCTCACCTTCTCCAGGAGGCACTGATAACTGAACCTGGGACTCCCACATGAGAGGCAAGTGCCCAACAGCCTGAGTCCCACAGGCTGTGCCATCTGCTGGCCTGCGGCACCTGCTCAATTCAACAGGGGCAGCATCTAGCTTGTTTGTGAAGTGGGCAGTGTTTATCTCCTTGCAGTGTGGCTGGAATCTGCTCCTCTTCTTTAGGAGGCATTGAAACTGACTTTGGTACATCCCATGTGGTAGGTGGGCACCCAGAAGGTTGAGCCACATCTGCTTCCACATGCTTGCTTCTTGAGCTTCTTCCACTTCTGGGAGTTCTTCCTCATTTTACTGAGGTTCAGAGATGGCACAAAGAATAGGAAACTTTTCAAATGAATTCCAGCTTATTTTAAGTATTATCTTTTTTTTTTTTAATTTTTTTATTTTTTATTGACTTTGTAATAATATTACATTAAAAATATATATGTGAGGTCCCATTCAACCCCACCCCCCCCACCCCCCCCTCTCCCCCCCCCCAACAACACTCGTTCCCATCATCATGACACATCCATTGGATTTGGTAAGTACATCTTTGGGCACCTCTGCACCTCATATACATTGGTTCACATCATGGCCCATACTCTCCTCTATTCCATCATGTAGGCCCTGTGAGGATTTACAATGTCCGGTGATTACCTCTGAAGCACCATCCAGGGCAGCTCCATGTCCCGAAGACGCCTCCACCTCTCATCTCTTCCTGCCTTTCCCCATACCCTTTGTCCATTATGTCCACTTTTCCCAATCCAATGCCACCTCTTCTATGTGGACACTGGATTGGTTGTGTCCATTGCACCTTTATGTCAAGAGGAGGCTCAGATTCCACCTGGATGCTGGATGCAATCCTCCCATTTTCAGTTGTAATCACTCTAGGCTCCATGGTGTGGTGGTTGTCCTTCTTCACCTCCATCTTAGCTGAGTGTGGTAAGTCCAATAAATCAGATTGTAGGTGCTGGAGTCTGTTGAGGCTCAGGATCTGGCTATCACATTGTCAGTCCAGAGATTCAAATCCCCTAAATATATCTTAAACCCCAACATTAACTGCACCTCCAGCACATTAGCATGAAAGTCTTATGAAGGGAGATCCCATCTGAGTCCAGATTCATCACACATAAACACCATTTCCAAAGAGGGGCCATCTGCTCCATGTCACTTTCCAGAGCCTCTAGATCTTGTCTGCTTGTTGCAGTTGGAATCCTTTTGCCAAGCATTGTTCTCTTGGCCATGTTTTCCACCCTTATTTTGCTTGACAAATCTGCTTTTCTCAACTAGCACTTTTTTCCATGCTCTTCAGTTCAGCTGCACTCTTTGTCTTTATACATTTTTTTGTGATTTTCCAATTCCCTGGGATTCCTAACCTCTGTCAACAAGGTTCAGCTCTTTGACAATCCCATTGTGGCAGTGGGCTCAACACACTTTTCCCTCCCCCAGAAACTGTGTGGCTCTAGGCAAATTCTCTGGTCATCTCCAACACCATCTCCAGCAGCCATGAGATGCTTCCTAAGAGTTTAACTGTCAGCTCTGCTCCCCATTGCTTGCATGGTGGTTACAACAATGATCCCTTAGTCTGTTTTCTAAACATTTTATTTTTTAGACAAATATTAAATAAGGATTTTAAAATACTTATTGAAATAATATTTTTCTAATGGTTGTACTGAAATATAATTTACATACCATAAAATTTGCTCTTTTAAGGTGAATGGTTCAGGGGTTTTTCATATATTCACAGAGTTGTGAAACCATTGCCACTATCTAATTCCAGAACATTTTTATCATCTGCGAAGAAAATTGTACCCATCGGCATTTCTCATTTGTTTTGGAGGCTTGCTTCCTTTTTTCTGTCAATAAGATATCCTGGGTGCATTTTGTACACTCCAGACCTTCAGTGAGCCCTAGCAATGGAAGTGATATTCAGAAACCACAATATGGGCACAGTGCAGCTCATTGCTACTTCGTTGTCACTACATCAATGTCTTTTATTTTTCCTTCATTTTCTTTTAAATGTTACATTAAAAAAAATGAGGTCCCCATATACCCCCACCCCACCACTCCCACCCCTCCCACATCAACAACCTCTTCCATCACTGTGGCATATCCACTGCACCTAGCAAATACATTCTGGAGCACTGCTGCACCACATGGACATTGGTCCACATTGTAGTCCACACTCTCCCCCAGTCCACCCAGTGGGCCACAGCAGGACACACAACATCTAGCATCCATTCCTGCAGCACCATCCAGGACAACTCCAAACCCTGAAAATGTCCCACACCATATCTCTTCTTCCATCTCCCTACTGTGAGTAGGCACCGTGATCACCCTCTCCATAACACTACTACAATTTCTTCCCTTACTAATCACAGTAGTTCCTCAGCCAAGCACCAGTAAGTCCATTCTAATTAATACTCTATTCCTCCATCCTGTGGACCCTGGGATGGTTATGTTCAGCCCCCCTCTACATCATGAGGGGACTTAGATTCCACATGGATGATAGATGCAATTCTCCTACTGGCAGCTGTAGGCACTCTTGGCTCCCTGGTGTGGTGGTTGACCCTCTTCACCTCCCTGTCAGCTGGCCAGGGAAAATCCAACAAACCAGAGGGTAGGAGCTGCACATCTGCTGATTCCCAGGGCCTGGTTAGCATGTGGACAGTCCAGAGATTCAGGTCTCCTGCGTATACAACAACCCAAATGCCAACCATGGATCTGGTAAAAGTAACAGAAGAGGCATGTGTGGAAAGGTCATGTGAGTCCAACTCCATCACACTCAGGAACACAAACTCCAAAGTAGGGCCAACTGACATGGCCCTGAACTCCAGAGCCATCTGCCATGACCATAGAACCTGTGGCTCTCCGCAGCCCTCAGGAGAACCAGCACCTAGCTTTCCATCTACCTTGGCTGTCTGTGGTACCCTGCTGAGGCATGCATAAGCATCACCCCCTGATGACATCCTGACTCTTTTTGGAAACTCATAGCCGTATAAACTCACTTGTCCTTTCTATTTCCCCCTTTTATCCAAAGTCAAAAACACCTTTTAACACTTGATATTACATGTAGGCTGAGATATTCTGCTGGTCTGAGTTGATCCCTTTATTCAAGGTCTTTTTCTAGTTACATCATCAGTTGGTGCTTAGTAGTAATCCTTTGGTGCCAGGGAGGCTCATCTCCTAGAGTCATGTCCCATGCTGGGGGGAAAGCAATGCATCTACATGCTGAGTTTGGTTTAGACACAGGTATGTCTTTTTGAGGACAGAACTGAGATATGTGAATTTTGGAGAAGAGAGAAATCAAGATATAATAATATTTTGAATTGTGATCTTAAAATAGCAATTCAGTCTTAATTACAGAATTTAATTTAGCTGCAGTTATATGCTGCATTTATTCAACAAGATTGAAAACCCAATATTAATATAATTGCTCATTTGCTTTTCCTAAAATGTATAGAGTTGCTTTAAAATATTACCTCTGTCCTCATTGACTTTAAGACTACTGATTAAAGTTAAAGGTTTCATTAAAGCACTATCTCCAAAATTTATTGTAGGAAACATATGTATAGTCAAATATCATTTTAAAGTTATTTGATATGACTATTTACTTGTGTGTTTTTATCACCAGCTTGATAACCAATTAATCTCACTCATTTTAGCCTGTTTCTATTTTAAGGTAGCTTTTTTTTAACATAGTTTTCTTTTTGAATATTTGAAATATTTAGATAATTTTAAAGTCAAAATTACATGACCAGGTTTATACAGAAAAACTTCAATAAATGTGGCCCCTTTTGCCATTCTGTTCCCTCTCACCATAGGTAAGTATTTTTAATTATTTTCCAGGGTTTTCTTTTGCAAATATAAGGGAGTATGGGTTCATATATCTTCCATGGCTTACAAAATGCTCTCATAGCTTACACATTGCTTGGAACTTGGCTTTTTTTACTTAATATATTTCTGGAGGTCATGCTATATCAATGTGTAGGGGTCTTTCTCATTGTTTTCATGGCTGCATATTGTTCCATTGTGTGGACCTATCAAGTTCATTCAACCAGTATGTACATATGTATGTATGCATGTATGTATGAATGAATGTATGGATATACTATAGCTTTCATGCATATATCTTTTTGTATTTTTGTCAGTGTCTCTTGGAGATAGAGTCCTAGGTTTGGGACTGTTGAATCATAGGGTCAATTCATCTGTAATCTGTGTTTTAATTGCTAAATCCTCCACCATACGGGTGATTCATTTTGTACTCCCATGAGAAAATTTATGAAAATGTCTACTTCCTCACAACCTTGTCCAGCGAATGCACTGTAAACTTTTGGATTTTTCTTCAAACTCAGGTGAGACACGGTATCTCAGTGTCTTTCCTGATATGCATTTTCTTTAGTAGTGAGGTTGGACATTTTTCAAATGTTTAGGGCTATGTTTAGTCCTTCAATGATACCTGTCATCTCTTGATGTGTAACAATGTACTCCAACACTTCGTTAGTCATTTGAAACTATACACATTGATGATCTCACAGTTTCCATGATCAGGAGTCTGGGCCTGGCTTTGCTGAGTCTTCTGCTTCCGGGGCTCTGCCAGGCTGCAATGAAAGTGTTGGCCAGAGCTGTGTTCTCATCTGAAGACTTGACTGGGGAAGTAAGCACTTCCTAGCTCTGGTAGAGGCTTTTGGTAGGATTCAGTTCCTCAGTGCCTCACAAGCTGCTGGTCAGATGTTTCAGTTCCTTGCTATGTGTGACTCTCCATACAGCATCTCACAACATAGTACCATAGCAGCTGATCATCAGGGCCAGCAAGTAAGAGAGTGAGAGAGCACTAAGATGGAAGTCAGTCCATCCCATCACTACTTTTGCTCCCATTTTCACTTAGAAGCAAGCCCTCAAGCCCAATAGATACTCAAGGGGAAGGGATCAAACAGGGACATGAACACCAGAGGTGAGGATTACTGGATGCCATGTCAGAAGCTGCCTACCACCATCTCTATTCATATTTCTATTTCCTTCTCTTGAATTGTTGGGGATTTTCTTGAATTTTAGGAGTGCTTGATATATAAGCAGCAGTGTTCCAGGTTGAGTGAACAAAAGTATAACTTCAATTACAGAAACATAGTGTCTTGGCCCTTTAATCAATTCCCAGACTTGAGTCAGCTTACAGACCCAAAGCCCCTTAAATGATGGGAAGACTAGGTCCCTTTGGGGAGTGAACAATTTACACTGCCAAAAATTTGTACCAGCAGGAGGAGGGGTGAGATGGCAGCAGAGTAAGGAGCTCCAAGAGTCGGCTTGTCCTGCAAAGCAGTTAGTAATCACCCAGAGCTATCTAAAGCACCTGTTTTTGGTGGAGCCAGGAGATATCCTGCAACCTTCTTGAAAGAATGGAAGAAGGAAACTACCTATCTGCAGTGAAGATTCGTGGGTAGAACACTCCACATCCCATCCTCCACTGGTGGTGTAAGCCACCTTGGGAGCTATTCTGTGGCTGGATTTGGAAGCTCCTGTTCATAAAAATGGGGGGAGAAGAAGGTACTGACTTCAGCTACTGATTAGTAAATTTGGTAAAATTTAGTAAATTAGTAAATTTGGCTAAATTATAATCCTAAGAACAGCTAAGGTTTGAAATTGTCCAAGTCAGAAAGTGGCCCATAGCCATCATTTTAACTCTGTCCCTGGCATGAGGGGAAGCTGGGATGACTGAAAATCACAGAGATAATAGGGATAGCCTTCTTTCTGTTCCTATTGGATTGCTGCTCCCACCAAGGCTCCAGCCACACCTGAAATGGGGAGGAAACTAGGGGGACATGCACCAGGACATCTGGGCAAGTACAAGCACTTTTGACTGGCAAAAAATGAATAGGTTGCCCTTGGCGATCCATCTCTACCCCTCCAATAGGCTAGGAGGGGCACTGTGTTTCCTTGGCACCTCTGGGCAACTGCAGGTGCTTTTGCCCTACATAAACTGTTCGTTGAATATCTTTGATTCCATCCATGCCCCTTCCCCATAGAGAGGAAGTGGCTGGTATTTCTTCAGCCTCTCTGAACAACCATAGGCAATTTCAGGCTACACAAATTGGATACTTGGACACCTGTAGCTCCATTCTTGCCACCCCCCTCCCAGTAGGATCAGAGGGAAGCTGTGTTCCCTCAGTCTCTCTAAGCAACTGCAGACATTTCTGGCACACATGGAATTTTTTTTTTGAGGACCTGGAACTCTATCCCCATCCCCACCTATGCCCTCTGGACAACTGCAGGTGTTTGGGATCTGCATGAACTGGACTGTTGGATGCCTGTGGCTTCATCCCCATCCCCATCCCCAATAGGACAAGGGGAGGCAGTGTCTCCATAGCCCTTCTGGGCAACTCCATGTCTTTTTGCCCACACGGATTGAATAGCCAGAGACTTGTGGCTCCATTCCTGTCCCCTAGTAGGGTAGGAGGGGAGCTGTGTTTCTTTAGCCTTTCCAGGAGGTCAGGAACTTTCAGCTTTCATGGACTGGACTATTGGTGCCTATGGATCCACTCCCACTCCCCATAGGAAAGGAGGGAATGGTGTTTCCTCTGGTTCTCTGGGCAACTGCAGATGATTTCAGTCCACAGACTGGTTTGTTGTGCACTTGTGGTTCCATCCACATCCCTTATTGGGCAAAAGAGTCAGTATTCTCAAGCTTCTCAGGGCAACTGCAGTTGCTTTTGGGCCACACACTTTAGACTGTTTGGCCTTCTTGAGGATCCATCCCCACCCCTGGCATATGAGGAGGGGAGCCAGTGATATGTTTGTCTACCTGGTAATTGTGGTTGGTTCTGACCTATATCACTTAGTTTGCTGCTCATTATACCTAGAGCTCTATCATCACCCCAGGCAATGGAGGAAGGGGCATAAAGCTTCATTAGTCTCTCCAGGCAACTACAGGCTGTCTTGGCCTGCATGGCTTGGATTAATACACATGGTTTGTGGCTCTGTCTCTATCTCTATCCATGGCAGAGAAGAAAGGTGGGAAAAGCTGCATTGCTTCCTAGGGTAACTAGGGCAGCATCAGCCTCCACAGCTTACAGTATGAACTAAATCTTCAGCTCCTACTACAAAGTCAGGAAGGAAGAAAGGGCAAGAAAGTCCTAAACTAAAGAGAGAAAATTCACCCAGAAGGCTTACTCTAGTAAGTGAGGTGCGAAGATGCCAACCAAAAATTAAAATCCATACCAAGAAACAGGAATATATGACCCAGTTAAAGGACCAAGACAAGCTTCCAGATGACAAAAAGGAATCTGAACATCATAAATATTGAAATTCCTTCATAAAGTTAATGAGATGACTAAAGAGATTAAGGATATGAAAAAAGATCCTGAGTGAGCACAGAGGAATTTGAAAGTTTACAGAGAAAAATAGCAGATTTTCTGGGAAAGAAAGACACAATAAATGAAATAAAAATTATACTCAAGCAGGGAGTAGATGTGATTCAAACAATTGGGCATCTGTCTCCCACATGGGAGGCCCCAGGTTCAGTTACTGCTGCCTCTTAAAGATGATGAGCCATCATGAACCTCAATGAGCTGCAATGAGCTGCAAGCAGAAGTGCTCAAGTAGTTGGTTTGGGCACTCCCTTCCCACATGGGAGGTCATGGCATCAGTTCCCTATGCTGCCTGAGAAAGATAAGCAGACAATGAGCAGACAGAAGAGGTATCCATCTGGGGGAAAGGGGAATAAGAAATTATTGGAAAAAAAAACACTGGATATATATAATAGCATATTTAAGGAAGCAGAAGAAACAATCAGTGAGCCTGAAGGTTGGTCTTCAAAAGTGAACATCCAAAAGAAGAGATAAAGAAAATAAATGGGAAAAGTTGAACAGATTCTCAAAAACTAAATGATGGCAAGAGACATGCAAACATACATGCCATGGGTGTCCCAGAAGGAAAGAGAAGGCAAAAGGGGCAGAAGGAATATTTGAGGAAATAATGGTGGAAACTTTCCCAGCCCTATAGTAGGATATAGATATCCATGTCCTAGAAGCACAACATATTCACATACAAATAAAATTTGAATAAACCTACTCTGAAATGCTTACTAATCAGAATGTCAAATACCAAAGGAAAAAGAGAATTCTGGAGCAGCAAGAGAAAAGTGATGCATAACATACAAAGGATACCCAATAAGGTTAAGTGCTGATTTCTCGTCAGAAACCATGGAGGCAAGAAGGCAGTGGCATAATATATTTAAGATAAAGAAAGAGAAAAATTGCCACCCAGGAATCTTATTAAATATGTTGGGTAAGATTGTCTTTCAAAAATGGAGGCAATTTCAGGCTGCACAAACAGAAACTGAAAGAGTTTATAACACGAAGACAAGCTTTGCAGGAAATAATAAAGGTAGTGGAACAGCCTGAAAAGAAAAGACAGGAGAAAGGGGCTTGGAAAAGAGTCTAGAAATGAAGATTATGTCAGCCAAGGCAACTAAAAGTGTAAAAAGATTAAAATAAAATATGACATAAAATCCAAATGGAAAAATGGATGAAATAAGAAGTACCTTTACAGTAATAACATTGAATTTTAATGGATTAAATTCCCCAATCAAAAGATACAGACTGGAGGAATGGATAAGAAAATATGAGCTATCTATATGCTGCCTATGAGAGACTCACCTTAGGTCCAAAGATACCAATAGATTGAAATTGAAAGGCTATAAAAAGTATTCCATACATGCAGTAACAAAGTAAAACCAAACAAACCTGCAGTAGCTAATTTTAAAAGCAAAACTGTTATTGGAGATGAGGAAGACTTTAAAAGCAAGACTATAGAGGCAAAATTGCTATTAGAGATGAAGAAGCTCATTATATATTAATAAAAGAGGTAATTCATCAAGAAGAAATAACTATCATAAATATATATGCATCTACCCATTATGCCCCAAGATACAGGAGGGAAACAGTGCAATACTGAATGGAGAAATGGATGTCTACAATAATATTTGGAGACATTAATACACCACTCTTAGCACTGGGTACTACATATCGGCAAAGGATCAATAAAGAAAGAGAGAGCTTAAATAACATGATAAATGGACTTAATAGACAATATAGAACATTGCACACACACCCAAACAGCAGGATATACATTCTTTTCAATTGGTCATGGATTTTTCTGCAGGGTAGACTATATGTTGATTCACAAAGCAGACCTTAAGAAATTCAACAAGATTGAAATTATACAAAGCACTTTCTGTAATCATATGGGAATAAAGCTGGAAATCAACAAGGGGTCAAAAAGGGAAAATTCACAAATACATGGTGATAAACAACACCAGTTGGGTCAAAGGAGATTTTGAGAGAAATCAATAAATATCTTGAGATGAATGAAAATAAAAACACAAAATACTAGAGTCTATGGGATGCAGTGAAAGCAGTGCTTAGAGGAAAATTTATAGCCCTCAATGCTTACATTAAAAAAAAAAGGAGACCTAAAATAAATGACGTAGCTACACAGATGGAGGAACTAGAAAAAGAACGACAAACTAATTCCAAAGCAAGTAGAAGGAATGAAATAATAAAGAGCAGAGCAGAAATAAATGAAATTGAGAATAAAAACAATAAAAATAGATTTAACAGAATCTTCAACTTTTAGCCAGACAAACTCTTAACCAGGCTGAAAATGAACATAAGAGGATACTTTGAACAACTGTACACCAAAAGAGTGGACAATGTAAATAAATTGAAAAAAAAATCCTAAGGAACATATAAACAACCTACACTGACTGCAGAGAAAATAGAAGACTTCAACAAATCAATTATAAGGAAAGGAATTGAAGCGGTCATCAAACAACACCCAAAATGAAAGGCCCAGGACCATTTGATTTCACAGTTGAGTTCTACCAAGCATTCAGAGAAGATTTAATACCAATATTACTCAATCTCTTTTAAAAAATATTGAACAAGCAGGAACACTACCAAACTCATTCTATAAATCTAATATCACCCTAATACCAAAGTCAGATAAAGATATTACAAAAAAAAAAAAAAAAAAAGGAAATTACAGGCCAATTTCCCTAATGAATATAGATGCAAAAATCCTCAACAAAATACTTGCTAATTGAATCCAACAATGCATTAAAAGGATTATTCATCACAATTATGTGGGTTTTATACCAGGTATGCAAGGGTGTTTCAAGACAAGAAAGTTCATCAGTGTTAATACACATTAATAAAGAAGAAAAATCCCATGATCCTATTCATTGATGCAGAAAAGGAATTTAACAAAATAGTGTCATTTCTTGATAAACATTCTATAATATATAGAAATGAAGGAAATTTTCTCAACATGCTAATAGCCATATATGAGAAACCCTCACTTAACATTGTATTCAGTGGTGAAAGACTTAAAGCTTTTCTGCTGAGATCAGGAAAAAGACAAGGATGCCCACTCTTACCACTATAATTGCATACAGTATTAAATGTTCTAACTAAAGCATTCAGGCAAGAAAAAGAAATAAGCTTAATAAAGAATGTAAAACACTTGTATTTAGAAAACTACAGTGCAATGTTAAAAGAAATATTAAAAAGACCTAAATAATTGCAAGAATGTTCCATGATTGTGGAGTGGAAGACTAAATATCATTAAGATATCTATTCTACCCAAATTTATATACAGATTCAATGCAATCCAAATAAACATTCTGCCACCATTTGATTTTTTAATTTTTCTTTTTATGAAGCTTTAAATTACATAAATACTGTTTAAAAAATAGTTAATTCATATATGCTTCACTCCATCCTCCTCCCACACTCACATACTTCATTAACAATAACATTCATTATTATGGTGCATTTGTTAAAAATGCTGTTATAAATTATGAACACATATTGAGGCATTGCTACTAACTTTGGCCTAGAGTTTACATTTTAGTTTACTTTCTGTCCCACACAATATTGTAGGTTATGACAAAATATATAGTAGCCTGTATCTGTCATTGCAATGTCAGACACCACAATTCCAATGTCCCCCAAATGCTTCATATTACCCCTATTGTTCCCTCTCCCTTCCCTGCTAACCTCTGGTGGCCAGTACCTTTTATGAATGATAAAAATTCTTCCATTGTTAGAATAAAAATAAATCTATAACAGAAAACTAATGTCTACTTTATTCCATTGTTCATTCCCCAGTCAGGAGGATATGGGCATTGTGATGCCCACTCTGTTTCTAATTGAGATGGGGCTTAGATCCCATGGGGTACATCGATGGAAGTATCTTCCTTGCAGTTGCACTCTCTTTTCTTTGGTATGAGCCTTGTCCATTATCATCTCCTTGTTAGTTGTCCTGGGTGAGTCCAAAGAACTGGAGAGTAGGTGTAGCAACTTGGCTGATATTTAGGGCTCAACTGGCACATGAATGGAACAAGGATTTATTTCTCTGGGGCATATATTTAACAAGAATAGTGCTAATTACAATTTCAAGTAAAAGGGGCAGAAAAGTCATATGTATGGAAAAGATAAATGAGTGTGTTACACTGGGAGAGCATAAATTCCAAAGTAAGGCCCATTGACATGGTGTGGAATTAACTGAGCTTGTCTGCCCTGCTTATAGTGTCTGGATGTCTCTAAAGCCCTCAGGAGCCCCACTGTTTGAGGAACTGCTTACTATGGCAGTCAATCAAATTCTGCTGAGTGTCATAGCATAGCCTCTGGAATGAACACCTGAAAAGCCTTGAAATCTCTTAGCCATAAAAACTCATTTATATTTAATATTTCCCCTTTTGGTCAAGGTCTTTTCCCAGATGCATTGGTAGTTGGCAATTGGTAATAATCCCTTGATCCTAGGGAGGCTCAGCCCTGGGAGTCATGTCCTATGCTGGCAGGGAAGGTGTGTTTGTATGCTAGTTTGACTTAAAAAGAGGCTACATTTGAGCAAGAAAGAGGCCCTCAGAAACTAGGCTAAGTTTCAATTTCACAAGAAAAGTTTGATAAGTATAATCATCAATATAAATGACCTGACATAATGGTTTGTTCTTTCTTCACTAGTCACTGCCCATGTGCTTGGGGGATTCTTGCCATCCTATTAAAAAATGTAGCAGGACTCCCTAGGATGGGAACTCAGTATTATTTTATTTTATTTTTTTGTAATTTTTTTTTGTTTGTTTTGATATGCTAGTATTTTTTTGTCTTTTTTTAGTAAAAAGGTAAATAGATAACATAAAATGTTACTCAGTATTCTTTCAGTTATTATGTGGGCCTATATCCATGGAGACAATGCCCTGTGAACATTTGAACACATTCATATACCTTAGAGGCATGCCCCAGATTCACCCCTCCTCATACAGCCTACCATCACAGACATCCTGTATCAGTGATCCTCCCCTGCCAAAGATGTGACCTTTCTGGGATCCAAACCCTCTCCAAAGTTAGGCCAACAAAGTAACCAAATAAAATTAATAAGAAAATGAAATTAAATAAAATACCAAAAAAAAAAAACCGCTTAAATTTGAAATAGTCTAAAAAATTTCAGACATTGTGTCTTTAGGCACTATAGACCTAATATTTTGTATGTACAATAACCATTTCTTCCATATATTACCCCAGTGTCTTTTTTAAAAATTTTATCATCAAAGAAGCTTTAGGTTACAGAAAAATCACATACAAAATGTAGAGGATTCCCATATATTTAATGCCCTCCCAACTTTTTACTCTCTTCTATTATCATTTTACTTGCAGATGGTATATTGGTTACAACTGATGTACAAATATTCAAGCACTGTTATTGACCATGGTCAGTGGTTTATATTGTGTTTTACATTTTGCACCATACACTTTTATAGATTTTTAGTTGACAGGGAGGTGAAGAGGGTCAATGACCACATCAAGGAGCCAAGAGTGCCTACAGATGCAAGCAGGAGAATTGCATCTATCATCCATGTGGAATCTAAGGCCCCTCTTGATGTAGAGGGGGACTGGACATAACCATCCCAGGGCCCAAAGGATGGAGAAATAGAGTATGGATTAGAGTGGACTTACTGGTGTTCTGCTGGGGAACTATTGTGATTAGTAAAGGAATAAATTTTAATAGTGATGTGGAGAGGGCAGACACAGTGGCTGATGATGGTGGGGAGAAGGAAAAAGAGATATGGCATGGGGGCATTTTCAGGATTTGGAGTTGTCCTGGGTGGTGCTGCAGGAATGCAACCTAGACATTGTGTGTCCTGTCATGTTCCACTGGGTGGACTAGGGGAGAGTGTGGACTACAATGTGGATCACTGTTCATGTGGTGCAGCAGTGCTCCAGAATGTATTCACCAGGTGCAGTGGATGTGCCACAATGATGGCAGAGGTTGTTGATATGGGAGGGATAGGTTATATGGGGAACTCATATTTTTTAATGTAACATTTAAAAGAAAATAAAAAGACACCAAAAAATAAATAACATAAAATGGGTCTGTTATTGCAAGATCACGCAGAACAATTCTAAATGCTCTATTTTCCATCTATTCTAATCTTCCCTCCCCCTCCCCACAGAACCTATGGTAATCACTAGGTTTCAATTTTTTAAGAGTAAGAATCTTATTTACTTGAAATAATATTGAGGGCTTGACATATTGGTCTGTTTTATTTTATTAGGCACTGCTTATGTTTATTATGTGGGTCTCCACCCACTGAGATAACGCTATGAAAGATGAATACTTACATATTACATAGAGGCATGCCCCAGGTGTGACCTATCCTGCATACCAGTGCCCACCAAACACCCTGCACCAGTAATGTTCCCCTGCCATGTTTGCAAAAGAACATTCCTAACAGTGTAATTCTAACCACAGACCTGCAAATCCCCAGAGTTCATCTGCTCCTTTCTCCAACCTCCCCCCAGGTTCAAGGATAGTCCAACACAACCCGCCAACACTACTTCCCCTCACAGACCAGCACCACCAAACCCAATCACATAATTGAACCACCATTTTCTGAATAAATGGAAAACACTGTTATTAAATTTACTTGGAAGTGTAAGGGGACCCAAGGAGACGAATATCTTAAAAAGGAAAAGTGAAGTTGGAGGACTCTTTGACTCTAGCAACGGAAGAAATTATATCACTGATGTGGAGACAGTGGCCACAGGAGTTGTTGAGGGCAGGGAGAGGGAAGAAGAGGTGTGATATGGGATATTTTCAGGACTTGAATTTGTCCTGAATGCTATTTCATGGACAGATGCAGGACATCATATATCCTGCCATAATCCTCTGAATGGACTGTGAGAAAGTGTAAAACACAATGTAAACTATAATCCATGCTGTGTAACAGCATTCCTAAATGTAGTCATCAAATTCAATGAATGTCCCACACAGATGGAACAATTTGGTGATGTGGGAGGAGTGGGGGTGGGGGTGATAGTGTGGGTATATGGAATCCTCTTATATTTTTTAATGTAAAATTTTGTATTTTCTATATATCTTAATTTAAAAAAAACTATCTAAAAAATGGGCAAAAGACTTGTAAAGACAACTGTCCTAAAAAGAAATACAAAGAAGAAAAAACACATGAAAAAAAATGTTCAACATCACTAGTCACTAGGGAATGCAAATCAAAACTTCAATAAGATATCATTGTACATTGATTAGACTGGCCACTATTAAAAAGTGATAAAACTATAAATCCTGAAGAGGATGTGGAGAGATAGAATGCTTATTCACTGCTGGTGGGAAAGTAGAATGGTACAGCTTTATGGAGGACTGTTTGGCAATTCCTAAGGAAGTTGAATATAGATTTTCTACATGACTCGGCAATATCATTACTTGGTATATACCCAGTAGAACTGAAAGCAATGATATGAATCTTCACACTATTTTCACAGCAGTATTATTCACAATAACCAAAAATTAGAAACAACCGAGTTATCCAGCAACTGATGAATGGATAAACAAATTATGAAGTATACAAATGATGGAATATCATGCAGTGGTAAGAAGAAATGAAGTTGAGAAATGTATGACAACATCGATGAACCTGGAGGATAGTATGCTGAATGAAGCAATCCAGACACAAAGGTACAAATATATATGAGTCCGGTATTATGAACTAAGTATATTGTGAGAAATATGAATATGGGTAGAATTGCCTGCATAAGACTGTTTTTCATTGAAGCTGAACAAATGTAAGTTAATAGTACACAACGTTAGTATCAAAAAAAAAAAAGCACACATTATACTGAGTAAAGATCAGACAGAGTACTACATATTGTATGATTCCATTTGTATAAAATGTAAATATAATCAATTTATAAAGATAAAGGAGATTAGTGGTTATATAGGTCTGAAGAAGAAATGCTAAGGTGGTTGTGGTCTTTCTTTTTAGAGTAATGAAATTGTTCTAAATTTTTTGTGATGATGAATATGCAACACTTTGATTTAGTAAAAGCCATTGATTATATACTTTGCTCTTTTTAAAATTTTATTTTATTTATTCATTTTTTAAAAATATTGCATTCAAAAAATATGAGGTCCCATTCACCCCCACCGCCCCCAACCCACTACTCCCCCCCACAGTAACACTCTCCCCCATCATCATGACACATCCATTGCATCTGGTGAGTACATATCTGGGCATCGCTGCACCCCATGGCCTGTGGTCCACACCATAGACCACACTCTCCCACGTTCCATTCAGTGGGCCATGGGAGGACATACAATATCTGGCAATTGTCCCTGAAGCACCACTCAGGACAATTCTAAGCTCTGAAAATGCCTCCACATCTCATCTCTTCCTCCCATTCCCTGCACCCAGCAGCCACCATGGCCACTTTTTCCACACCAAAGCCACATTTTCTCGATTATTAACCACAATAGTTCATGAATAGAATATCATTAAGTCCACTCTAATCCTTACTTTATTCCTCCTTCCTGTTGACCTTGGCTTCATTGTGTCCATTCCACATCTATGTCAAAAGGGGGCTTAGATTCCACATGGATACTGGCTGCAATCCTCCTGCTTTCAGCTGTAGGCACTCTAGGCTCCATGGTGTGGTGGTTGACATTCTTCAACTCCATGTTAGCTGAGTGGGGTAAGTCCAATAAACCAGAGTGTAGGAGCTGAAGTCTGTTGAGGCTCAGGGCCGGGCTATCATATTGTCAGTTCAGAGATTCAAATCCCCTAGATATATCTTAAACCCCAGCACCAACTACAGTTCCAGTAAAGTAGCATGAAAAGCTTGAGAAAAGAGATCACTTCTGAGTCCAGCTCCATCACACAGAAACACCAGCTCCAAAGAAGGGCCAACTGACATGGCATTGAACTTCATCTGCCATGACCATAGAACCTGTAGGTCTCTTCAGCCCTCAAAAGAACCAATACCTGGGGTTGTATCTACTTTGTCTGTTTCTGAGACTCTGCTCAGTTGTGCATAAGAACAATCCTTCTGACAACCTCCAGACTCTTTTTTTAGAGACTCATAGCCATATAAACTCATTTGTCCTTTCCATTTCCCCCTTTCTTTAGGTCAAACAGCCTTTTTAACTCCTGTTATTATATGTAGATGGGGACATTCTGCTGGTCTGCATTGAGCCTTTAATTCAAGGTCATTTTCTAGCTACGTCATCAGATGGTACTTGGTAGTGATCCCTCGGTGCCAGGGAGGCTCATCCCCAGGTGTCATGTCCCATGCTGGGGGGAAGGCATTGCATTTATATGCTGAGTTTGGCTTTGAGACTGGCCACATTTGAGTAACATGAAGGCTGTCAGGAGGGAACTCTTAGGCACAGTGCTGCTCTAGGCCTTGTTCTTATTTCAGATGTATAGACTCACAAGCATAGTCATTAGTATCAGGGACTCATGTTGGACCCTCATTCCTTCCTGGTCCCTGCCATTGCACCTGGGGGATGGCCGCTGCTCCCCTAGGGCCACAACAGAGCCCACACCCCGGCCAGGAACCCAGTACCCCACAGCTGTTGTTTTAAATTGTTTCCACTATGAGTTTAAAGGTTAGATATAGAAAATATATTGATTTGGAAAAATTCTACATCCTTTCTTTTCCTTTTCTTTTTTCCTAATTATTGAGCTTCTCTTCAAAAGAGCCTTAGATCACAGTAATTCATATATACAATATACAGTACTCCCACATATCCATTATAAAACCTTTTCCTTTATACGGTGATAATCTTTTACCTTATTCATATCATATTTACTGAAACTGATGTACAGATATTGAGACAATAGCTTTCAAACAGGGTGACATTTGTGTCTACATGTGGTTTATAATTTAGGCTATACAGTTTTCTAAATTTTTTAGTTATCCTATGTTTTACATTATGGTTTACATTATTAGTCTGTCATCCTCTATATGTTTTTGGTGTAATATTACATGTTTTATATCCATCCTTGTGTACTCTTGTGAAAGACTTCTTTGGCCCTCACATTTACTTTGGTTCCATCTATTCAATATCTATTTCCCCCTCCCCTTGGGGCCCACAGTGACAATCAATCTTCATTTCTTGAGGAGCCATGTTCAGAGATACTTGCAACAGTGTTGAGGCCTTGACTTGCTCAACTGCCCTAATGCCCTGGGAGCCAGTTCCCAGGCATTGAGAAATACAGTTCCCTCTATTTGATGGCATTAGTCCTCCTGAGGTTGTGGGTCTAACTTCACTCTCATTATACGGGTCTCTACCCAATAGTATAACCGTCTCTGGCAAAATGATCATTCACATATTCCCTAGGAGTCTGTCCTGCTTCAGATTATCCCCTTTGAGTATCTTAAACAGGTAACTTTCCTAATTATATTTTGAAAATGCTTTCTCAGCATTATACTCTCAACCAACACCTGACAATCTCCTATGTTCATGTGTCACCCCACCCTCCCACCAATTTATTGGGCAATATTACCCATCCACCCATCCCTAGCCCCCCTCAAGCCCCCAAAGCCCAACACAAAGGTAACCCTATGCCCCCATTTTATCCCTTCCCTGTACACATACTTACCTCCATCTTATCATAGATTTCACCCATGTAGATGTAAGCTTACATCCTTCCTCTACGCCCTGATTTCCCTTAAGCCTATCTTCCAAGCTCTACCTCTCTGAGGCAGCTTGCTTATTTCATATCACTGAGGTCATGTAGTATTTGTCCTTCAATGCCTGGATAGCTTCACTCAACATAAGGTTCTCAAGATTCATCCATGTTATCATGTGTGTTTGTAGTGTATTTATTCTTAAAGCTGAGTAGTATTCCATTGTAAGTATATACCACATTTTATTGATCCACTCTTCTGTTGATGGGCATTTGGGTAGATTCCAACTTTTGGCGATAGTGAACAATGCTGCTATGAACATTGGTGTGCATATTTGGTTTGTGTCCCTGCCTATAGTTCTTTTGGGTATATACCCAGCAGTGGTATTGATGGGGCATATGGCAAATCTATGGTTAGTTTTTTGAGAAACTGCCAAACTGTCCTCCAGAATGGTTGGATCCTTCTACATTCCCACCAGCAGTGGATGAGTATTCCCATTTCTTCACATCCTCTCCAGCGTTTGTATTCTTCTGTTTTTTTTTTTCATAGCTGCCAATCATATGGGAGAAAGATGGTATCTCATTGTAGTTTTGATTTGCATTTCCCTGAAAGCTAGAGATTTGGAGCATTTTTCATTTGCTTTTTAGCCATTTGTATTTCTTCTTTGGAGAAGTGTCTGTTTAATTTTTTTTTCCATTTTTTAAATGGGTTGTTTATGCTTTTATTTTCAAGATATAGGAGTTCTTTATATATGCAAGTTATGTTTCTTATCAGATATATGGTTGCCAAATATTTTCTCCCATTGTGTAGGTTCCCTTTTTACTTTCTTGACAAACTCCTTTAAGGTGCAGAAGGCTTTAATTTTGAGGAAGCCCCATTTGTCTATTTGTTCTTTTGCTGCTTGTGCTTTTGGTGTGATGTTCATGAAGCTATTTCCTATTACAAGGTCTTGTAGATGTTTCCCTACACTGCTTTCCAAGGTCTTTATGATCTTGGCTCTTATATTTAGGTCTTTGATCC